>NC_051063.1:93387954-93746704 GCF_004664715.2 Peromyscus leucopus | reverse complement strand
ACGGCATTCAGGCATTCAGCTTTTCCGATGGCCGCCTCAAATAGCCCATGGTCTTCCTGATCTCTCTATAATGGTCTCGGAAAAAAGCTTGGGATCGATGCTGACGAACACCTCTCCTCTCTGCCCTCCGCAATCCTCACTCTAGACCATGCAGAGCTATAGCAATTCCGTAAGATGTATATTCTGACCTCTGTGCACAGCCATGGACAGACTGGCTTTCCCATCATGCCCTGCGGGCCTGGAACAGCTTCTGTTGCTTTCCCACTGTGGCTGGCAGTATCCTTGGTCTAAGCTTGTTGGCTCTGCATATTCATTAGCATGCACCATCTTTGAATCTGCACCGCAATGGTCTTCCTGCCTCTGTAGTGCTACTTCCCTTCACTAGAAGCCATCTGTCTTTCCTATATTCCCGGGTGAGGCGCCTTTTTCAGCCTGAGCAAGTCTGCCCCAACTGGTTGAGCAACATGTCCTGCAGGGATAGCATTGTCCTCGGGACTGGCTTTGCCCCAGGCAGGCCAGGGTGCAGGCTTAGGCAAGGGCTAGGGTGGTAGGGAAGTTGGGGTGCAGATGTGAGCATCTCAGGAGGCAGGGAAGTTGGAGTCAGGCAGAAAGCCATGCTAGGAACGGGGGTCCAGGAGTTCCACGGAGAAAATCAGATGTGGTGACTCTGGCAACTGGCTTCCTTCAGTGTCAGTGAGATGGAAGCAGAGTGCTTCTGTGATAAATTATAGTTGTGATATGATATGACTGATATGATTTTGTGATATGATATTACTCAAAACTGTTCATTTGAGCCCAGACTCGGGGGAAGGGATTAGACAAGGGTAAGAGCACAAGGAAGGATGGACCCCAAAAGCTGCCTACTCTACCCTGAACCCCTCCCCAAGGCAGGCCCCAAGTGGGCTTCCTCCTCATCAAAGCACCAGGAGGCCAACATCACAGTAATTTTGGCTTTAACTTGTCTCTCCCTCAAAATTCTTAGCCAGAGTCTTTCAAACTTTGAGTGAGAAATTTTTACGTGTGTGTGTGTGTGTGTGTGTGTGTGTGTGTGTGTGTGTGTGTGTACATGCGAACACACACATGAATACAGGTGTCTTCAGAAGCCAGAAGAGGGGCTGGATCCCCTGGATGTAAAGTTACAGGCATTTGTGAGCTGCCCAATGTGAGTGCTAGGAAGTTAACCACTGAGTGGTCTCTTCAGTCTGGGATTGGCATTTTTCAAGAAGGATTTCTTTCTTCCCCCTGTAGCACTCCGTTATCCACCTCTTTAAACACAGAAAGGACAGCTTACCCCCAACCAACCCCTAAGAAAAGCCACAGCTCAGTTCTGTTGAGCGTGGGACTCACGACAGCGTTACTTGACTTTC
The DNA here is from genome assembly GCF_004664715.2 of Peromyscus leucopus. Lineage (NCBI taxonomy): Eukaryota > Metazoa > Chordata > Mammalia > Rodentia > Cricetidae > Peromyscus > Peromyscus leucopus. The sequence continues at coordinate 93,745,337 of NC_051063.1, read as the reverse complement.
ACACCCAAAGGACTTCCAATTCTAGTCCTGCTAAAGGGTCTGCAACACCTGACCCACTCAGGAGGCAGCCTGGGTGTCTTTTATAGGACAGATTAGTCCTGCCACTCGCTGCCAAGGCTGAGCACACCTGTCGAGTAGACAGAGCTCCCTGCCAGGCTACAGAGACTGCCAGGTTGAAAGAGATAGATCAAGGAGATACTAGGGAGGGGAAGCTGGCAGGACAGAGTGACTGTCGCTGAGGGGAAGTGGAGAACTGTGGGATGGAGCTGGACGTGCGAGACCTAACAGCCCTCTAGATCCATCTCAGGCGCCTGTGCATCTGGTGTTAAGTCAACGGAAGGAGTTAAAGGGCCTTGGTCTGTGCGTCACTTTGAGGCAGCTCCATAACATAGACATAATCCAGCTCCCAAAGTTCCTGTAGGATCATCTGGGTCTTTGTTGGCTACGCATTGCCCTTCGGTTCCTCCCCCTGTGCAGTCCCACACACTCCATCACTTCACAGATGTGGATCCTGACAAACACCACACACACCCATTGTCATTCAGAGGTGTTCTGGAAGAATCTGGCCAACCATAGTGCCTGTGTGCCATTTCCAGTCAGTTACATGGGTTTTGTCCCTCAGAGAAGTCCTTTCCCTAACCTCCAGAACCCTGAAAAATATGTGAGTGTTGGGAATTCCCTAACTCCCTTCCCCAGGATGGGTCTAATTTCCCATTCTAGCTATGAGAATCAGGAAAATAGAATAGGTAAGAAAAGAGACTTCATTGAGGGCACAGAATAAGGTCATGGCCCTAAGTTCTCTTCTGCATCCTGACATTATTGTCCCACTACAATACCTGGTTCTTCACCCTGATAGATTCTATCCAAACCAACAGCTTTCCTTGTGTTCCTACTCCAGCCCTGATGTTCCTGCTTCCCTATTCCTGCCTTCCCATCACCACAGACATTTGTGTTCTTTTCCTCCTTTCAGCTCATGCTTTAGAGACAATCTTATCTACTATTCACTCTTGGCTTGCAGATATTAACAAATTCATCTGCCTCATCTTATTTATCGGAGCTGTCTGTAACTACCAGAGTTTCTGATTCATCAGAGATAATCACACATGGTACAAACACTGGATGGCTGGAAATGGGAGCATGCTGCTTATTTTAGTTTTAGCTCTGAAGCAGACTGGAAAACTTGCCAGTCTTGTATGATATGGCAGGTTGTGTCCAGGTCACACTGCTGGGACCTCCTTTTGGCACACCATCCCCAATTGAGAAGAGTGGTCACATCACAAGGCTGTCCTCAGCTGGAGGGCCAGAGTCTGGGTGTGAGCTGGCAACACTAAGCTTTGCCACATCACCTCAGGTACTGTCTCAGCTCAGGAATGTACTCCCCTTGCTTCGAGACACTGTTGGCAGGTGCATACATCACACAAAGGTTGGGAAAGTGGTCTCCATGGAGACAGAGACACCTGGAGAGCCCAGTTCTGTCTCCTTTCATGTTGGTGTGCTGAGGTTCCTGTCAAAGCCACTGCAGATGTTTTACTGCTCTCTCCAGAGCCTGGGGCCCAATGGGATCTTCACAGGAGAGTGTGACACCATGAGGCCATCAGACATCACTGGAGGAGGGCACATGCCACAGAGCTAGCTGTCATTTTTCCTTTATTTTGTTTTTCTTCTTTGCAAGTGTATATGTCTGTATTGTGCACAGGTGTATATGAGTGTTCATATCTGTGTGGGAGCATATGTGTGTGCAGGTGCACACACTCATATGTGGGAGCATGTTCAAGGTTAGTGTTGAGGGTTTATCTCCATTGCTTTTCCAATTTACTCAATGAGGCAAAGTTTCTCAATCAATCAAACCCAGAGCTCACCGACAGGGCTAGTTTCCAGTTTACTTTGGGGAGCCTTTGTTTCTACTTTCTAAGGCTTGAATTAACAGGGGACTCCCTTCACCCACAGCATTTATACGGGTTCTGAAGATCTGAACAGTTCTCCTTCTTATGCAAGTAATGCAAGTGCTCTAACCATTGAACCATGCCCCCAGCCTTCTCTGTCTTTTGTGATTGAGAGACAAAAATTGGCCATGACCTTATCCCAAAGGTCCATCTATAGGGACTGAATATTATGTTTTTCTGACAAAATGGGCTATGGCAGCTCAACTTTCCCCTCTAGAATAAACAACAGTAACAATAACGCACATGCATTTGTATATAATTAAATGTTTATTGTTTAGATATATGCAGTTCAGTCATTTACTAATGGGATCGTAAGATGTGTGCGTATAGTCCTTTCAAACATTTTGATTAAAGCACTTGAAACTTTTTTAAAGTTAAAAACCAAGTTTGCCTCATTTTTTGTATTTGTAAATATACTGGTTAAGGCTACCCAGGAAAACAAGTAATAAAAGATAGATGGATAGATAGAAAGACCGATAAACAAAAAGATAAACAGACAGGAAGGTGATAGATATATAGATAAAAAGTTATACAGACAAATATACAAAAGAAAGATGATAAATAGAAATAATTTTTATGATGATTGACTCACAGTATTACATTGGCCAAGAGACATGTCTACCATCTGCAAAGCCGAGACTCTCTGACATGATTTCAGTCCAAGCCTGTCGGCCCCAAACCAGGGAGCTCCAGGCTGTGAAGGCCAGAGAAGCAGCAGTGCCGATGTCTATGGCCAGGAGGAGATGGATGTCTCAGGTCAAGAAAAGAGGGATTCCCTTGATCTTTTGGTTGTTTCTGGCATCTTTCTTTCTTTGAAGTTTTATTAATTTATTTTTTGTTTTCAATACATCCTGACTGCAGTTTCCCCTCCCTTGACTCCTCCCAGTCCTTTCTTCACCTCCCATTCCCCAAGATCCACTCCTCCTCTCTTTCCTTTCAGAAAAGAGCAGGCCTCCCATCGGTATCAACCGAACAAGGCCTAACAAGATCCAATAAGACCAGGCACAAACCCTCATATCAAGGCTGGATGAGGCAACCCAGGAGGAGGAAAAGGATCCCAAGAGCAGTTGAAAGAGTGAGAGACACCCCCAGTCACACTGTTAGGAGTCCCACAAAAACGCCAAGCTAGCAATCATAACATATGAGCAGAGGACCTGACTCAGACCTGTGCAGGCTCCATGATTGCCGCTTTAGTCTCTGTGAGCCCCTGTGAGCCCAGCTTAGTTGATTCTGTGGGCCGTATTCTCCTGGTGTTCTTGAAACCTCTGGCTCCTAAATTAATTCTTCCTCTGCCTCTTCCACAAGGTTCTCATGTTCTGAAGGAAGGGACCCAATGGAGAACTCCAATTTGGGCTCTTTCCACCTAATGTTTGGTTGTGGGCATCTGCTCCTATCAGCTGCTAGAGGAATCCTGGTCTCATAATTACAGCATTTTAAAAAAGTTTTAATGTTAATGATAAAGACTGGGAAGCCTGAATGAGGATTCAAGGTAAGAAAGCCAATGTATGCCGGGCGGTTGTGGCACACGCCTTTAATTCCAGCACTTGGGAGGCAGAGCCAGGCGGATCTCTGTGAGTTCGAGGCCATCCTGGTCTACAGAGTGACCTCTATCCAGAGAAAACCTGTCTTGAAAAACCAAAAAAAAAAAAAAGAAAAAAGAAAAAAGAAAAAAGAAAGAAAAGAAAAGAAAAGAAAGTCAATGTAACTGTTTTAAGAGACAAATCATTGCAGGAAAATGTTTATAATGAGCAAAACTATAGTGTAAATCCTAATTGGTCTTAATAATAAAAACCCAGAGCCAGATATCAGGGTAAATGCTGAAAGACCAGAGAGACAAAGGAGCAAGACACAACCACCTCTTACCTCTCCAACTCCTCAGCCTGAAAGCCCCTGTCTCCACCCTGCCTTATCACTTCCTCTCTCTGCCCAGCCACATCACTTCCTGTTTCTGCCTCCCAAATGCTAGGATTAAAGGTGTGTGCCACCACTGCCTGGCCTCTATGGTTAACCAGTGGCTAGCTCTGCCCTCTGATCTCCAAGCAAGCTTTATTTGCTAGAGCACAAACAAAATATCACCACACAAAACATCAATAATTGCAAACCTTTTGTCTGGGTTTGGGGGAGAAAAAGGAAACGGGTGGAGGGCTATGATGAGTTCAGCTGTAGAATGCTTGTTTCGCATCGACAAAGCCCTGCCAATCTCCATTACTGCACTAACTGGGTGTGGTGGTGCACACCTGTAATCCCAGCATGAGGGAGCTGGAAGCAGGAGTATCAGAAGTTTGGAGTCATCCTCTGCTTCAAAATGAGATTTAGGCCAGCCTGGAAAATGTAAGACCATCTCGAAACAAAAACAAACAAACAAACAAACAAACAAACACAGAAAATGCTTACCTGGCTGGAGAGGTGGGAGCAATTGCTACACAAGTGTGAAGTGTGAAGGCTTTAGTTCCGATTGTCTGCATCCACATAAGAACCTGGTGTGGCCACATACACACCTGTAACTCCAGATCTGTAGAGGATCTCCAGGGCTTGCTGGCCTCCAAGCTAGCTTTGACTTTAGTGAGAGACTCTATCTTAAGGAAATAAAAGCAAAGCGTGAAGAGCAGGACCCTGGAGAGTTTTCTCTGGTTCTCTCTCCCTCCCTCCCTCTTTCTTTTTCTCCTATCCTTCCCTCCCTCCCTCCCTCCCTCCCTCCCTCCCTCCTCCCTCCCTCCTCCCCCCCCTCCCCCCCACAGTCTTTTTAAAATTGCCACAGAAAAAGAACAACTTATGTCCAATAGAGTCTTGGTTTTGAGAAAGATTGCATGTTATAAGGGGAAACCATAAACACCAAAATGCAACTACAGTAATAATAAATAAATCAAACTCCCAAAGGGCAAATAGCTAAAGCTTGTCAAGTAGTCTTCAAACTGGGCTTATTGCATGCATCTTTCCCTTCCCTTATTCTTTTTTTTTTTTTTTTGGTTTTTACAGGGTTTCTTGTTAGCTTTGCGCTTCTAACTGCTTTGAGACCAGGCTGGCCTCGAACTCACAAGATCCCCTCTCGCCTCCCGAGTCTGATAAAGCGTGCCCACCACCCCCCCCCTTCCCTTATTCTTGATCAGATCACCTATATCCTGTTAATTCCCCTCTCTGTTGCTCCCCAACGACCCCACCCCAGCAACGGTCCCTTTTTCCTTTCCTGCTTTTTTGCAGCGACTCCAGGGTATGTATGTCCTTCTGGAGACTGGAGCTAGGAGTCTCCAATGAGAGAGAACACGTGATATTTGTCTCTGTGGGTCTGGGTTTCTTCCCTCAACATGATCTTTCTAAGTTCCCCCCATTTACCTGCAAAGTTCGTGATTTTGTTTTTATTTACAGTTGAATCGTGTTTGATTGTGTGTGTGTGTGTGTGTGTGTGTGTGTGTGTGTGTGTGTATTGTTGTGTTTTGTTTTTTTTTTTTGTTTGTGTGTATGTGTATGTGTGTGTATGTGTGTGTGTTGTGTGTGTGTGTGTGTGTGTGTGTGTGTACCACATTTTCATTAGCCATTCCTCAGTTGCAGGTCATTTAGGTTGTTTCTATTTCCTAACTATTGTGAATAGAGCAGCAATGAACACAACTAAGCAAGCATTGTGGAGTAGGATGTCGACAGCTCTGGGCTTTCAGTGCCCATGGCCCGGCATTCAGAAGCTAATGATCCGGCTCTGAGCTCAGGCTGGTGGGACCCTTGGCTCTTAGTATCCCAGCTCCTTGGCAGTCAGAGATAGTGACTTTATGGCTTTCTGGGACTCTCCCAGCAGCTAGGTCCCAAAGCTCTTCACAGCTGCCTGCTTTTCACAGCATCAGTTCTCCCCCTTCTCAGCCTTTCTGCAGTCCCTCATGGTCTCAGTCCTGCATTCCCTGCTTGCATGCCCCTTATGTAAGGCTTTAGCCATCCCCTAGCCAGCTAGGTGTGCTGGGCAGCCTGGGCAGCCTGGGCAGCATCTGGGGAGTCGTCTGTTTCTTGTGTTCCCAGTTCAACCTATTCTGCCTGTGCTAAAGAGCACAGGCTGCTTTAGGACAGGCTGTGAAGTGCTCAGATGCGGTTTTATTGGGGTCTAGGCTACAACACCAAGGGTGGGTGCACAGGAGGAAGACCTTCTGGAATGTTCTGACATTCTGACAGAACTTGCCAGCCACACATGCACACAGCCTCCTGACTGTTAAGTACAGTGCTTTTTACTTTACTTAGCCACACAGTCTACCCAGGACAGGATCCATGAAGCAGCGGATAAGTACCTATAAATAATCCAGTTCATGGCCTATAGAACAAAACTCAAAACTTCCCACTGAGGACCCCAAAGAAGCTAACCAAGTATAGATTAGATGTGTGGTTCTCTTAGATGGGAGAACTCAGTAGACTAAAGGTGTTAATTTTTCCAGTGAATTGATAATGTGTAGCTACAAATGGTTTAAGATTCATCTGGAGAAACAAACAGGGAAAAACAGATGAAAGAAAGTATTTCAGGGGCTGGGGGAGATGACTCGGTCCAGTGTAGGGCCTGCCCCACAAGCACCAGGCCCTGGTGGGAGTGTTTGCCTTCAGTTTCCTCTCCAGAAACTTCCCCTGGGGCTCATTGCATTCCACTGTGGCTTTTTTTTTTTTTTTTTTTTTTGACTACTGGGTGTGTGAGATAAGACTGGGGCATGTGGCTAAGACCCCAGGGTGCAACCTGTTTTTGGAATCCTGAATGTAGGACCCAAAGCCCTGGAGCTGCTGCAATGGGCAGATCTGACTGGAATATCCTTTTTCCTTGAGCCCTTTAAACAATGGCCTAGCCAACCCTTGGAACTAAGAAACTTCCTTCAAAAGAAGTCTTTGAAATGTTACAGGGGCAGTGAAGAGGGCAGGACACTTCCCTGTGTGGCCTCCTGATGCTGGGGTGCTCCATCTCTGTGCTGCGGGGTGCTCTTCCCTTTCCAAGATGGGGCTGTTCAAGATCTGAAATGGCTACAAATAGTTGTCTGGTGTCTGGTTCAGGGAATAATTACAAGGAAAATAACTGCTTGTTCAATATTTTTCTCTAAATCTCACCAGAGCAGGGTGTTCTTGACATTTTTCTAAGGGGTGAGTCACTCATAAGGTTATGACACCTCCATCACCACTGCTGCTTGTATCACCACCTCCACCACCATCACCTCCACCACCTCCATCATCACCTCCACCACCTCCATCATCACCTCCACCACCTCCATCACCTACACCACCTCCATCACCTCCACCATCACCTCCACCACCCACAATCACCACCACCACCACAACCATCATCACCACCACCACCATCACCACACTGTCACTACCACTACCATCTCCACCACCACCATCTCCACCACCACCATCTCCACCACTACCATCTCCACCACCTTCATCTCCACCACCATCACCAACATCTCCACCACCACCATCACCTCCACCACCTTCACCTCCACTTTCACCACTGTCTACTCTGGTATTTCTAGACTCATAATGTTCTGACAGCTTACCCGCCTAGCCTTCTTGTGTTGAACTCTGTCTATCATCTTGAGCTCCCTGCCCAGCCCTGGGAGTAAAGCTGCATTTGCTTCACTTCCTGACACTGGCTAGGGCTCTGATGCTCTGATGTGATGGAATCATCTGTGACTAAAGAGTCTAACACTCTCTGGACCATGCTGCAACCCACCCCCAGGTTCTGTACTGTGGCTGGGTCTGCACTCATCACCACTGACTCTTGTGACCTTCACCTCCCAACTTCCTGGCGGGAGTCCCATGCTCATTCCGTTTCAGTAGCTAGGGTTCCTCTTGCGTGCCATTGGCAGGTATAAGGGAGAACCCAGTGTCTCCTCCTCTTGCTGCCCCTTCCTGCCTGAGAGGAAGTGCCTGTGAATCCCTGAGCTATGAGTTAATGGATTGATTTTGTTCAGCAGTGTGCATTTTGTACAACAAAGTATTAATGGGGTCTCTGCTGCCCCCAGTGCCTTACTTGTCAAGGAAAAATTGAAGAAGACCAGAGCCTGCTGCGAAGCCAGCTGGTGATTTAATTTTACCTAATTTTTCTACCTCTGGGGAAATTGCCAAATTAACAAGAAGCCAGACCTCTCAGCCATTCTGTGATGCAACAAAGTGAGAGCCGTTGTCCCGGAAATGTGGGACATAGGCCCTATGTCCTCTGATATGGGGCACCTGGGGGTCCTGAGGTAGCCAGAACCATTCTGCTTGCTGCTGGGACACACAGTTAGGATCCAGACACACAGTGAGAATTCAGCTTCAAGTCATGGTGAGAGCAAGTTTTCCCTCAGATCTCCCCGCTGGAAACTTCCACAGTGCTCCATGGCTGTTCCTATTAAGGGACTGATTTGTCTTGACTCCTAATGATACCAGGCACCTGGGATCGTGGACAAGTAGCCTATTGGTTTCTGCAAGCCTAAACATAGCAAGGACAGGAACAGCTGGCACGGGGACAGGGCTAGTTCCGGCTCTGGTACTGGAGACTGGGCAGGTCACTTCTCGCTGGTTCATCTCAGCCCTGGGACATCTCAGGGCGCATGCAGCCTTCCGGTTCTATTAATCTTTATTTTATTTGTTTTTCAGAGTACCCTGTAGCCTTGAGCACTAAACAGTCTTACAACTTTTATGGCTTCTGCCGCCACAGACATTCTGGCAATGAAACTACTTCAGGAAAAAAACCTGCTACATCTCCTCTCTCTGTTTTGAGGGATGGTAGCAAAGGGATTCCTTTCTTACATTAAATTTTTAGGTTTGCACAAAAGGTACTGTGTCATCATGGCACCTTTATACATGTGTCTTATACTTTGTTCTCGTTCAATTCCCCTCTCCACTGGTTTTCCCTGGGACCCTTCGCAGCCCATCGCTGCCCCCCCCCATTACTCCCTTCTGCTTTCTTTGTTTTGTGTGTGTGTACGTTTGTGTTAGTCGGGGACATGAGTGTGCAAGGGCATATTCATGTGGAGGCCAGAGCAGGATGTCTGCGGTGGTGTGCCTTCCTCACTCTCTTTCCTTCTTCTTGCCTTGAGAGAGGGTCTCTCCCTGAACTGGAAATTCATTGTTTGGGGCTGGCCGGCCAGTGAGCTCTCGGAACCGCCTATCTCTGCACCCTACACGCCTTAATGGAGATACAGGCCGGTGCAGCCATGCCTGGGCTTTATGTGGGTGCTGGAGATTCAAACTCAGGTCCTCCTGTTTGCAGATCCAGCTCACCCCCTGAACCCTCTCCTCAACCCGCACCATCTGCTTTCTTATTGGCTGTTTTCCATTACTGTCTCAGCTTCCTGCTTCTCTCAGGACTGCCTCCTCCCCCCCACGCCAAAAGGGTTGTGAAATCTCACCACTAAGAGGCTGAGTCAGACCTGGCCAGCATGCCGCCTCTTGGATTTGTGAGGAGTTTCTTCCTTTGTCTCTTCTGGCCCCCAGCAGTCATCCCTCAGAGGATTAGTTCCAGAACTGCCTGAAGAGGTCAAAGGTCAAGAATTCTCAAATATTGGAGATAGAATATTTACACACGGCCCCTACATAGCGCCCTGTACTTCTTGTTTACTTGGTATTTTTGAGACAGGGTCTTACTATGTAGCTTCGATTGGCCTTGAACTCTTGTTCCTGCTGCCCCAGCCTCCTGAGGACTGGAATTGCTGGCATGCACCACAGTACTGAGCTATCTTTCTGTGTGCTTAAACTATCTCTACATTACTTACAGTACCTAACACAAGGCAAATGATATGTTAGCAGTTGTCTTAATTACTCTTTGGAGAAGTTTGCACATTCTCAGTACAATTTTCTTTAAAATGGCATTCTCAGTGCATCATTGGTAACATCTGTGGATGCAGAGTCAGAGGCTATGAAGGGCTGGTTCTATCCCCTGTCTTCTGAACTAGGCGGCAATGTCAAATGCATGTAGGGTTGGTGGCTAATGTTCACCCCCAAACTTGGCCAGTGTAGACCATCTACAATATCTCGGGATATTGGTTTCTTCTGGAGTCCTCAAGATCCTGGACTCCTTACCTGGAGGGAAGTTGGCCTCGGCAGCTGCCAGCTCCAGCAGCAGCTTCTCCTACCATGTACCGCTTCTGACTTCTCCAAACAAGGACACTGCTCTGTCCCAGGTGTAGTGATATTTTGTTTGTGCTCTAACAAATAAAGCTTGCCTGAAGATCGGAGGGCAAAGTCAGCCACTAGTTAGCCATAGAGGACAGGCAGTGCTGGCACACACCTTTAATCCCAGCACTTGTGATCTCATGCCTTTGCTCCCAGTACTTGGGAGGCACAGGCCTTTAATCCTAGCACTACGGAGGTTGAGACAGAAAGTGATATGGCTGGGTGGAGAAGGAATATAAGGTGGGAGGAGACAGGAACTCAGTCCTTTTGGCTGAGGAGTTGGTGAGGTGAGAGGTGGCTGTCTGTGGCTTGTTCCTTTGTCTCTCTGATCTTTCAGCATTTACTCCGATATCTGGCTCCAGGTTTTTATTAAGGCCAATTAGGATTGGTGCTATACCAGGGACCTCTTGACTCATTCATAAATTCTTTCAGGGCTCCCTCAACTGAACAAAGATTCTACTCAAAAGGAAGTGAACAGAGATGTCACAATATAAAATCTTCTAGCCAAATAGGGTTTCAATTTTTTTTTGTGTATTAATCATGAATTAAAGTTAGTCAGATTTCTTTACTTGACACTCTCAGAACATTTCAAATATTAGCTTGTCCTGGGAAGCTCCTGAGATAAAGGTCTAGCCTGCAGCCTTTCCCAACTTAAATTTGCTTGGAACAGTTTGGTTTCTAAGATTGGATTAACATCTCCCTCAGTGTTCAGTGGAACACATTTAGGAAAATGTTTTCCTATTATAAGATTTATCACACTGTATTGGAATGATTCATTCACATGTCTGCCTCCCCCACTGGGCTGTGATTTCCTGAAGGGAAAGAAATGTGTCTCATTCTTGTTTTCCCAGTCTCCAGCACTTAGCACAGTGTTGCCCAGCATTGGTCTCCTCTGCTCTTGTTAAGGTCACCCACAGTTTCCATCTCTCTTTTCCTCTTAGGAAATCCTGGGCATCTTTATTCTCAGTTTGGGCCTCTTTCTCCTGTAAGCATCCGTGTTTTTCCGGTCCCTGTGACGTCACACCCTCTTTGGCAATAACACTATTGAATCATTCTCTATGACCTGTTAGCTAAACATTGAAATGCCCAGAGCTCTGTGGGTGGACAGTTCCTATACTGCAGTCATACTGTATTTCAGGTGATGTCAAGTAGTCCCACTGCGTCAAACACTGTATGAGCTAATGGCAGCAATGTCTGTGCTTCTATATATGTCTCTTCTCTTGAATGGAGACTCATATCAAATTGCCTATTTGAGATCCTCTTTTAGATGCTGTATTTAGCAACTCCAGTGTGGTGGTAATCTAATTGTACTGAAATGTGATTTTGATTGTATGTTAGTAAATAAAGTTGCCCAGGGGTCAGAACTATTAGAGCCATAGCAAGAGCGTGGTGGTGGTGGCGCACGCTTTTCATCCCATAGATCTCTGTGTGTTCAGGGATACAGCCAGCATTGGAGACATATGCCTTTAAGACCTAGGGGGCTGTACATTCAGACAGTGACGAGGCAGTCACGTGTTTGGGCTTGCAACCAATGAGAAGGCAGAACAAAATACTATAAAAAGACGAACAGACAGGATATAGCTCTCTTTCGGGAAGCTGGGACACCGCAGGAGGAAGGGTGAGATTTTAGCTCTGAGCTCTGACCTCTCGGCTTTCTCTTTTACATTGTTTCTGTATTTCTTATTTAATAAGATTGTTGGTTAGTTACATCAACACTCCAGACTGAAACTTTGGTTTAACTCAGCAAACCTTCACATTGCTCAGTTAGCACACCACACCTGCCAGCAGCTCACATCCCAGTTCTAGAAAGTCTCTTCACTTTCCCTTTCTACTCATTGGCATCCTGTTCTGATGTCAGGTCTGTGATCACTAAGATTAACAGCTGGCACAAATCCACACTCCCTCCGCAGAGGAAATGTTCACCACCTAGTTGGTGGTTAACTGGCTCCAGCTGCTGGGATGTTAGTAAGTGTGTCCAGAGCTCCAGTCTTGAATGTGTTCAGAAAATGTGGTTCGTCTCTTGTAATCTGTGTCAGTCACTGGATCAGCTCATTTTCTGTTGCTGTGATAAAACACCATGACCAAAAGCAACGTGAGGGTTACAGTTCCAGAGGGAGAGAGTCCATAATGGCAGGGAGGGCATGGCAAGGTAGCAGGAGAGGGAAGCTGGTTGATCACATTTTTGTCCACACAGAGGAAGCTCAGAGACCGGGGCTATCAACCCTCAAAGCCTGCTCCTAGTAATGGACTTTCTCCACAAGGCTGCCCCCCTAATGTTCCATAATCCCCCCAAACAACAACACCAACTGGGGACCAAGTATTCAAATAGATGAACCTATAGAGGATGTTTCTCATTCAAACCACCACAGGCACCAATATGTTGCCTCTCAGATGATTATCAAAACTCATCCTCCCTTCATCTGTAGAAATGAGAATGAGCCGGTTACACAACCTTCCCTTTGATTTTATTTATTTATTATTATTTTTCTGAGACAAAGTTTCTCTGTGTAGCTTTGGAGCCTGCCCTGGAACTCGCTCTTTAGACCAGACTGGCCTCGAACTCACAGAGATCTGCCTGCCCCTGCCTCTTGAGTGCTGGGATAAAGGTGTGCACCACCACCATCCAGCCAAACTTCCCTTTTATAATAGGCACGATACTGCATCAGTAGAAGGTTGCTGGGTGTGCTTGCCTCCTTGATACCCATTTCACCAGACTGCCTTGATGTCTGAAGGGTGTTTCTAGTGCGGATGGCTTAGGAACTCAGAAAAATGACTCCATAAATGAGTTCCTTATAGACTACAATGCTTCATTCTACAACTGCAACCTATCCTGAGTCTAGAAGACTACAATGCTCAGTTATTATGCCTTGAGTGTTGTTTCAGATAGACTTACCCATTCTAGCATATTGATCCATCAGCTTAATTTTGAGTCTTTAAATACAGTCTTAACTATGATATCTTTATCCTATATGGTAGGACAACTCACATCCCATTCTTTGACATTCTCTCCTTTTCTCTCCTTCTCTCCATATATGTGTGCTGTATATGCAGAGGGCAGAGGTCAAAGTCAGTGTCTTTCTCTCCCACTTTCTACCTTATTTCTTTGAGACAGATGCTCTCACTGAAAGTGGAGCTTTCTGTTGGCTAGACTGGCTGGCTGGCAAGTCCGAAGGATCCTTCTGCTCTTGACCCCTGGCACTGGGATTGCAGGTGAGAGTCACAAGGCCTGGCTTTTTACATGGGTGCTTTGGATCCAAACTGAGATCCCATGCTCATGTGGCAGGGACTTTACTGGAATGAGCCATCTCCCTAGCCCAGACACATGTTCCTGTCATCTGTTCTCCACTATTCATTTCTTCAGATGGTTTTAAAAAATTATTTGATACGTTCTACCCCCAGACTTCAATACTATAGTTCCACCTAGAAGAATTAACATCTTTATTCTATTGAGTACTTCTGTCTAAGAGGTTGATACAGCTATATTTAGTTATCTTCTGTTGTGTCCTCAATAGAAGGTTCTGGGTTTTCTTCGAAGGCCATGAATTAAGATTATTTATAGGCCTTTTTCCTTTTACTCTGTATACAGGAGTCTTTCCTTTTGTTGATCCTTAAGTGATTGATATTATTTAGAAAAGCTATTGATTTTTACATGTTTATTTTGTGACAGATCATTTTATTGACTTCTTCTTCATTCCAGGCACTTTCAGTGAGCTTTTTGGAATTTCTCAATATGAAAAAACATTGGTGCACATATGGTGGCCGTTCTCCTCCCCTCCAGTAATTACACTTCTCTTGTGTACTCTTGTGTACCTCTCTTGTGTGCTTTGAATCTCATTATGCCAAGCTGGGCAATGTTAAAAAAAAATAGCATCCTCTAAGCTTTTTGCATTATTGTGCAAAAATATGGATATTAACCCTCTTCTCACACTATAAAGAAAATTTAGCCCAGACTGAACTAAAGATTCAAATGTAAGAGCTGAAAACTATCAAACCAGAAGTGAGAAAATAACAGAAAAAAAATCTGTGTTCTTGATTTAGGCAATGATTTCCTAGGTAGGACTAAAACATACAAATCATACCAAGAAAAAAAATGACAAATTAGGTTTTATCAAAATGAAGCTTTTACTTTTTGAGAGACAGTTCTAAGCAAATGGAACAGTGAGTCATGGAGCAGGAGGAAGCATCTTCGAGATGGGCATCTGACCGAGAACTTTTCCTGAGAACATAAAAAGAATCCATACAGGTCAGTAAAGGTGTCAGCACAGTAAGCAGGTAGACAAATTGAACAGACACCTCATCCATAAAGAATTGCAATATAATCAAAACACCACTGAACATCTGTTTGGCAGTTAAAATTAAAATCCGGGTATTGCCAAGTATTGGAAGGAGGCAGAAATACCGTGGCTCCCACAGTGCTGTGGAGAATGCCACCAGTATTGGTACTTTGGGGCAAACTAGTCAGCTGCTTTTGAAGTTAAATATTTACTTAATGAAACTCAGCACTCCTACCTTAAAATATTTACCTAAGAAAACAAAACAAAACAAAAACAAAAACAAAAAACTATTTACATAAGCCTATCCACAAATGTTTATAGAAACTTTATAACAGTTTCAAACTGAAAATAATCTAAATATCTAAAAGGATGAAGCAAACAGATTTTGGGTATGTCCATACACTAGAAGGCTACATGCAAAAGAGCATGGAGGGATCTCAGTTGAGTTCAAGAGGCAGTGTGCAAGTGACTTACTGCTTCTACCATGTGGATTTTGTCTATGTCCATCCTGGGGGAGGCAAAATTATAGGAACAGAAATTAAACCAATGGTTTCTAGGGCTGAGATGAGAAGGGCGGTTAAATCTAAAGAAGCCTGCCAGGCAGCGGTGGCGCACACCTTTAATCCCAGCACTCGGGAGGCAGAGCTAGGCAGAACTCTGTGTGAGTTCGAGGCCAGCCTGGTCTACAGAGCGAGATCCAGGAAAGGTGCAAAGCTACGCAGAGAAACCCTGCCTCGAAAAAACAACAACAACAAAAAAATCTAAAGAAGCCTGATAAGACTTTGGGGCGTGATAGAAATAGTCTATAATTGAATGTTGAGGTTACTTAGGTAACTATGTATGATTGTCCCAGCCTCGTCCATTTATAGTCTAAAGGGTACATATTTTACTATGGGAAAATGGTACCGGAATAATCCTACCTGGCTTTAAGAAGAGAGATGGATGCACGTATGACTGTACCAGTCATGTTATTAGTATTATAGCAAGGTTGGTCACTCCGGTCTTAGTAGAAATGCCACTGCTATGCATAATTTTGGCCACAGATTTGAAAAATATGACATATTCTCCATCATGTTAAGAAAACTGACTTTGATACCTAAGATTTCTTAGGTACCAGCAACAGAAACGGAGTCTGGCTGATTTAAGCAGAAAAAAATTTCATGGGCAGGAGTCTGGATATCCCAGAGCTGGGAACAAGGGAAGCATGAACATTTGGCTCCAGATCATGACTCTGTGTGAGTGACATGGCTGCCACTGTCTTTGGATAACTGCTGCCATCTTTGAATAAGTGATACCATAGCCCAAAAGACCAAGGATGCTGGACCCTACCATTTGGATGTGGGCCTCCTGCTTTTTCACTGGGGTTGAGGAAGCTGATGTTGTTATCATTACTGGGACCCTCACCCCAACATATGTGCACAGGCTCTGTTGCCTGGCTTCTTTGTACCACCGTCTGAACACAGGCTGAGTTGAGTTCTATGCCAGATGACCCCACTGTTGCTATTAGGGAGGGGCCAGTGCCCAGCAGAGTGAGAATGAGGCATTTTCTTCATTTCTATCCTAGAAGGCAGCTCTGCTGCTGCCTAAATTCAGAATGTGGGCTGGGGAGACTGGCTCAGCCATAGAAATACTTTCCTTATGAGAGTAAGACCTGAATTTGATTCCCCGAAACCCATATAAAAATGCTAGGTGTGGTGACACACACTTGTAATACCAGCACTGAGGAGGTGGGGACAGGTGGCTCCCTGGAGCTCCCTGGCCAGCCAGTCCAACCTAATTGGTGAGCTTTAGGCCAGTGGAAAATACTGTGTCCAAGGAGGTGGATGGCCTTTCTGAACATGACATCTGAGGTTGCCTCTGCCAACTACCTACCTTTCCCTATTCACAGTACACACACACATACACACACACACACACACACACACACACACACACACACACACACACACCTCATAATGTAGGGATTTCCCAAATACAAGAAAGGCATTTGGTTATGAGACATCTTCCCTCTAAACAAAATAAAACAAAACAAAAAATCCCCGCAGCTGTCAGCATGTACTACCCCTAGTATCTTAGACAACATTCCCATTAGGAATCCATGATGAATCTTCATGGTGGGTTTTTCTGCTCTTGTTGAGATAATCATATGGCGTCTCTTATTTGATCCACTTGTGTGTTCCATAAACAGATTTACTAATATTAAAACAGCATCGCCTTCTTTGGGAAACCTACTTGCCTGTGGTAAATTATTCTTTTAATATACTGTTGAATCCAATTTGCTAGCGTTTTGTCTGGGATTTTCGCATTTAGATTCATGAGTGAAATCGGTCTGGTTTGATTTTATGCGGTCCTTTTGTCAGCACCAATGACATTCTGGGCTCCTTCCTCCCAGGGATTTCATGCCCCCTGGTCGAGATGTGATCTCTGAGATATTTTTCATAAACCACAGGGTTTACCGCAGCCCACACGGCTCATCGAGTGTTAGGGAATTATGGGATAGATGCAGATATGATGAGAAATTCTAGATGCCTGAGGCAGCCCTTAAATTAACTCCAGGACATTTATGGAGGGCCTGCCATGTGCCAGCTGCTAAATGATGTAACCTGAAGCTTAAGTCAGCTGCTTCTCTGTGGGGGAAAATTCAGAGGAGCCATTGAGAATGTCTGGAAGTAGAGAATGGGCGGAGATGTGGAAGGCCATCTCATTTGCCTGTGTTTTATTATAGGGTAACCAAAGCTCAGAGAGAAGCATGAGTCTTGCACACAGACCATTCCTGGGTTCTTTGACTCCCTGCCCCCGGCTTTTTCAAAGGCTTTATATCTCTGTAGACAGGGAAGCCAAAAGTTAGGTTTAGACCCCAGGGGAAAGCTTTTTTTTTCTCTTCAGATTTCTTGGCAAAGGCAGATAAGCTACAAGTGGTTACACAGCCTGTGTTAATATGCTATGGTGTTTGGCCCTTGACCTTGAACCTCAAGGAATTATAGACCTCTGTAGCCTCCCCACTCTGAGTTAGTTTTGCCCACAGGCAAGTCAAAAGAGCATTAGCTATAGCCGAAAGATAGAGCCATGCTTCTTGGATCTGGTTTCTGGAGATGACCACATATTAGCCTCAGGGCCTTGAAGCCCAATGCCCCAGGTTGTCATCTGAGAAATGGGATAATAAGAGCACTTTAAGCAATCCCTGTCTGTCTCTATAACAAGCTTGCTTAGTGCCATATCAGACTTGGTAGCTACAGAGGTGGCCAAAGCCTAATAAGACACATTTCATGTAGTTCAAATAGCTCTGGCTTTGCATTCATAGGAATGGCATCTTCAAAAGCCACGTCTTAGTTCTCTTCTGGTGCTATGTTTAGGAAAAGGGAAAGTCTTTGAATGTGGTCTTGGAATTGCCTCCGCAGATACCCTAGGCTCTTGGATTTCCAGGGTGATGCTTCTGAGGACTCACCTCTCTCCTGTGCTCATAGCTCACTGGATCTGCTGGTATTCAGCATCACACCTCTCGGGGAGCTCCTTACAGACGTCTCCCATTCAACAGAGTCTCTTCTTGCTTTGGGAAGGCAAATCCGTGGCTGCATTGCTCATTCTGGGCATGTGTAGGATCTGGGTGGTGCTCTGGTCAGGACTGCTTGTTTTCCTTCCATGCTGTGGGCTCACCTGCATCCACGGTCCGGCAGCCACGGCTCCCCACACTGTTCTCTTGGCACATGCCATAAGAACTGAGACTGCTCCACAGCAGAATCCATGGAGAACTCTGTCTTTGTATCAGCTTTGGCTCAGGGTGTGGATGTCATGGGAGAAAGGGAGCCCTCTAGGACACAGACAGGCCAAGCTGAGCTGTCTCTCACTCACTAAGTGCCCTTGAGTGAGTCCATTATCCTCCATCCCCCACTGGATCTGTTTCCTCATTTGTATAATGAAAACCTTCCCTAAAGCATCCCTTTCTCTGATCTGGTGCATTCAAATAAGAGTGCTGCTATTGGTTGGAATTTATGTGGCCCTAAGGCCCATGTGTAAAAAGCTTGGTCCTCAATGTGGTGCCATTGGGAGATCATGGAACCTTATGAGTGTCCAATAGGAGGTCTCTAGGCCATTGGGAATGTGCTCTGGAATAGGATGCTGAGATCCCAGCCTCTTCCTCTTGTTTGTTTGTTTATTTGTTTGTTTGTTTGCCTCCCAACTGTGGAGTGAGCAGTTTTCCTCTGCTGTATACACCCACTACAATGTGCACTTCACCTGGGCCCAAAGTGACAGAGACATTCTACCATGGACTAAAGTTTCCAGAACTATTAACCCAAATAAACCCTTTCTCTCTGTAAGGTGATTTTTTCTTATTGTGACGAAAGGCCGACTAATCAAACGGGTGAAGACAGAGGTCTTGGAAACATACGAAGCTGTCATGAGTGGAGCCCTCTTACCGGCTACGGTTTTGTTCAGTTGGCATCCGGTATGAGAAGATGACTCAGTAAGCAGCTATTTGGCCAGAGGAATAGAAAGATCCAGAACTTACTTAAGAGAAGGAAGACAGGGGGTCTTCAAGCTCCTAATTGCAGGGATTACAACCAAGGTGGCCTCTCAGAGACCAAGTCTGCAGGTAACTCTTCTCTACCTCGGCCTCTCTCTGCTCCATCCCTGCAGCCCAGCTTCCCTGGGTCCATGGCACTCTACTCCCATAATCACCTACTGTGTGGCCCTGCCTAGCACTGGCTACAGCTGGGCCCCCACTTCTTACCTGTCACCAGACAACTTCCTGTCTCTGTATCCTCAGGCCCACCATGTGAGAGGTGTCCCTTTTGGCTTGCTCTAGAATGTGTCACGAGAGTACCATCCTATGTGGCCTAGATCTGAATCAATAAGATACACACATAGGCTAGACGTGGCTTTCTGGGATGTAGTCACACATCTCAAAGTTTCATTTTACAAATGAGTCAAGTGTATCTTTTGGTCCAAGTTAGAGTGCAAGGTGACATAGACTCAATGACAATACAGGGCTTGAATTTGGTCTTCTAAACTCACAGCACAAGGTCTTTCCAGGGCATCACTGTGGTCTTTTTCTGGCTCAAACCTAAGGGAGAATTGGCCTTTGATGGACATGCTGCGCCACTGAATTGCAAAAAAAGAAAATGATGTGATATTACAGTCATGCAGAATGTATCATAAGCGGGCAGAGGTGGAAGGGACCATTCATATAGTGCTCATCAGCCACTAGATCTCCCTGGGACACATTTTGGGTGCCTTCCCTTGCTCTCTGAATCCATCTCCAAATAGAGTGCTCCATCCTGTATCCACACCCTCCCAACCATACCAGAATAAAAGAACACTTATTCTGAGAAACTAGGCTAGGCCCTGGGGATGCAGTGAATAAATAGGCAGGATTTCTGCCATGATGAATCTGAGGATAGACAAATTCATATTTTGATTTGTTGTGACAGGAAGGGACAGGAAGCCGTGGGAACACTTAGAAGGCCTGGTTTGGCTCCCAGGAGGCCCTGGGGGAAGGTGTTGGTCTGAGGCCTGAGGATGAGCTGTGCCCATTGCTGGTGTTTCTGAGTGTGCCCAGAACCATGTGTTAGGTAATGTGATCCCATCCACACCACAGATCAGGAACCGAGTGTAGGAGTTTGTATGCACTGGCTCATGCTGTGTGGCTTAAGAAGAAAGTGCTCCAGCCTGTCTGTCACACAGAGCATCACTGAAGACTTGTGTCAGTGGCCACAGAACCACGTGACAGCTGATACATTGGCAATGGTGTGCAGCAATAGCTGGAGGTGGGGAGAAGGCCGCCCTCTTTGGAATCCAGCAGGAAAGGAGCAGCCAGGTACAAGAGGCGGCCTGGGGCCTTGGAGGGCCTTGTAAAGACTCGTGGACCAGGTTAACAGTTCACTCCAGAGTGCTGAAGAGATGGCTCAGTCTATAAAGTGACTTGCACACAAGCGTGAGGACTAGTGTTTGGATCCCCAGCATCCATAGAAGACTCAGGTGAGGTGGCATGACTCCAGGGCTGGAGAGGTGAATGAAGACAGGCAGATCCCCAGAATAGCCAGTTTACGAGCTGAATTGATAAACTCCAGGTTCAGTAAAAGACTGTCTCAAATACTAGAAGGGGGCTGGTAGACGGCTCAGGGGCTCAAGGACTTGCTGTGTAAGCACAAAGGCCAGAACTCAGATCCCAGGACTCACATAAATGCCAGGTGGGTGTGTGACCTGCCTATAATTCCAGCCTTAGAAGTGCAGGCAGGGGATGCTCAGAGCAAGCTAGCTTGGGAAACAAGTCCTGTTGGAGAACTCTGAGTGTAATTGAGAGACCTGTCCTCAGTGACTAAGGTGGAAGAGACATTGAGATGATTCCCAACATCAGTCTGGAGCGTCTGCATCCATGCACACACACACATGCACACATACACACGTGCAAATCATGCATGCACACAGTCTCTCTCTCTCTCTCTCTCTCTCTCTCACACACACACACACACACACACACACACACACACACACACATACACACACTGGTTTTTATTTTAAATGCGATAGGTAGGAAGACACTAGAGGAATTTAAGGACAGGAAACACGTGATCAGAAATGTGTATTTTTAAAAGACCATTCTGTTTGTGGGATGACGCACAGATTGGAAGGGGGCAGGAAGAGATGTGAGAAGACAGATATAGAGGCCACTGTCTGGGCCCCGAGGAGGGATGATGACTCTGTGTGTGTGTGTGTGGGGGGGTGCCCATGAAGACAGAGAGATGCAGAGGGAGATGACAAGTAAGATGGACAGTGTTTTGGGACATGGGCATTAGTGGCCAGGAAGATGCCTGACAACTCCTCAGATGCTGTCTGTTGTAGGCTGATTTCTTCACAGAGGAAGAATGTTCTAGAAAGCTGTGCTAACTTCCTGTGTTTTCATTTGTACCTCACAAACCCAAAGGATAATTTTACTTGGAAGGTATTTGAGAATAGCTGTGTATGAGGGGCGGTGGGATAGCTCTGGGGAATGACAGGGTGTCAGCCACCTATTGACTTTTCTGCTACTTGTGGATGGTGGGCCATCACAAGGCCAAGGAATTAGCAGGAGGGACTGAAGTGAACCCCTGTAGAGCAGAGGCAGTGGGGTTCCTAGCAGCTGTCCTGGGGGTGAGGTTAAAGGCTGGTTCTCTCAGCTCACTTGGCAGAGAATTCAAACGACTCTTATTGCTTCCTGAGGATTCATGTTCTTTGAACCCTGGTTCTTTCAGAGGGTCTAAGCACATATCGGGGAAGAAATGAACAGAACCAAAGCTATGAGGATTCCCACTGCAGGCATTGCAGCTGGACAGAGCTGTGGAAATGAAGGGCCGAGGGCAGCCACGACACAGGGGTCTTCTAGGAAAGGGCAGCGTCATCCTATCACTATCCCCACAGAAGTCTTGTGGTCTCCCCTGAACACCCTCCCTGGCTGTTCCTGGGTACTTGCCCCAGATAAGAACACGTTGCACAAGCGTTCTCGCTGTTATGGTGCCTGTGCTGATTCCCCCATGGCAGCCATCCTCCCAGTTGCCAAGAGTGGTGGTTACGGAGGGCTCTCGGGTCTAGAAATGACTCTAGGACCTTGCTGTTTGCCCAAAGTCACGTGCTCTTCCCATGGCAGCCATGGCAGCGTTGAAGGCCATGCTGGCTCCAGAACACCCCACAGTCCCAGTCCCTGCTGCAGCTGCCTGGGAAGTTCAGTCACACTTTGCCCAAGGACACACCCCCAGGCCTCCGGACTGCATAGTTCAATCAGAGTCAGTTTGCTGGGAATCTCACCCAAGACACTTTGGTGGCTTTGTAATCAGTGTGTTTTGTCAATATACAACAGTTCCATTGCTGCCTGTCTCCAGTTGGGTCCCAGAGGGACTTCCTCTTGAGATTGTGGAGGTAAAGAGGAAGCATGGCAGGCTTCCAGCATGCTGACATACTTGCTGCCCGCTGACTCGTTTTCTTGCTGTACGTGTATTTAGCTCAGCGCCAGGGGACCTGCCCTCCTGAGCCTCAACCCTTCACCAAGGACAGACTCAGAAAGCACAGATGGGGTCCAGACCATCCATGCTCTTCCCCTGTGGACTTGAGGTTCAGGCATCAGACACAGAGGCTGTCGTAGAGAGACCACTTAACCAGCCCCTTGACACATAGATATATTTCCTGGAAAACCAAACCCAACCAAAACCCTAAGATACCTTTCAGATCTCTCTCTGATCTCCCACCCTCCCCTGTCCCTCCCTTCCTCCCTTCCTCCCTTCCTCCCTCTCTCCCTCCCTTTCTCTTGTTCTTTTTCTCTGGCTCAACACTGAATTAAGGGAAAGCCAAAGCCTCTGCACAGACAACCCAGCAGCAGATCAGGATTAACTGGAGAACCGGAAGCTCCATTGAAATGTTTGCTGTTCGGAGGCGTGTGAGTCCTTTGTGTGTCCATCCTGATGTTGGTTGGGAAATCAGGCTATCCTTGCCATGAATGAATGGGTAGTTGATGGAAAGGCCTAGAGCAGTGGTTCTCAACCTTCCTATTGCTGCAACCCTTTAATACAGTTCCTCATGCTGTGGCAACCCCTGACCACAAAATTATTTGCTACTTCATAACTATAATTTTGTTACTGTTATGAATCATAATACAAATATCTGTGTTTTCTGATGGTCATAGGCAACCCCTGTGAAAAGGTCATTTGACTCCCAGAGGGTTGCGACCCGCAGGTTGAGAACCATTGGCCTAGAGCAATTGACAGGATCCATGTTAAAGGAGACCTTGCTCCGGCTCCTCCTGGCTTAGGGCTTCACTGGTGACTGTTCCTGTGAGGACCTGCCCAGGCACAGTGGGCCTGGTGTTGTGTGGAGCAGAAGAGGGTATGAACCTCATGGAGGATGATAGTATGCTGCTGGTGAGATAAGAAAATCTTCCTCTTTCTGCTGTCTCCCCTGTCTACATGTACGTTTGCAGACTTTGCTAGGTCCCCAAGATAGCCCCACCCCAACCCCTAGAACTTTTGACTGTTCCTTCCACTCTTTAAAAAAATGACTTTGCAACTATAGTTCAGTTAAGGACCGTATTAGGCAGGGTTCACTAGAGGGACAGAGCAGATAGAAGCCTTTTATGCTGGCAACAGGGATTTATTAGACCGATTTCTGGTGTCGAAACAGAGAGAATGGTTTCTGCTGATCCGAAGGCACCAGTTGTGAGCCTGCTGCATGGACCTTCATGTGTATATGACAGTCAGTACCTCCTGCCAACAACAAGGGTGTGGCCTTTGAGAAAACAGTATGGGGAGAAGAGTCGCTGCTGGACAGAGCATATAGGACTTCGTGCAGGTGGCTGGGAGAAGGAAGAGGAGTTCAGATGCAAAGAAAGCGAAAGTCCAGGGCTGGAGCCCAACACACCTGTGTGTGTAGCCTGGCTTGACTTCTCATTCGGTCTTTGATTTGTGAAACCCTTTGAGCATCCTTGTCTAAAAGATAGAGAAAGTACTATATACCTTATATACTGTTGAGAGAATTTAATGAGCAAGGTCAAGCTAAAAATAGCATGTAGTACTCTAGCCCAGTTAAATGCCAAGCAGGTGGTACCACGAGAAGAGGTGGTAATTCAAGTGAGGATCTAGCAACTCTGGCTTTCAGAAGAGTGGACCCCTGAGATCTGATGCTAAATCACATCTCCATTTGCCAGCTTGCCAGGGCTGCAGCCAAGATGATGTCTGTGGGAGTCAGAAACGGTGCTCAGGAAACAGGGAGTGGATTTGCCTGGGGGAGGGCGGAGGGTGGCAGGAACCAGGCAGATTCTGGGTACCAGTCCCACAGGGTCTCAGAATACCAGGCAGCAATACCAGCCTCTTGATTTGCAGAGCTCAAAATGAAGGTGCAGGCTCCCTTGCTCAAAAAGTATAAAAAATCTCTAGGCAAGAAGAGCAGAGGACCACATCAGGCAGGGACGGAGCCTTCTGAGCACAGCTTTCCTAAACACAGGGCCCTGGGAGACAGCACAGATGGCAGGTCTGTGGTCCAGCCCCTCTGGGAGACAGCAGAGACTGCAGGTCTGTGGGCCAGCCCTGCCGTGTTGAAGACAGTGGGTGTTAAGAATGAAGTCCAGTCAGGCCAGGCCAAGCAGGGCAGAGTTTAGCCACAGCCTAAGGCAGAGCTGCTCAACTCTGGCAGGTTCGGGACTGTCCAGGCTGTCTGTCTGACCCTGTGCCTGGAACAGCAGCTCTGGTGAGGGCACAGCATTGTCTGTGCAGCTTGTCTTTACTGGACACAATTGCATGCTAGAAAAAAATGAAAATACTTTCTAAGTGCTATTTCTCTTGGTTTATTCTGTGGCTTGGCCTAGGTTTAAAAAGAATTAATAATAATATTAATTTAGTTGCATATTGATTCATTTAAAGGTGCATTAAACTTTTGCAATTCATTTGCTGTATTGTTCTGCATATGTCCTTCCTGCAGTAGGTACTTACTTTTATACCCATTTTGCAGATACAGAAACTGAAGTAGAGAATGTCATCTTGGGAGCTGCCTGGGACTAGTCACTGGTTCTGAGCCAGCAGGCTGTACATCCTTGTCTGAGAGCCTGGCATCCTTCCCCTTGCTCCTTGGGCCCAGCCTTGGACTCCCTTCTTCTCACTTTAGCTCTGATTAACATTTGGAGATCAGCTCACTGTTAAAATTATTTTCTGCCTATATGAACATGTATAACTTTCAAAGAAAATGGCACTAATTTTTTTTTTACCCCCGGCATAATAGACTGACTATAAACAGCCACAGACTCTGTGGGGGCCAGGGGGTTCTTGGTTCTGGTGTCAATTGTGTGATTTTTTTTTTTTAGACTATCACCAATATTCTTTGGGGCACTGAAAGACTGTCAGAGATGGAAGTTAATTTTTTAAATGCCCTGAATCTCTAAGCCAGGTAATGCATGGGGATACTGGGGATAGCCACACTGAGATTCCAAGCCCTTCATGCCTGGTGCTATAAATCTAGATAAGAACCCATGACTGGGGAGTTTAGAGGCCCTAGAGTTGAACCTACTACTATTACTTTGCTGAATGGACATAGTTTCAACTGTCTTCTAGATTCATGTCACTTTACCCATTAGTGCTGCTTGAGTCCTTATCTGAGAACTGTCTTTGTGCAGTGGATGGCAGTTAGTACAGAGACTTGCCACTGGTTGAAGTGCAGAGAATAAGTGTCTATGGAGGTTTTAGCCATCGCTGGAACATCTATATCACACACACCACCCCCTTAGGTCCATTGAATATTGGAGCAGAGGGAGTAAAAATATTTTAAGAGCCAGAGGTCAGGGAGGACTGGGGCAAAACTTCCTTCTGAGCATGACAGGACCACTGCACTCATGAGCCCATAGAGCAGCTGTGGTTGCCTACACGAGACCCGCATGGGATCAAGCCACCCAGCATTCCAGCATTGCTGCTTTTGAGAGCCTTGGGTCCCAGAACCCAGGCTAGGGTCTTCAAGAGGATGCAGAAAGACACATACAATGAAGGTTCTCTAATGGATACAGCCACGACAAACATGGAACCTTCGCTTATTGGGTATAGCACAGGAGGAGGGTTAGCTAGCCTTGGTAGGAGGTATCTGTAGGAGCAGTCTCAGGCTCTGAACATCCCAGAGGAGGAAGCTGCACTTGCTAGTCTGGCCCACGCTCATCAATCATCACATTGATCAATTATTCATAAACACTCTTTTTGGACTCTGTTTCATCCTCCATCTTGAACCTGGCCTATATAGATAATGGCTTTGCCCATTTCCCATGGACCAATTAGTTTCAGAGTTCTTGACTAGCTGTGCCTATGTCAAAATTCACATTTGCTCATGTCTTCACTCACTCAGTACTTCCTCCATTCCCTACAGAGTATGGATGGGGGAGGGACATGAGCACCTCCACCCCTAGCTGAGGCGCTGTTGACAGTTGTTGGCTGTTAGGGGAAGGGCCATGCTCTAGTGGATTGCCCCATACCCATGTGTGTATGGGCAGCACTAACTGGATTGATTTTATATATACATATATATATATATATATATATATATATATATATATATATATATATCAATCTCTCTCTCTCTCTCTCTCTATATATATATATATATATATATATATATATATCAATCTTCTTCTTTATATATATATATATAAAAGCAAAGCCAAAACAAGAAGGACTTGAATTTAGGGGCTGTTGGGAGGGGCCTGGGAGAGGTTGGAAGTGGGGAGTGGAGGATGAATATGATCAACACATAATGTATGTGCATATGAAATGCTCAAAGGATAAGTATGTTTAGCTCTGATCTGTCCCATCGCCCTGACACCCACTAACACTATTGTTCTGAGCAGGGAACAAATGGGCCACCACTAGTCCTTGCTCTTTCTTTCATCAGGTTTCTCATTCTAGAAGGAAAACCCCACCAGCCAATGATCCAAGTTCTGAAACACTGATGGTCTAGCATGTGACGCCAAAGTTCCTCTTCCTGACTGGAGTTCAAGTTTACATGTCTGGCTTCCAAAGTTCGGCTTCCCTGAGATGAGACATGACCCCGAGTTTCTCTGGGTTGATAGAGACAGAGACATTCTGAGGTCATCCCTGACATTCCCCTGGCTCACCTGTGGTCTTTCCCTGGAGCCTCTAGCTGGTGTTTCGCATCGGTAGGCCCAGAAGCTTATGTCTCAGTAATTCAACAACTACAGCAGCTGGTTATTTTCCCTGAAGATTTAATACTTGTCATTTATCTGTGTCAAAACTGCAAAGAAGAAAGTTTCCAAAGACAGATTTATTATGTGCACTGAGCATCTCAGGTGCAGCGGTGCATACAGATGTGCCGAAGCCCATATTTCCCCCCTGGTTTTGTTCTATAAAAATAGCCACTCTTACTTTGCATTCAGACAAGTGAAGAATATATAGTCTTGAGCCGTGAGTCACCATGGGGCACTCAGAGAGTCACAGTATTGTGAGAATGAGCTCTACCATTAGCTTTGGGGTCAGCCACAAGCTGGCAGGGTTGGCTTTGGCAAGGGGCAAGCTGCAACCAGAGTTGCTTGGAAATTTGTGAGGCTTGGGGCAAAATGAAAATGTGTGGCCTCAAGGTTAAAAAGCAGAAAAGATGTGCCATTATAGATAAGCCTTTTCTTCTCTTCTGTGGTCTTTCTGCAGGCTTGATGTGGTGGTTTTCATTTGTTATTTAATGGCCTAAGAAAGATTTGAGTTTTCTGCTATTGCCATGGGTTCTAAAGTTTATTTTTATGTCACATAATGCAGATATAAATACAAATGTGGGACAGTTGGCTGGTGCACGGAATCACTGCAGCTTTATCACTCCTGTTGGCAGCCCCTTGCGACAGGGAATCCTGAGTTGTCCAGAAGAGACAGACCCAAGCCATGCTTGAGACAGGAGGCAGAAAGGGTCTCCCAGGCATGGAGTCTCTAAGGGAGGACCCCAGAGTGAGGAAAATGTGGATCCCTCCAAGTGCTCTGGAGTCCTGTCCTCAGGCCCCATCTCCCTCCAGTGGAGGATTGAGGAGGCCTCAGAGCCACTAGGGAGGTAGCTTGGAGAAATTAAGTCTCATAGCCTTCTTTTCCATGAATCCTCAACTCCAACGCAGAGTAGATAGGTTGCTTGGTAATGGTTTAGATGTCACTGCTGTCTGTATCACACGTGGTGCCTGGATTGGGGAGTTGAATGGTTAGGTCCCCAGGAGATGTGACCTCTTGGCTGTCCTTCCTCTAGATGGGTAGCCCTTTTCTGAAGGACTCTGCAGAGTATGTGCTGGAGTCTTGCTTTCCTCTGTGTGCCTAGGATGGAAGGCAACAGTAATTATGGGGTGGGGTTTAGAGGAGCGGTCCTGCAGGCCGTCCTGAGAATTATCCATGGAGGCATGACCATGAGTGAGCTGAGATCCATAGACTCTTTGAATGCCCATTGCCTATCCCATAGGTTCAAAACAAATTCAGTGATAAAAATATTAATAATTTACAAATGGCAGCTATGGAGCTGTAAGCTAGAAGTAGAAGGCTCTTCTGAGGAAGAAGCCTTATATCAGTGCACTGTTGTGAGGCCTGCCTTAGCCGTAACCTTAGATCAGAATCATGGCCTGGGACTGATACTGCCCTGTCTGCAAATCCATAGACCCTGTAGTCAAGGACCATTGTTCAGCAGGTCATCAGCTGTTAGAGCCATGAGGCAGAGAGCAGCCATAAAAAATACTAGACTCAGAAGTAGGAATTGTAGTCTTGTCCATAGGAACCTCTTGTCTGTGAAAGTTTAATGACCACTGTACTTCCCAACAGATGGATCCCCAATTTAGCATTGTTTTGACTTTATAATGGTGTGATAGTGATATGCATTCAGTAGTCCATACTCCCAATTTTGTGTTTGGATTGTTTCCTAGTGGTATGTAGTATGATTGGCTCTTTCAAGTTTTAAATTTAAATTTAATTTTATGTGTATGTGTGTTTTTCTTGCATGTATGTCTGTGCACCATGTGTGTGCCCGGAGCCTCCAGAGACTGGAAGAGGGCACTGGATCTCTTGGAACTGAAGTGACTACCACGTGGGTGCTGAGAACAGAGTGTGGGTCTTTTGCAAGAGCAGCTGGTGCTCTTAACTGCTGAGCCATCTTTCTAGCTCCATGATTGACACTGTAAGAGGCTGGGCAGTGGTGAGCCACAGTTCCCAGCCACACAGACATGAGGGTGAGCAACCCATGCTCCAAAGTATATAACGCTGTTGAGATAGAGTGCCCAGTAGGTGAGGGATTAAGTACGTTCAGCAGGATATTTTAAATTTATCACTGATTTATCAGGGCACAACTCCATCATAAGCCAAATAGCATCTGTATATAAAAAAGGACAATAAAAAATAAACTGTTAGAGGAAACTGCCATTATCCACGCATGTCATGATCTTGTACCTTGGAAAAAAAATGACAGGCCAACAGTGGCAGAATGAAAAATGTACCCTAAGCCATTCCAAAGATAGCAGACCATGTACATTGTTCTTATTCTGAACAAAGGTCTTTGCAGAGATGGCCAACTTAGGGCTCTTGGGACGAAGAGGTGGCCTTGGATTACCCGAACTGAACTAGCATTCCCAACATCCTCATGGGAGGGTAGCAGAAGTTGGTTCCATTGTCCTTCTTTTCCCATAGCTCTGATAAAATACCCTGAGAAAAGCAACTTAAGGGAGAGAGGGTTGATTTGTCTCACAGTTTCAGGTTACAGTCTATCTCGGCAGAGAAGGAGCAGAAGCAGGAGCTTGAGGGAGCCAGTGACCTTGCGTCTCCAACCAGGAAGCAGAGAGCAATGTGTGCCACTTAGCTCCCTTTCTCTACACAGTCTAGGATTCTAGCCAGGGAATGGTCCTGCCCACACTGCAGAAGGGTGTTTCCACATCAGTGAACACTACAAAGATAATTGCCCACAGGTACACCCAGGTGATTCTCACAGGTACACCCAGGTGATTCTCACAGGTACACACAGGTGATATACACAGGTACACCCAGGTGATTCTCACAGGTACACCCAGGTGATTCTCACAGGTACACACAGGTGATTCTCACAGGTGCACCCAGGTGATTCTCACAGGTACACCCAGGTGATTCTCACAGGTACACACAGGTGATTCTCACAGGTCCACCCAGGTGATTCTCACAGGTACACACAGGTGATTCTCACAGGTACACACAGGTGATTCTCACAGGTACACACAGGTGATTCTCACAGGTACACACAGGTGATTCTCACAGGTACACACAGGTGATTCTCACAGGTACACACAGGTGATTCACAGGTACACACAGGTCTCACAGGTACACAGGTGATTCTCACAGTACACACAGGTGATTCTCACAGGTACACACAGGTGATTCTCACAGGTACACCCAGGTGATTCTCACAGGTACACACAGGTGATTCTCACAGGTACACACAGGTGATACTACACAGGTACACCCAGGTGATCCTCACAGATACACCCAGGTGATTCTCGCAGGTGTGCCCAGGTGGTTCTGGAGTCCATCAAGCTGTCCATCAACATTAACCCTCACACGGTGAGAGGCAGAAGAGAAGGCCATAGGATGACGGAGGCAGAGGCTTCAGTGATGTGGTCATAAGCAGTGTTGGTGCTACCTGAAGCTGGAAAAGGCAAGGGGCAGATGGATCACGGCTCTGTGACATGTTACTTCTGGCCATTGAGACTGATTTTGATCTGCTGACCTCTAGAACTGTGAGAGAATACATTGCTGTTGATTGAAGCAGACACTAAGTTTGTGGTTATTTTTTATAGCAGCCTTAGACAATGTTCAAACTATTAGAATTGATAAGTATGATTAGCAATGTTGCCAGATATGGGATAATATGCAAAAATCAATTGTATTTCTACCAGAAAATTTCTACAAGTCAAAATGAAGACAAAATATCCAATTTGTAATATCATCAATAACTATCATGTTGCCAGGATAAAGTGGAGTAAAAAATATTACTGGGAGAATATAAAGAAAATTTAAATGAATGAAGGGATATATCATGTTCATGTATTGGAAACTCAACACCACAAGATGTCATTTCTTCCCCAAAATATCTATAGACCAGACAAGGCTAATAAAACCAGGTAACTTTGTCCTGTTGGCTAAAATTGAAAAATGGATTGCAAAATTCATATGAAAATTCAAAGGACCAAGAAGAGACAATCTTGAAGAAGAATGGATAATTTACACTACTAGTTAACAAGATCCATTATTCATTTATAGATGTTTAGACAATGTGGAATTGTCACAAAGATAGAAAAAGAAATACCAAATTAATCCCAGCAAAAGTACATTTGATTTGTGATTAAGGTAGTGAACAGGAAATAGAATTTGTATAGTAAATGTTACTCTGTGCATTTTACAGAAACATGGTATTTTCATTTTAGTATTTTACACCAATGAAATAATCAAATACCAATGGGTAGTAGCTATAAGCATAACAATAAAAACCACGAGTTTTAGAAGAAAATCTAGGTCACAGTTACACTATCTTTGAGTATGTAAAAGGATAGAAATGTTGCTAGGCAGAAAGAGAGTAAAAAATTTATGCCAGTGTGGAAATAAGGTATTTTGATACCTATAGCCTATAGAGAACATGACTGCAGAATTTAGAGAGAACTCTCACCCACTGACTGGAGAAAGAAAACCTGACATGAAAAAAGAAATAGACAAGAGGCTTAAATACACAGTGCACAAAGAGAACATCCAAATGGCTGTTAATTAAGTAAATGAAGCCAACCATGTGAAAAGATACTCAACTTCATTAACAAGGAAATGCAAGTTAAGCCCCAGTGAACCACTCACGCCCACGGTCCTGGCTAAAGAGGGAAAAGACATGACATTCCAGCTCAAGGCCTGGAAGAATGAGGGACAAAGTGAGCTCTGCTCCGCGGCTGGCGGAAGCGTAAATTGGTACAATTATTTTGGTAAAGTGTTTATCAGTGTCAGAGCAGAACACACACATACCTTATTACACAGCTGCTCCACTTCTAATTACATACCCAGTAGAAATGCATTCATGGACACAGCAATAACACATTCTAGAATGAACTGAGCAGGGCTATTTGTAATATTTTAAAAAAAGGATACTCCCTAAATATCCAAAAACAATTGACTGAATATATCAATTTGGTATGCTCCCATATTAGAATACCATACAACAGTATGACTTAATCTCAGAAAGCAGGATATAGAGTATAGAAAGACCTGAGTTTGGACCCTCAGCACCCATGTAAAAAGGTAGGCATGGTAGTGCACACCCATATCCCAGGGCTGGGAAGCAGAGAGGGAGGGTCTCTGGGACTCATTTATTATCTGGTCTCATTGAATCAGAGAGTTTCAGGTTCAGTGAGAGATCCTGTGTCAGAGAATAGGGTGGAGAAGGATGAACAAAGACATCTAAGATTGACCTCTGGCCTCAAAACCCATGCATACACACACAGCTGTACCCCCCTCACCCCACACACATACCAGAACATAACTAACCCCCACATACATAATTATGACTCCTGCATAGCATAAATGACTCCCTGCTGATCACCTGCTACAGTGACTACTACCACCTCCCCCTGATGTTGCTGGGTGCTAGGCTGACAAATGAGGTCCTGTCCAAATTGGATTCTGCCACAGTGACTGAAATTTGTCAAGATCAGTGTCGTCTCACTAAGCATCATCCGATTTGTGAACTGAACCCTGGTGATCACTCGAGTCTGTCAACACAGAATGACTACTCTGCTTTCGTTATATTTCTAAAACAGCCTGCCAAGTGAATCAAAGAGCCTCGAAAGAGCCATGACTAAGGTTCTCCACAACCATCTCTGACAGATTTCACATACAGATGTGCAATCTAGGGGAAAACTGGAAATGGCTCCTGATGGGATTGTTGCCAAGTCCAGTGAAGCTTGAGGAGCACAGAGATGCCTAGGTGTCCCCGAGACCTGCCTCATCAGCATTAGCTGACTTCCGTAGGAAGCTTCTTCTTATTCTCTGTGTCGAGTTCTTTTCAGAAACAGAACCATTAGAAAGGGGCTCAAGTAGATCAGCTGACACACAGTCTAGGTAGTCCAGTGATGATCTTTCCTCTGTAGAGCCTGAGACCATAGGAACCGCTTAGTCCATGAGGCTGGATCTCTCAGAAGTCCCAAACTGGTGGTGAAGAACTGGAGGATTCCTGGAGGGCCACTGGCTTTCAGTTCATGTTGGGAGGCTGAAGAAGCTGGCTTTTGATGGCAGGGAAGGATGGCAGCAGTGGCTGCAGCAGGATAGTGAACAAGGTGGATGAACTTGTCCCCAAAACTTGAAGACAAGCAGACAAAAAGCAGCAGCATTCCCCCTGTATCCACTTATATTTGGTCCATCTATAGACATGTTCCCTGTGTTTAGGGTGGGTCTTCCCACTTCATTTAACCTAATCAAGAAAACCCCTCATGGGTACATCCAGAAGCTTGTCTGTTAGCTGGTTCTCGATCCCGTCAATTTGATGCCCAAGTATGGCCATCACATTCTCCAAATGCTATAATGTTGATATAACCAACCGTCTTATTAAACAAGAAACACAGAACCAATGTAAAAGAGAAAGCTGAGAGGTCAGAGCTCAGAGCTAAAATCTTACCCTTCCTCCTGCGAGCTCCTAGCTTCCCGAAAGAGAGCTATTTTCCCGTGTGTAAGTTGTTTCATAGTCTTTTGTTCTGCCTTCTCATTGGTTGTAAACCCAAACACGTGACTGCCTCGTCACTGTCTGTATGTACAGCCCCCCAGGTCTTAAAGGCATATGTCTCCAATGCTGGCTGTATCCCTGAACACACAGAGATCTATGGGATGAAAGGCGTGTGCCACCACCGCCACGCTCTTGCTATGGCTCTAATAGCTCTGACCCCTGGGCAACTTTATTTATTAACATACAATCAAAATCACATTTCAGTACAATTAGAATACCACCACACTATAATGGCACTAAGGCCAAATCCTCAGATATTCCTAGTGGTGATTTGTGTGGAATACCTGATCCATTGGTTTGTCTACACTCCTCCTTAATCTACAAAGACTGAAGGTGGTTTATACAGACCTTGTTGCTGGAACCATGTGGGCGCCATGGGCCCTGGCCCCGACTGGGAGTGGCTGCAGCCTTGCTTGCTTGACCTTGATCAGATGTCCTCCCTATTCAGATTCCCTGCCGGTATCCACCCTTCTGAATGCTTAAGGGAAGTTCCTTGTTGTGTATCCTGCATTTTGGGCGTTAACTACTTAGATGCAAGAATGTAGAACTTTGGGTCTGGAATGTAGACCATTGACAGCGAACTTCTGCCCTCCGGGGGTTCCTCCATTTGTGCTGTAAGCCTGTACGTATTTAAGGTTTCTTCCCTCTTTCAATAAACGGCATTCGACATCCAATCGTATGAATGACCCGCTGTCTTTTGTCTCTATTTTTTAATCCGCAGCCCTTCGCTCGGACATGGTGAACGGTTATCGGTAATGCGGGCGTTACCGCTACAGAACCATCTTTTGAGGCAACTGTTAGCCCATGGCTTCCTCCCTCTTGGTTCTGACGGGGTATAAGGAAGCCAGACTTGAACATCATAATCCTCCTTAATAACCCAGATGCAAAGATGTTATGGAGTTGGCAGACCACAGCTGTGCTGCTCACTATCTTACTTTCTTCTGAGAATTCCAGCTTGGCGCTTGGGACTGCAGGCACTTTCCATGGACTAGTTATCCTGAGATCATGTTGTCTTACAGAAAGGAAAAGAGAGGCAGAAGAAATGAAGCTGATGTATGAAGGAACAGCAAGGGGGTGGGGAGAGAAAGAAAGAGAAAGAGAGAGAGAGAGAGAGAGAGAGAGAGAGAGAGAGAGAGAGAGAGAGAGAGGAAGAGAGGAAGCGGGGAGGGAACCAGATGTTTTAATTTCTGACACTTCCTCAATCCTGGTTTTCCCTCCATTGGTTGGACACATCTACCCCCCCCATGTCATGAAATAGTCCCATACTATTCCAGCGACCCTTCCCTGATCCTTTTAGCTTATGCTAACTGAAATACACAAATTGAAATACATAAATTGCTAAACAGTCTTATTAATAAAAAAAAAAACCAAACCCAGAACCAGATATTGAGGTGAATGCTGAAAGA
The DNA here is from genome assembly GCF_004664715.2 of Peromyscus leucopus. Classification (NCBI taxonomy): domain Eukaryota; kingdom Metazoa; phylum Chordata; class Mammalia; order Rodentia; family Cricetidae; genus Peromyscus; species Peromyscus leucopus. Next base: position 93,710,369 of record NC_051063.1, on the reverse strand, counting down.
TCAGAGGAATAGAACAAGCCACATCAACCTCACCTCGCCAACTCCTCAGCTGATCCTGTTTCTTCAGACTGAATGCCTGTGAATCCTCACTCAAATGGATCTTAGCTGAATTGCTGCTAAAAAAAGCTTCTAGTTCCTGGTCCTCACGCCTTAAGAGTGTGAGTTCCTGTTTTCTCGTGCCTTATATACCTGTGTCCTGCCATATTACTTCCTGGGATTAAAGGTGTGTGCTACCATGCCTGGCTCTGTTCTGAAATCTCTGTCTCCCATGTGCTACCATTGCCTGACCTCTATGTTTAATATAGTGGCTGTTCTGTTCTCTGACACCCAGATAAGTTTATTGGGGTGCACAATATATTGGGGGACACAATATATCACCACATACAAACAGTTTACATCTAAAATGCAACATGTGATACTAAGGTTACATTAGGGTGCATTGACAAGGTGATAACAAATGGGAAATGAGACTCGAGGTTGGGGTTGTGTCCAGAAAAAGCAAGGCTACTCAGGGACGCCACAGACCCTGTGTGCTGATAACTTAGAATCAGGGTTAATGTTTCCTTTCTCAGCAACCAACACCCAGGGGCATAGTGAGTATTCACTCCGCCATGACCCTGGGCTCTCTGGCCCAATAGAGGTGATGCTTCTTGCCTGCTAGTGACCTCTTAAAAGGGAAGGGGGGCAGGGTCGAGAGCTCTCTCCAAGGTGGAAGGCTTCCTGATGCACAGTTCGGTGAACTGGTCTAGAGTTTTTCCATCTTTCTCTGGGAGACAAAGAGGCAGCAGCGCCACTTCATTTTGGGTTTGTCAGTATGTGATCCCCATTTCATCCCTTAAAAATAAGTCTTCCAAGACAGCCGTGCATTTTCCGCATCACGGGAGGAGAATGCACAGGTAGGATCTGTGCTCAGTCAGGTACTTTAAAGATACGGGGAGCACCTGAAAAATACTCCCCCCCTTTAGAGACAGTGATCAAATTGGTCTAGGCTCTCATCACCGTGGTTCTAAAGTATGGCTGGGTGAACAACCACTGAGCTATATGGTCCACCACATAAACAAATGAAAATAAACAAAACCAGCCCCCCAGGAGACACACAGGAGCAGTGCTGAGACTTCAGGGGACCTTCCAGAATCCTAATTCAGAAGGTGTGTGTGACATACTGAGCAGAGTCCTCCACTGGGTCCCCTTAGTAAGCACTCACCTATTCCTGAGTGGGAATGAAGGATCATCCCAAAGGACCATCAGGAAAAGATGCTGTCTCAGCATGGACCAGAGCATCTCTGCCACTCAGCTTCTTTCTAGATGGGTTTGAGAAGGTCCAGGGCAGGGCCTTACATGAAGACTGCAGAAATCAAAAGCAACCTTTCTTTAAAAGTTTTGTCTGTTGACAGGCATCAGCTCTGACCCCCCAGGAAGTATAGGGGCTACCAGAAGAGAGAAATCCATGGCTGACTCTGTCTTGAACAGTTTTCTCATTATACAGGCGTCTTTCAGCTGCTCTGTGGCATTCTTTGCAGCACCTGATAGGCGATGTAGCCTGATGCAGGGCTAATGGTGTGAAGGAAGTGGCCTTACTGGTCAGTTAGTGGGGCTAAGCCAATGCATTCTCAGGAAAGCTGGGGTGGTAGTGGAGGTTGAAGAGATGGTTCAGCAGTTAAGAGCACTGACTCTTCTTCCAGAGGACCAGATTAGATTCCCAGCACTCACAGGGTAGCTTATAAACATCTGTAACTCCAGTCCCAGGGGATCTGATGCCCACTCTGCCTATCCTCTGTGAATACCAGGTGTGCACATGGTGTATAGACATACATGTAGTCAAAACTCCCTTACACATAAAACAAATAAATAAAAAAGACTGAGGAGTCTGATAAGGACAGAGACATGGAGAACAAAACAGGCAGCCTAGGGGCATCTTCCACAGGCTGAGATTCTCCTGAGGAAGCTCTCAGATATACCCCTGCTCACAGCTGAAAGGGCAACTGAACCCTCACATCTCTCCATCAGAGCAGAACAGCAATAACTTTTGTTTGGAAAACAAATTATACAGCAAGTGGGCCAGAATGCCCACCCCGTTCATAAAACATCCTGGTAAACACCCATGGAGCATTTAACCTCGAGAAATATAGTTTCCAGGTGCCCTCTCAAAGCTAAATTGTTTGCAAAATATATGACTATGTGACTGAATTAGTTAACTTGATCCTTAGGGTTATCGACCACAAGTCAGTTTAATATTGGAGATGTCTACCAAAAATGATGACTTTGTAGGAACATCGGATCAGTAGTCCTGTATAACATTAATTAGAGGGTGAAGAAGTTGTCTCGGTGAGGTCTGTCTTGGCTCACAACACCATGGCATATAGGTATGAAACTCTCTTACTATTTTTTTTTGATGAGAAAGAGGTGATATCCTGATAGTCCAACCCCCTAGGAGTCTTAGTAAGACTTTCAGGTGGAAATTAAACATAACACAAGGCTGAATGCATATCTATTTTACCCCTCTGGAAAGTAACATCTAAGTTAATCTATTGTCCCCAAAATAATTTTATTGGATAGCTTCCTAGAACAGGAATCAACAGCCACCAGACAAATTTGGCCCAAAGGCTGTCTTACAAGATATGAATGTGTATTTTGTTGTTGTTTCTTGTTGTTTTGAGACAGAATCTGAGTATATAGTTCAGGCTGGCTTCAGACTCATAGTCTCCTTGTCTCAGCCTCCCTAGTGTGGGAATAGAGGGAGGCACCATTGTGCCCAGCACTAATAATTTTTTATGTCTATCACTGGTTGAAAGACATCTAAAGCCTATGCTAATACAAGGAACCCTCATTAAATACAGCGGGGCATGCGTGCATGGACACACACTCACACATGTGAAAGCAGAAGGCAGAATTGTTGGGAAGGGGCTCAGTGGAAAGGAAAAGTGGATAAGAAGTGGATAAGAGAGGGTAATGGGGGAGAATTCCATCAAAGTACAGCATGCATATGTGTGTATGTGTGTGTGTGTGTGTGTGTATATACACACACACATATATATGAAATTATGACAATAAGTAATTAAAAATATAGAAAATTCAAACTTCAGAGTCCATACACTAGCTGTTACTGGATTCTAACAATACGTGTGTACAGATTAACTGTGGCTGCTTTCACACATGAGCTGGCTAATCTACGTCAACTTTACACAAGCTAGGGTACCTGAAAGGAAGGAACCTCAATTAAGAAAATGCCACCATCAGATCTGGTTGTAAGGCATTTTCTTAATTAGTGATTGATAGGAGAGGGCCCAGCTCATTGTGGGTGGGGCCATCCCTGGGTTGATGGTCCTGGGTTCTATAAGAATGCGGGCTGACCAGGCCATGAGAAGCAAGCCAGTGAGTAGCACCCCTCTATGGCTTCTGTATCAGTTTCTGCCTCCAGGTTCCTGCCCTGTTTGAGTCCTGTCCTGACTTACTTTGATGATGAACAACAATGTGGAAATATAAGCTGTATAATTTCTTCTCCAATTTGCTTTTGTTCATGGAGTTTCATTGCAACAACAGAACCCTAAGACAACACACAATGGCAAAACTCAATAGTTGCACACAGACGCCAGTATTTACTCTCTAATCTTACAGAAAAGTCTTTCAGGCCCCCTTTCAAGGTGAGCATTGCAGCATTCATACTGACTGAGCCCATGGAACTCCCATGCAAACGTCAAAAGACAAGGCAATGTCCAGGACCACCAATGACCCTTTAAAATTGCTCACAGGTATTTTAGGAATAGAGCAAAAGTCAGTCCCTGAATAAAGAGGTATGCATTTTGATGAAATATTCAAAAATAATGGAGACTATAGGACATAGTTTTACAAGTTGGAATCACTTGGATCTCAGTTGGTGTTGTGGTTTAAATGGGAAATGTTCCCCCAAAGGCTCACATGTTTGAACCATGGTCTGCAGTTGGTGGTGCTGCTTGGAGAGGTCATGGACCTTTTAGGAAGTAGAAACTTGCTGGAGGAAGTATGTCACTGGGGATGGGCTTTGAGATCTTATACTTAGTTCCAGTTTCCTGCTTCTTGTGTGTGATTGAGATGTGATTAGCTAGCTTCCCGGTCCTGATGTCACTCTGTTTCCACCATTATAATCTCCAGCCCTCTGGAACCACGAACCAAAATACACTTTTGTCTCCATGTTGCTTCTGGCTATGTTATTTATTTATTTATTTATTTACAGAAACAGAAAAATAACTAAGACAGACAGCAAAGTGTTTGCTGTGCAAGCAAGAGGACCCGACTGTGGATTCCCAGCACCCATGTAAAAAGCCTGGCCTGTTGCCCTGTGCCTCAGATGCTAGAGCTGAGAAAATTGAGATGGGCGGATCCCTGGAACTTGCTGTCTCGTGAGTCTGTCTGACTCTGTGAGTTCAAAGTACAGTGAGAGATTCTGTCTCAAAAGATAAGGTGACAAGATTGAGGAAGATGCCTGACACTGACCTCTGACCTCTACACATGTGTACACACAAACCATACCATGTAACACCATACAAAAGGAGGGTTATCCTTGTTTTTGAGTTTCTGAGCTAGTTATTTCAATAAATATATACTGACACATGGCTTTGCATAAGAAATCATGTCCAGAGTTATCCAAACCAGACCCACTGCCCCAGTCAGACTGCAAGAGTCATTCTTGAGTAGTTCTGACACAGGGCATTTTGCTCAGGTGTTTTATTTAGCTTGAGGGCTTTGTTTTAATCACCTGTATAGAATGAGAGATTTTTTTTTTGCCAGGCTTCAATAGGAAGGTAGGCTAGTGCCTACAAGGTCTGAATAATTGCTCTTTCTTTGTAAAGATGTGAAAATTAAACGCCTTGTACCTCAACACTAAACACAGACCCCTGTAATTATTTCCTAGGGTTGGCGTCCATTGCTAGTTGTTCTAGCTTGGGTCAATTACATATGGAAGCTTCTAAGTGAAGCCAAGAGCTGCCAGTCAGTTCTCTCTGTCCCTTAAGGGGATGGTTCCCACAGAGAAAGTGACTAAGCACCTTGCATTTAGGATGCAGTGGGGAGGCAAATGGATTTAAGAAAGCAGCATTCTCCTTGTTTGGAAGGGAGAGGGGAAAAAGTATGCTTTGGGGCAATTAAAGCAAAGGTATGAATTGCCCCCTGGATAGAAGGCCTGATTGGGTCTAATAGACTTGGGAATGACTAACTTAAATACAGGGAATCTCCACGCAATTCTGGTGGGCATGGGATGTTAGCAAGTAGTTTAGATCTTGAAATAACTGATGTCATCTCTATTACCAGAGAAATGGAACTTCAGGGAGGGCTACCCTGTGGGTCATCTGGGTTTTCAGGGAGTGGGGCAAAGGTAAAATTGTGCTATGATGGTCGTTCTCTTATCAATGGCCTTCACTCTACAGACGGTGAAATTGGGAAGCACAGAGGGCAGGTTTTTCAATTTTGTTTGTATGTTTGCTGGACAAATGCAAGGGAGCGAGCCCCAGTCTCCTGTCCTTATGGGGCGAGATCTCCTCTTGCTGTCACATTAACGGGGCACATTCTGGCTAACCACTGTTAACAAAAAAAGAAAGATTTTTTTGGTTGCAATTTTTGTGAAGAAAAGGGGAGAATGAATAAGATTATTCCAATCATGAAAAGGAGAATAAAAGGTTAGGAGGAGATTAAAACAACAGTAAAAGAGCAATATGTAGTGACAAGGAATATAAATCACAATAAAAACAAAAGGTTAGGAATGTAAAAAGAATAATAGAATACAACGATGAGCTTAAAAGAAAATGTAAAGTGTTATATACTACAAAAATGAAAGGTTACACATATAAAAGTAAATGAGATGAAAGATTGAGATAAAAAGATTAAAAGCATAAAAGGTGAAAAGTTAAAAAAAAGAAAAGAATGAATAAATGGAATTTGTTACTTAAGAACTAAAATTTAAAATGATAAAGGTAAAAATAAAGTCACAAAAAATAATGTTAGAAAAATCTTAGAGATTGGAGAGACGGCTCAGCAGATAGGGGCACTTGCTGCTCTTTCAGAGGACCTGAGTGTGGTTCCTAGCAACCACATGGGGCAGCTCACCAGCACTGTAACTCTAGCTCCAGGTGATCTGATGCTGTCTTCTAGCATCTTCTCACATGTGAGAATACACACACACACACACACAAACACACACACACACACACACACACACACCTTTTAAATCAATCTTAAAATAATGTCTCCATGTTTATATTGTATATGAGAGAAGATGAGGAGGATGGTGCAGGTGGACTGTGGCGGTGGTTAGTTGTTTTTTTTTTTTTTTTTTTTTTTTTGTCAATGGGACAAAAATCTTGAGTCATTTCACAAGATGGATCCTCAACTGAGAAAATGCCTTCATTTGATTGGCCTGTAGGCAAGGCTATGGGATATTTTCTTGATCAATGATTGATGTGGATGATGCTATGGGCAGTGTCATCCCTGGGCAGTTGGTCCTGGGTTGTACAAGAGAGCAAACTGAGCAAGCCAGAGTAAAAAGCCAGGATGAGGAAGCCAGTGAGCAGTGTTCTCCTATGGCTTCTAGGTTTCTGCCTTGAGTTCCTATCTCAGCCTCCCTTGATGATGGCGGTAGTTTGCAAGGTGCATCCTTTCCTCTCTAAGTTGCTTTTGGTCATGGTCTTTATCACAGCAACAGAAAGGGGCCTAGAACAGGGGCCCAGGTGCCTTCACATATGAAATTTCATGTCCAGGTAAATATAACCATTTAAAATCAACACAGATGCTTAAAATGGAAACCCACATCCACTTTCTAGTCTACAGCTCTCTGCATCCTAAAGTCTCCAATGTCTCACTTACCAGACTGGGAACACAGACCCTTCTCTTAGTTGCAAATAATAATTGCTGAGTATCTGCTGTTAGAGATGAAGAAATCAGCTCAATTGGTTCCCATCTGTTTACTGCTTATTGCTGTGATGAGACACCATGACCAAGGCAACTCAGATAACAAAAAATTTAATTGGGGCCTTGCTTACAGTTTCAGAGGGTTAGTCCATTATCATCATGCCAGGGAGCATGGCAGCATGCAGGCAGACATATGCTAGAGAAGTAGCTGAGAGATCTACTTCCTTATCTGTAGGCCCCAGGCAGAGAGAGCAACACTAGGCCTGGCATGAAAGTTTAAAACTTCAAAGCCCACCCCCAGTGACACACTTCCTCCAATAAGGCCACACCCCCTAATCCTTTCCAAATAATTCCTCAACTAGGGACTGAGCATGCACATATATGAGCCTATGGGCGCCATTTTCATTCAAACCACCGCCCCATCCCAACATAATTTGCCCTTCTATTCTCACCGATATATTGTCAGAGTGCATATTCATTGAATTCTTTCATTTTTGTCTCGATCCTAGCTTCCACTTGGGTCAGTGGTTGTATTGTTACTGGTTTTGTTGCTGTGACTAAGGGACTTAAGGAGGGTTAGGTTTATTTCAGCTCACAGTCCATCACAGTGGGGAAAAAATGGTAGCAGTGGAAATCTGAGACATCTGCTCACGTTGTGTTCATAATCAGGAAGCAGAGAGAGATGAGTGCTGCTACTCAGCTTGCTTTCCCCTTGTATGCAGTCTAGCTCATGCAATGAGGCTGCCTACAGTTACAGTGGGCCTTCCAATCTCAATTGTCAGTCTAACTTACATCATCATTCACATGCTTGCTAAGAGACTGACTTAGATAATCCTCTTAAGTGTGCCCAGGTGACTCTGTCCCCTAGGTGATTTTAGACCCTCTCAAGCAGACAATCAGTATTTACTATCACAGAAGTTAAATGAATTTTCTGCTTTCTGGCAGTCTTCTAGCCAAGATTTCACTGATAATCTCTTTTTTGAGAACTCACTCTTTATTATATTCCTCGAGAACAGCTTGTGAGAACAGCATTTCTAGAGTATGTGTATGGGTATGAGTATGTGCATGTTCATGTGTATGTGTATACACACAGAGACACTGGTTGTAAGTTGTGAAAGGCATTTGAGCTGGGTATAAAAATCCTTACCTCTGATTTCCTTTCCTTGAAAAATCCAATAAGAATTATTCTTCACCATATTGTATTGAATAGTATCATCTGACATTACCCTGGGTTTCTCTTATAAATTATGTTATCTTTTTGTTTAGTTGTTCCAATGATCCTTTAACATCAGGATATATAGATAACATCAGGATAATCTATCTATCTATATCTATCTATCTATCTATCTATCTATCTATCTATCTATCTATTAGGATATGTCTTGGTTTTAATCATTTGGAGGTCAATATCACAAAACTACATCATCTGTCTTTTCCATGTGTCAAGTCTTCTTTAATATCATCCAAATGTCACTGAACTATGTTTTAGGTATTTATTTTTATTCTGTCATAGTTCTGATATTAATCTTTGGAGACATCAGTCATCCATATGTTAGATTTTCTACATATCTTCTTATCATTTTCTCCATAATTCCTTTTATCTCTATTAGTTTCTATTACATTTATTCTATCTTCTCATTTTTTTTGAAGGTTTCTCTGTGTAACAGCCCTGGCTATCCTGGAACTCACTCTGTAGGCCAGGCTAGCCTCAAAGTCAGAGATCTGCCTGCTTCTGTCCCTCCAAGTTCTGGGATTAAAGGCATGTACCACCCTGATGGTCTTCTCATTTGTATCTTCTGTATCATCTACAAGGCCTTTTCTTTTTAGAACTCTAATATGTCCTTTATTTCTTAGGGGGAAAATCTCTTTTATTTCCAAATTCTGCATGTTTTCCTATCATTTCTACTTGAATCATTATGTTTTGCTCTTTTCATCTCCACCACCACTTTTAATTTTACAATGGTGTATTTGGTTACAATGTATGTATAGTGTTCTACATCTGAGGAAAGTTTTCTAGCTATTCAGTATTTAAATGTATCCCATGCCTATTCATGTCAGTCAATTGAGTGAGATTGACTTCCAGAGCAGCTACCTGCAAGCAGCTGCTTTGTGCAGAGGGTATGAAGGGTTGTGAGATGGACTGGGGAAAGAGGACGATGAAATCCTCTAGGCTTTGTAGACCAGTGCTGTTTCTCCTGCTCAGAAAGCAGTGGACCATTTACTCCAAACATGGCATCCCTTGTAAGCACTCCTGCTCTCCCCTCTCTGTCTAACCTGGCTCAGAAGCTTTCTAGAACCAACCCTGCTCGCTTCTGTTTGTTTCTTTATTCACTTATGCCCAGACTCTGCCGTGTGTGTGTGCGCATGTGTGTGTGTGTGTGTGTGTGTGTGTGTACTTGTGCATGCTTGTGCTTTCTCAGCATGCACTGGACTCTGCTGGGGTGCTTTTGGTATAATCTCTGTGTTGTTCCTTGGTCCTGGTCACAGCTGTGTCCCCTTGGGGTTGTTATTCTCTTCTGGGAATGTTCTTTTTCCTTATGACTGCTGAGACCCGTTAGTCAGGCCCCAACTCTTCTTGGTTTCTTCCATCCCTTCTCTGAAGCATCCCACAGGATGCTGCCTAGTCTCACTTGCTTTGGGGGAGTACATAAACTTAAGTCTGCAAAATTTCTCTGTTTCCCATTTTTTTGTACTTTTTTCTCCCTTCATTTCCCTTATTGTTACTCTATATGGATTCTAAAAGAAATTGTCCCAAACAGAATAAAGCTTTATGGTATTAAAACAACAACAACAAAATCCCTAGTGATGTTAATGTCCAAAGGAAAGATAGCTGTTTGAAAGTAAAGCAAGGAAGGGATAAACACAAAACCCAGTGTGGATTCAGAAAGGTAAAGAAGGCAAGAAAATGTAATTGGGAAATAAATATTCAAAGGTATTAGTAATATTTTATTTCTTGTATTGAAATTAAGTTCATGGGGGTTTACACTATTGCTTACCATATATAATTATGTATGGTTGGAATATTGCTTAATAAAAGACAGCCAAAACCTTTATGTAATCAAGGAGAACAGTTTTAATGACTTGAAATATAATTAATGCTAATTTGACTGTTGCTAATAACCCTATCATGGTGTATTGTGTTTGAGAACAATGAAGAGAGAGCTTGGGGACTAGGGAGATGATGAAGCCAGAGAGAGTTTGCTGTACAAGCTCAAGGACCTGTGTGAAATCCAGGCATGCAAGACAGAGCCAGGGCCAGGGAATGGAGACAAACAGATGCCTGGAGCTCATTGGTCAGCCTGCCCAGCCAATCAGTGAGCTCCAGGCTCAGTGAGAGGCCCTGACTCAAAAAATAAGGTGGAGAGTGATTGAGGAAGATACCCAATGGAACCTATGGCCTTTACACATATGTGCATGTATGTGTGTGTGTGCGCACGCACGTGCGCGCGCACACACACACGCACACACACACACACACACACACACACACACACAATGGTGTCTTTAACAGGACCTGGTAACAGAAGGGGTGATCCTGGATCCACCACCACTCGAGGTTCCCGTCTGCTCTGTAGGCCTGGAAGTGTGCTCCCCTGGGAACAGGATCAGAAAGCACAGCGATACAATAGCAAGAGAAACACAAACTCTTTAGTTTCCCATGAAAAGGGGAGCAAAAACAGCAATCAACATGTATGGTGTGTCCTGTTATTGTAAATAGAACAGGAAGGTATCTATTTATCTACCTGTCTCTCTGTTCTGCAGACAGATATGTCAGGATGGATAGCTATGGTGGGGTGGAGGCTAGAAGAAAAGTTTTACTTCCTACTTAAATAATTTAAAATATATATAGTGGGTTTGTATATGCCTGTTGTAGTGTTTTTCAAAGAAAATGAAAAATAAAAATGCATCTTGTTCTGGCTCCAGTAATCTCAGCTGGGATCCTTGCCTTCAGCAGTTCCTTGCAGTGAATGCCTGCCCCTCCCCTCCAAAGAGGCTGTGGCAGCCTCTGTGCCCAGGGTGCACGCTGACTTGTCACCTGGTCATTCACTGAAGTCCATGTCTCCAGTGCCATCTCTCCAGAATGGCCCCGACAACTCAAGGGCTCCAGATACAACACGCAAATCAGCTTCTCTTAAAAACTGACCAAGAGCTACAGCTAAACATAAAGTTAAAACAGAGAGGTTGTGACTGCGTCTGCATTCATCCCTCTCCTGGAATCTCTCCTTCAAACAGAAAGCTGCATTTGTAGCCATGGGTCCTGCCTTGGGGTTGCTAATCATAGGGTCCTATGGCCTCCCATCTGGTCCAGAGTCCATGAATGTCACCAGCAGAGGCAAGCCCAAGATGCTAGGCATTGGCAGGGAGCTGAGGTTGTCCTGAAGCCAAGAGGTTCGAACACTTCCTTACTCCAGGCGTGAAAGCTGAGGTGTAGGGAACAGGAAGTCTAAGTCTGGGAGATGATGGCATGTGTTACCAGCTCAAACAAGAAATCCAAACACGGCTGGTGAGGAGCAGGATATGTGATTATGGTGGGGCTTCCTATCAGTTCCTAGACATTTAGCATCAGTTTCAATTTTTTTAAAGTCTCAAATTTGACACTTTTTTCAGAAAAAATGGGACATATATTTTTTCATTTATAGCAAAACTCCAGAGATATCTCCTTGTCAGATGAGTCTCTTGCTCCTACAAATAGAGTTCATTATTTTGTCAAAGTGAATTAAAATAGAATGTCACTTACTGAATGTCACATTTTTGGATGTGACATTGTATACAAAAAGGTCCTTTTAAAAGGGAGACAGAGAGAGAAAAAATATTTGAAAGTCTTGGTTGGAAACCCACTTGAAGGAGAAATATAGGCATTAAAAAATCCCATTTGGGTTTCATAAAATTCCTTTCAAATGTGACAGTCTGGTAGAAATCCAGTAGCTTCCACTTCCTAAAATACAATTTTGATTAAAAATTTATAAAGCTATTTGGAGGAAAGATGCTACATAAATTGAGAATAAGTCTTATGGGGCCCTCAGAGAGAAGCTGGGAAATTTCCACATCTAAGTGGTAAACAGTATCTGCCGCCTGCAAACAAATAACCCTTTTTACTACTTGGAGTGAATCCCTTTCCACATCCCGGTGATTTATGTCTGTGGCAGCTAAGATTGAGCAGGCCACACTTGACTCTTCCAGAGCCCAAATCCTCCTCACCTCAGGTCACTTTCTGGGGGTGAGAATGACCCCTGCATCTTCCAGTGGCAGGTAGAAACAGGCAGAAAAACTGAAGAATGGTCTGCCTTTTCTTCTGTCCAAACAAATCCTTCTCAGAGGCCAAGCCTCGGATTCATGGGAGATAGAGGATGAGAAATCTGCAGTATGTTCAGACCCAGAATGCTCCCTCATCCCAACTCCCGAGACCCCCTTTGCTTGAGGCCCTCTTCTATCAAGATTCTTCCTCTTTGCCAATTCTAGACCCCCAGTACACCATACAGATCTCTGCTGGGGCATATAATACATTCCAATGCAATTATGAATGAAAATGACTGGCTACTGCATCTGATTATGAGTTCCTGAAGAACGGAATCTTGTCTTATTAAATTCTACATCTACAATATAGGCTGGCATCCAGCACACAGTAGGTGCATAGGAAAAATTGGTTCAGTAAATGGCTAGTGAGATGAAGAGCTGAAAAGATTTATGAGTGAATAAGTGCATGTAAATACTAATGATAAAATGAAATCAAGAACTGAGAAATAAATATACACAAATAAACGGGTCATTGAATGAACCAACTTTCTCTTCTGCACAGATTCATATATGCATATCCATATTTATATTTACATATATTTCACAGCACATTATTCCTTCTGAAATGATTTTCCTTACATTAGAAGATTGTTTCGGCATCCTCAGGGAATGTGTTAATAAGGTGTGGAGACTCAGGAGCCAGAGTTGTCTGGTCCTTTGGTGGGAAGCAGATTTCTTTCAGGGATTTGGCTATGATGGGTTTATTGATAGGGATCTTCTTCACACAAGGACCTGCTTCCTGGTTTTGTTCCAGAGCCTCCTAAATTGATCACTGAATTCCAACAAGATCATCAAGATAGAACATAGCATTGGCCATTGGACCAGTGTCCTGGACCCCAACTCCTGCCTTTTCTCCAAGGAAAGGGGACAAAAGATGAAGATCAAGAGTTGTCTGTGATGCTTCAGCTAAAACCAGAGCAAACCTATGTTATGAGTATTGCAGTCCTGGACCATGAACTTGATCTTGCTCCTCAGCCTGGCCCTGTTCCTCACTGGCCGCACAAATAGTGTAACCTTGAATCTCCGTTTTCTCAGTTGTTGAATGGAGTAATAACTCTTATGGAGAAAGTGCACAAAATAGGTGCTTAATAAAAGCCAGCACTCTTTTTATCTTAAGAAAAAATTGGCAACAAATGAAGGAGAGAGGCTGCTCTTAACTTGAGGCTCTTGGCCTTTTTCATGTAAGCCATACCTGAGGACAGAAGTCCCTCTGTGCCTTCTCCACAGCTTCACCACTTGTGATGCTGGGGTCCTGAGCTTGTCTCCCAGGTCAGCCCTTGGTTCTCAGAGGCAACAAGAAGCTATGTTGCTGAATGAGCTTTGTCCTCAGACTCCCTGGGTGCTGAACTGCCCCCATGCTTTGTTTTTTGGTCCTTCTCTAGATGATACCCTCCATTCATTTAATTGCTCAGCTTCCTGGGGCTGCCTCCAGATCTGGTCTCTGGATGATTCACTTCTTTCTCAGGCCCACCATCCCAACATCATTAATCCAGCCCCTGTGAGGCTGTCACAAGGTTCATTCATATGCATATTAGATAATACCCGTTAGTGATGCCCATTAATTAAGCAGAGCAATTTGTTTATAATTAACTGGAGAAATTTATGACTTCAGAAAACAATTACAGGAGCCGATATAAACACATTAGGTAGCGATAGCAATGCCAAGTCTAATTGCTTTCTAGAAGAATCATTGATAGTAAAGCCACAGCCATCACCAGTCAGTTCTGACAGGAGCTTGTAAATTCATCATTGTGCGCAGGCCAACACCTCAGGCGATTGGGAATGGTGAAGTCCAGGCTTGTAAGTGACTTAGGGTACAGCACTAAGCAAAAAAGGCAGGCCTGAAAAATCACATATGCTGCAATCCCAATTTGGAGAAAATGATTTTTGCATATGTATTTCCTCCCAGGATGATGTATATGTATGCCCTTATGAATATGTATATGCAAGTATAAATATATTTCTAGCGAAAGAAACATAAAATGAAAGAAATACATATGGAATACACATCAAATAAATATATAAATAGTGAAAGTGGGTTTTCCCTGGGTGATGGGATTTCTATTTTTACTTTTTAATGATGCTATTTTTCCAAAATTTTATAAGAATTTATTCTTTTTATAACAAAAAACTTAAAGGATAGTAAGAAACCAGGATAGCAATTATTTTTTAAGTAAATTGTTTTTAAAAAGTTGGATATGCCCTACTGGAATAGTTGTGGGGTGGTACTTTTTCCGTGGGCATTGTGAAAATTATTTTTACTTCCAAGGGGAGGAAATGACAAAGTTAGATCACTGTTTTCACAAGCACAGTCCTGTTTGTTGGAACATGCCTTTTTGGTGCTACAAGTGGAGGAAGCAAAATTCAGCATCTTCAACTTTAAAATAGTATCAACGTGTGGAAATCCTGCCAGGGACTGTCGGCAGGACTCCCATACTGAGGGGTCCTGAAGGGTCCTAATCAAACACAACAGCCTGTCACATGACAAGGATGGACTTTCAAAGGACTCTTGAAGTGTGTGTACTTAGGAGAGGGGTGGGAATCTCTCCATGCTGAGTGATTCATCTTCCCCAAATGTCACAAGTGAAGAAATGGGACATTTGGCAGACAGTTGGGAATGCCTTAAAAAAAAACCTCCCCATAAAACCCCAGAATGTCATAGGTGATCTGACCCCACATGCTCCCTCTCCAACCAGCAGAAGAAATGAGAATTCTGGGTCATTGCTGGCCAGAGACAGTGCTCACTGTGAACAAAAATTGACTCCTTTTCTGTTCATATTTAATGAACACCCAGCTTTGTGTCAGCGAGGGCCTGTGACATTTTCACAGCACAGTGTGTTTCTGACTGTGAGCCCATGGTCTGTTTCTCCTCAAAATAAAACCATTGAAATCCCCATCTGCCTGGTGTGCCTTTAAGAAGACTCCCTAGTTCAGGAAGTTTGGGAAACACTGATTATTCGTTCCCCTCTTGGAAAGTCCTGATGGCCTCAATTTATCCACCTCAGAAGAGCTCCTCAGAAGAGGATCATTCTTACCCTTCGTTAAGACCGTTTCTCAAACTTGTTTGAGCACAGGAAGTTTCAGGTCCTAAGACATAGCTTCACATCTGAAGCTACTGTTCCTCAAAAGACAATTTGGGAAAAGTCAATGAATCCATAGAATTAAAGATTTAGGATGGGTGAACTGGGACAATCAAACTGGGCAAGTTAATTCATATCATTAATTATTGCTATAGTTTGGATCTTGAATGTTATCCAAATATCCACATATTAAAACTTGGTTTCACAGCCTGTGGTACTACTGGGAAGTAAAGCAACCTTTATAAGGTAGAGCCTAGCTGGAGGATTTTAGGTCATTGGGGGTGTGTTCTTGAAGGGGCTATTGTGACTCTGACCCTCTCCTCCTTCCTACCCTCCATAAATGGACAGATCTCGGGTTGGAGAGCTGGCTCAGTGGATAAAGCACTTGCCATGCAAGTGTGACGACCCAAGTTTGAATCCCTAGCACTTACATAAATCCAGGTGTGTCAGTGCAAAGCTGTAATTCTAGTGCTCCTACAGAGAGTTAGGAGGTGGAGACAGGATCCCTGGAAGCTCACAGGCCAGTGCTCCTGCAGAGAGTTAGGAAGTGGAGACGGGATCCCTGGAAGCTCACAGGCCAGCTAATCTGGTATACACAGTTGCAAAGAGCCTGGCTTACACATAACACCATCCTCTGGCCTCCACATATGTTCTGTGACACATGCACTCCTACACACACACACACACACACACACGCACACACACACACACACACACACTATAGAAAAAAAAAAAAAGAACAGATTTCTGCAGCCATACCCTCTTGCCATAATGTCCTATGCCACCATATCCCCAGGCAACAATGTCAAATGACCATGGGCTGAAATTTCTGAAGCCATGAACTAAAACAACTCTTTCTTCTTTTTATGCTGATGATCTCAACCATTTGGTCACAGTAGCAGAATACTAACACACATGCTGGAATAAAGTAACACCCCCCGCCCCAATTACTTAGCTGAGTTGTATTAAAGGAAACAGTAAAGACCACACCATGGGAGTGATGGGCTCCATTGAAAACTGACGGGCCAGGCTCCATTGTACATTGGTGACACACTGGGGTATCCCAATATTAGATGAAGTAGAAATACTCTATGTGAAACTTGATTAGTTACACAGCGGCAATGAGTCCTTTCTGGTCTCTTGCTTGAAACAGGAGACCAGCATGACCCATCCATGCTCATTTTAAAGATAAAGCCTGCTCACTTGAGCTACGTCGTTTGTCTGAGGTTACAGACTACCATCCAGGAGGCTGAAGGCATAAATCTTGTCTTTCCAAGCTTGAGTGTCTCAGGTCTATCCTCTGATGTTCATCATTTTTTTCTGCCACTATGAAAAAAAAAAATTACCCAGATAAAAAGCAAGTTGGAGAAGAGTTTATTTTACCTTACAGTTACAGAAGGATACAGTCCATCATGGCGGGGAAGGTGTGGCAGCAGGAGCATTAAGGTTCATGTGGCAGTCAGGAAATAGTAAACACATTCCATCCCTACACAGAAGCAGAACAGGAAGTTAGTTAGGGTCAGCCCAAAAATGCCTCAAAGCCCATCCCCTACTGATGTACTTCTTTCAGGGTGGGAGCTTACTTCCTAAAGTTTCCATAACCTTCACAAACAGCGCCACCAGTTGGGAAGCAAGTGTTCAAACATGTGAACCTACAAGGGCATTTCTTATTCAAACACGTCTCCCATCCACAGCTCATTCTCCTTAACACAGTCAGTCTCAAGCGATGTAATGGGTGATACATGGTCTTGGATTTAAAGCCTGGCTCTATAAGCCAGCAGCCGAGCGACTTTGAGAAAACAGCTTAAACTCTTCCTTCATGTCTCAGTTTCTCCACCTGTGCAAGAGCAATCATGAACTCACCTAACAGAGCTGGTGAGAAAAATGAAACGTGATCCTGTCTAAACAGATCACTGTCACAGCCGTAGTCGGTGTGGGACACATTTCATCTTCTTCTCATTACCATTTTGAAAAGCTCTTGATAGCTTTTTCCTCAGGATGAAAAATCAAGTTTTCTTTGCTCTGAAGATATTTGTCAATCTGGAGTAATCTTTTATATTTGAGCAATGAGAATCTTTCAATATCAATGGAATAAGATGGAATTAAGAAGGGGGCTGCTTGTTGATGAAAATACAATATTGGACCCTAGAGATAGGAAACTGAAAGACAGAGTGTGCTCTATCACACAGTGATGCTGTCTCCTTCCAATGATGGTGGTGTGTATGGACCCTGTAACTCAGGTGGGGGACTGCAGATTATTTTCCAACGTCTAGGCCAGTGGGACAACCTCACAGCTGGGCCCATGGTGCCTCCGTGAGCCTTTGGTGTAGAAGCCAGCATGTTTCCTGGGGAACTCACTAACTTTGGATTGGCAGAGGTCTTCCTTTTTCTGATTATCAGGTTGGAATTGGAACCCTTGGTACATCTGGGCTCCAAGCAAGTCTCAGCAAGCTCATTGGCTACACCCCAAGAAGCATTTATTGATTTCAACTCTTTTGAGGCAGACATCTTAAAAAATACACCCTTCTCTCACCATACTCTCTCCTTTTATTTCACCTTCAGCAGGCTTTGTCTCTCACTTGGTCCACTGTGCAGCCCTGACTAACCCTGTTCCTGTTCTCTGTAACCAGAACCATTCCTAAAAACTGCTGCTTCCTCTCCCCATGGCTTCTGATGGTTTCCGGGCAACAGAGTCTCGAGACTTCAGTGTGATGTTGGGATCCTCCAATTCAGTGGGTCTCCTTTTAGTCTTATGCTATGATTTTCTCATATATCTCTTTCATCATTTTTTTAAAATGTGTGTGTATGTGCACATGCATGCGTGTGGCCATGGAGGCCAGAAAGGTAGATTTGACCCCTTGGAGCTGGAGGTAAAGATAGTTGTGAGCTGCCCAGTGTAGATACTGGGATCCACACTCCCACCATCATGACTGAGCGGCAATTCCCTTAACCACTGAACCATCTCGGCAGGCCCCTTTACTCTAATTTTACCTGAGATTTAATTGTTTATCTGTTTGTTTTTTAGACAAGGTCTCACTATATAGTTCTGGCTGGCCCCAAACTTGCTATGTATACTAGATGGGGCCTCAAACTCACAGAGCTCCTAAGTACTGAGACTGGGGTTAAAGGTGTGCACCACCACACTAAGCATGAAGGTTGTTTTGTTTTGTCTTGTTCTGTTTTGCTTTTCGTTTTTTCTTTTTTTAACAAAAAAATGCCAACACATATATTTCATTTAAACATTATTATATCAACTGACAGATGATAATTGTACTTATGGGGTATAATGCTGCATTTTGATATATTTGATAACAAGTCACAATCAAAACAGGACAATTGTCACATCTATCGCCTTGAACATTTACCTGTTTTATGTGTGTTGAGAAATCTCAAAACGCTGCCCTCTAGCTATTTTGAAATACACACAGAACCACTGTTGACTGTAGCTGTCCGATGAGCTAGAGCTATAGGACACACATTAGAATGTGTTCCTTGGATCCGAGTGTATGCTTTTCCCAATCCTTCCCTCCTCCATTACAGCCTCCCTCTTCCCTCCTTCCAACCCACCTTTCCCAGCCTCTGATAAACTCTATTCAATTCCAGTCTATGGAGTCAATCTCTTTAGCTTCTGTGTCTGAGTGAGAACACCTGGTGTTTGCCTGGCTCATGTATTCAGCACGTTTTGCCATTCCACCCATGTTACAGCAAACGGCTGGAATAATATTCCACTGTATACCTCAACCACACTTTCTTTATCCGTCTTTCATTGATGGACATTTTGGCTGATATGATGACATATGCTGGCTACTGCAAACCAGTTCTGCAGTAAATAAAAAAGTACGTGCATCTCTCCAACGCTTTCATTACCAGTTCTTTTTAAATACACTTCATAGTCAGATGGTTGGATCATGTGGTAGTTCTGTGTCGAGTGTTCTGAGGACAGTTGTCCCATGCTGTTCTCAACAGTGGCTGTACTAACTTATATTGGCACTGAGGGAGTCATGGTCCCCCCTCTCACATCCTTGCTAGTATTTACTGTTTTTATCTTCTTGATCAGAGCCCTGCTGGCTGGACTGAGATGGTAGCTCCTCATGACTTTGATTTGCATTTTCCTAATTAGCAATGCTGAGTCTTTTCCCATAAATGTCTTGGCTGTTTTTATGTTTTCTTTAGAGTAAAATCGAGGAAAGTCCATTTATATCACGTGCCAGTTTTAAAAATTTGATCATTTGGTATTTAGCTTCCAAAATTTCTTTTCGTTTCTTGCATGCTCTGATTTTTAGTCCCTTGTCAGGTGGGTGGCTTCAGACTACCCTCTTGCTCTCCTCACTCTGCTTAGGCTCTGGGTGGCCTGTCTGTTTGCACTTTCATTCCCTGTGCTTTGTGAGTTCTGCCCAAGAAATGCACCATGGGCACTGACGTTCTCCAACAGTTCCTCTGGTTTCTGCTGGTCTTCACAGTCTCAGGGTTTATCCTTCAGTCCATGATCGATTTGGAATTGATGTGTGTTTGTGGTCAGAGACTGAGGTCTAGTTTGATCCTTCTGCCTATGGACATCTGGTCTCCCCCATACCATTTATTGAAGAGATCATCAAACTGAGCTTTTGACATTTACTTTTTTGTTTGTGTCCTGTTATTTTAAGCCACTAAGTCATTTCCTCTGGGTAGCCTTTCTCTTCTTTTCTTTATATTCATAACTCAGTTCAAATGTCAGATTTTTTCAATGCCAACTTCCCACACATTTCTCAGAACCATGCCATTTCCCTGGGACTGCTCTCTTCCTACTCTTTGTAAACATTTACAAAGCCCTTCACTGTCCCCACTAGACTGTGGGCTCTGACAGTGCTGGACTTGAATTTAGTCATCTCAGCATCCCTGGTACTTAGTTTAATGTCTGCTTCATAGGAACTGCTTAATAAATGAAAACTGGATGGATGAGAAGTCTGGATGAAAGAGTGGAAAAAAGAAGGAATGAAGCAGGGAGAGGAAAAAGGAATTGTGTGTGTAGTGGGGGAGGCAAGGAAGAAGGGAGAGACAAGGGATTGGGCATACAAATATGTGTGGTAGAGAACATACCTTACATAGGTCTAAGGACAGCAGTTTTGTTTGGGGGAGGGAGGGTCTGGTTTGTTTCACGCTAAAAGAAAGGAAGTTGAAATATAAAATAGAAGAGGAAATCTGTGGCTTCTTCCAGGAGAAGTCAGGGCCATGGAAAGTGCCAGATCCCAAAAAGGAGGAAGGAAGTCACGCTCTCTTCCCCAAGACTGAGAACACAGACAACCAGGAAGGAATCGAGTTGGGAGAAAACCATTGTAGTGGAGCGTGTGAGTGAACGCTTGTTTTGTTGAGAGATTTAGCTATTCATTTCTCTAAATTGCCCAGAACCCAGCACACTGTTTAACACACAGTAGCTGTTCAATAGCTGGGTCCAGAATGGCTGCAGGAGGTTTGTGTGCAAAGCATTTATGGGGCCCAAGGTAGCAACAGTCTCATTCTGGGATAAGTGAGGTGGGGACCTCTCTGTCCCTAAGGATCTAGAGGAGAATTCTGTAACTGCAATAGATGCAACACACACAGACTCAGGAAACATCGGCTTCTTTTTCTCCTCTTATTTCTTCAATAACAATATATGCAAGGAACACACATAGACTCAGGAAACACTGGCTTCTTTTTCTTCTGTTATTTTTTCAATAATTTATTTATTGTTAATTTTATGTGCATTAGTATTTTGCCTGCATGTATGTTTGGATGAGGGTGTTAGATCCCCTGGAACTGGAGTTACAGACAGTTGTGAGATGCCTTGTGGGTGCTGGGAATTGAACCCAGGTCCTCTGGAAGGACAGTCAGTGCTTTTAACTGCTGAGCCATCTCTCCAGCTCTTCTCCTGTTATTGTTGTTGTTGTTGTATCTTTCTTAAACACTGAATGCTTGCTAGGGGGGAGTTCTGGGCTCAGAGGAAGCTTTTCCCCTCCCCTGAATGGAGGCGTGTACTAAGATAAGCCATCTACTTTCCCTGACATCTTTATCCCTGGAGAATCAGACGCTGCACTGACAAACTGCCCTTTTCCTCTCTGTGTGTAATTTTAGAAACTGAGGCCGTGAGATGGGAACCCAGCTACAGATTCTTTAATTTTTGTGTTGGAGACACGGTCCAACCTCCACAATGCTCGATGCTAACCTGAAAGATGTGAACACCTCCATACTGCAAGCAGGATGCAACATCCTGACTTCACTCTTGGCATGCCAGGTTGGAATGCTGGTGGCTGGAGGACCAGCTCTTCAGTCACTAGCTGGGTGACCGCGGGCATGCCTTTCATCCTTCGGATCTAACTGATCCATTTGGGGAATGTCCAGCTCAGAAAAGAAATTACTTTTCCTAGCTTATTTTGTTTTGTGCTTTTTTTTGGTGGAGAATTCTATTCAAAGAATGTAGGATAGAATGGTAGCACATATGTCCTATTTAGACTTGATCTTCTAACCCCCACATTTTCTGGATTATCCTTCCCCACATTTGTCTGTATTTATTATTATTATTAAAACAGGGAGTAATGAGGATTGAATGTTGATGAGTAATGAGGTCCTTGTGCATGTCAAGCATACACTCTATAACTGAGCTGCAATTCTATAACCCTGCCCCAGTCCCTACATCTCTGCCTTTGGACCAGAGAGCTTGACTTCTCCCTTTTTACTATTAATCTTCCTATAGGTTTCCAAGTGTGGGCACTGGCTGCCACTCTGAGATTATATCCCTTTAGTCAGGGAAAGAGCTCTCAATGAGTCAGTGAGTTCTACTCATCCTGCATGCCTTCTCTTCTCTTTCTGTCCGGCCTGGTGCGGCTTTAAGGAAAGGGGAATAGGATGCGGCTTCCTCATCTCTTGGGTGGGACAGTTCTACATTACTTTTTAAGGGCAAATACTATATTTTAAAAATTGTTTATTTACTCATATTTTGCCCACGTATATATCTGTATTCTGTGTAAGTGCTTGGTGCGCATGGAAGCCAGATGTAGGTGTCGGAGTCCCCGGAACTGGAGTTATAGATGGCTGTTAGCGACTAGATCCTGGGAATCCAACCCTGGTCCTCAGCCAGTGCTCTGAACCACTGAGCCATCTCTCCAGGCCCCTGCTCTAAGTGCTTCCTTGTGAACTGGGGATCCAGTTCTATTCAGTCCCTCTCATCAGCAAACTGCCCTTTTTCTCATGCTGGCCTGACTCTTGTTTGTTCGGGTTGTACAGCTTTCCTACCCTGAAAGTATTTATACACAAACAATGTGTGCTCAGATACTTCCTGATCAGCTTTTTGGGGGTATCCAAGCAAGGCATGGTTCCAAAACTGAAGAAAAGACCCTAGTGTAGGTGTCTGTGATACCTTCTTCTCAGGGCCTTTTAAGTCAGGTTGCAGCTGCCAAATGCCCGCAGTAGTGTCAGGACCCAGTGCACATGCCAAAGCTCCGCTGAGTTCGGGGGCACCAAGAACATTGTCTAACATAGTTGTCTTTAAAGGAAACAGGTTGTGGAGCTAATAATGCTACTATTTTCAATGGACCGAATTAAATTACACTTCCCATCTTGTATCTTAATTAAGGGGATAAAAACGGTTTCACATTTTAATTAGCAAGTATATCTGGAAAAGACTTAAATTAATATGGGAGTCATCACCATAGGAGGGCAGCTCTCTGCCAAGATTCATGAGGCCAGAGAGAATTCAAAGGAAGGCGGCTTCCATCAGGAACAAGCCACAGCTCCAGCTGAGAAATTTTGGCTCTTTCAACTCTCTGAAAAAATAAAAGCTGCTGGCCAGCAAGTCATTGAAGATGCATGGTCACTTATTCTCTGGAAGGTGTGTGTATGTGTGTGTGTGTGTGTGTGTGTGTGTGTGTGTGTGTGTGTGTACATGTACACCTGCTTGTGCATGTGTGGAGGTACACATGAGCGATGGCTAACCTTGTTTGTCAGCTTGAGTACATCTGGAATCAACGAAAACCCAAACAGCTGGGCATGCCTGTGAGGAATTTTCCTGATTGGATCAAGCCAGCAGGCTGAGAATGGAATAACAGTGCTAGTAGAGGTGATTGATCCAGACAACCAGGGGGAAATTAGATTGCTTTTCTACACAGCGGGTAAAGAAGATAATGTCTGGAGTGCAGGAGATCCTTTAGGGCATCTCTTGATGTTACCATGTCCTGTGATTAAAAGTCAATGGGACACTTCAGCAACCCAATACAGACAGGATGACAAAGGGCCCAGACCCTTCAGGAGTGGAGGTCTGAGTCCCTGCTCCAGGAAAAGAACCAAGACTTAATAAGGTACTTGTTGAGGGCAGAGGAAATGCAGAATGGGTAGTAGAGGAAGGTAGCTATAAATACCAGCTAAGGCACGTGATCAGTTGCAGAAATGAGGATTATAATTGGCATGATACATATAATATTTGTGTTTTCTTTCCTCTATTTCTTTATCATGTGATGTAATATATTATATATATATACACACACATATATATAATAGAATATATACACACACACACATATATATAATAGAATATATATATTCATTCTATTAGTTTTGTTCCTTTTGAGAACCCTGACTAATGGCACATGCATATGTGTGTAGAAGCCAGAGGTCAACTTCTGGTGTTATATCTCAGGGACTGGAGCTCAGTGATTCAGCTAGGCTGACTGGTCAGTGAAGCCCAAAGAATCTGCCTGCCTCGTCCTCCCCAGTGCTGTCATTACAAATACCATGTTTGGCCTTTTCACATGGGTCCTGGGGATCCAGCTCAGGTCTTCACAAGTTTTTGGCAAGCTGACTGAGTCATCTCCCCAGGCGGGAAGAGTCCCCTTTCTGTGTGGACATCTTCCAGGTATTTGAACACTGGACATAGAAAATGTGAGAGTCATGAGGGGGTGGGGCAGAAAATGCCCTAATGATGGCTCTGCTCTGCCCTGTCCCAGGGGCTTTTCCTAGTGACAGAGGGCAGTAGGGGCTTGGGAGCCTAGCCCCTGGGTCTTATCCAGCAAGTATTTCTACTGTTTGTCCTGCTCAGGCTAGGACAAGAGCCAGAGCTGAGAACTGTTTGCTTTTCTTCTGCCCGGAGAGAAAACAATGTGAGACAGAGCTTGCTTCCCTTGTCTGTACCTCTCTGCAGGTGTGCTGGCAAATGGTGGTTTATTTAGCTAGTTTGAGTTCACATTTCTACAAAAGATACAGCTATCCCTCAGATCCTTGCGGGATTGCTTTGAAGACTCCCCTCCACTTTGGATACTAAAATCTACAGGTTACTCAAGCCCCTTACCTAGAATGTATGGCATTTCCATAGGTCCACTCACTTCTGTGTTCTTTAATCAGCTCTAGGTCACTTGCAGTATCCAGTACATTGTAAACACCATGAATGAAGGTGTTAGATTGTGTTGTTAGGGGAATAAGGACAAGAAAGAGATGTCTGTACGTCAGTACAGGTACGAATTTTTCCCAAACATTTTCTTGGCTGTACAGTTGGGTTTGAGGATGAGGAACTTTGGATGTGGACAGCTGACTATATATACCCATTATAGAAACAATCGGAAGACACAGAGAAGGAAGAAACAAAGCCAGACTGTTGTGCCTTCCCAGCACCCATAGATAACCACTGGTGAGACTTGGCTGCAGTTGCTTCTGGGTTCACTTGGCCCATCTGCCTCCTGGAACTCTGAGCACCATCCTGGTACGCGGCATGGTAAACAGTGTCTTTTGCTTGGTGCTTCTGTGATGAACTGGCTGGTATGGTAATAGATGGTGAATCAGTTCGCCCTGTAGACCATGCGGGAGAGCAATGGGCAGCAGCCAGAGTCTTGACTGACAGGGGCGATGACATAACTGTGTTTTTAATTAGAAATTACTTAAAGCGGCGTTGTGGTATCCTTAATCACTCGGGAGCAGAGCAGGCGGATCTCTGTGATTCAGGCACTGCTACCAATACTCAGAAAGCGCAAGCTACACAGAGAAACCCTGTCTCGAAAAACCAAAAATAAAAATAAAAAAATACTTTAAAAGAGACTACTTCCTGAAGTGGGCCAGCAAGATGGCTCACAGGTAAAGGCGCTTGTCCTCAAACCTGATGACCTGAGGTCAATCACCAGGTCCCTCATGGCAGAAAGAGAACCATCTTCAAAATGTGACCTCTGACCTCCATGTGTGCTGTGGCATGTGCAAACCACAACCACACCCACCTATATATGATAACACATGATGCAATAAATGTAGTAATAACTTTTAAAAGGCCTTGCCTAGCAATGTAAGGCCATCGACTCTGGCGATGTCCATTTCAGAGAATTCCTTGTCTGGCTAGGGTGTGCTATTTGGGTGCTGGTCTGTTCTGTGAATGATGGCAGCTCTCATCGGCCAGTATACAGCTGTGGCAAGTTAGTGTGAGCTGTGCAGGCATGCAGTCTCCGCCATGCAAGTAAGTGCAGTTTTGGATGGCTGAAGTGGAGACCCAGGCTTGGGTTCCCAAGAGCTGCAGCTCTGTGGTGTCAGATTACATGCAGCACACCCAGGCTGCTGTTTGGCTGGAAGGGAGGTTTTTCTGTGTAAGATTTCTGGACCAAAGTGAGAGAATTCCCTGATGGGGACCCTTCCAATTTCCTGGTCTCTTACTAATGTCCTTCCCCTACAGACTCTTGCTTTGGTTCTTTGTAACTCTCTCCATCTCTCATCCTTCCTGCTAGTTGTTCTAGGACCTTCACATTCACCCCAATTCAGCCATGAGCAAGACACTCCTTGATTCCCCAGAAGACAGTTCATGTAAGTCTGCTGTGTAAGAACCTTTATGAAAGGGTTGGGGGTCAGAGGGGAGTTCCCGGAAGTGAAAGCGCTTGGAAAGGGAAGACTGGGCACTGCCTTAGCTACTTTCCTGTTGCCGTGGTGAAACACCATGACCAAGGCAACTTAGAAAACAAAGAATTTATCTGGGCTTCTGGTTCCAGAGGAATAAGAGCCCATCAGAGCAGGGTGACGTGGCGGCAGGTGGGTAGCATGGTGGCAAGAGCTGGGAGAGCTGCACCTTCAGACGACAAGCACGACACAAGGAGAACGAGAGAACAAAACGGCAATGATGTGAGGCTTTTAATCTCCAAGCCCTGCTCCAGTGACACGTGTCCTCCAGCAAGGCTGCACCACCTCAACCTCCCCAAACAGTGCCGCCAGCTGGAACCTGGTGCTCACGTGCCAGAGACCACGGGGACTTTTCTCATGCAAGCCTCCACAGGCACCATCGTTTTTTTTTTTTTTTTGTCTTGAGGCCTATGTGCTGCCTCTCTGGGCTAGGGTCAAGACCCTCTTGCCAGATTTTATGGTGCTGTTTTTCCTGCCCAAACTATCCTTCCATTTGCTGTCTTTCAGCTGGGCGGTGGTGTCCCAAGCTCCTCCTTTTGGTGGCCATGTGACCACTCCAGAGTCCCTCTTAACTTTGTTATGCTTAGTAATTCATATCCCTTCTTTTCTCAGTCCCCCACATACAGACTAACCTGAGGGCGCTCCTGTTTTAGCCCAAAGGCCCATGCATCATCTAATCCTATAAACATCTGCCATGGAGATGAACTTGCCATCCCCCTAGACCGCAGCTGTGATGGTGCAACGTTCTTACTTTTTAAGATTTATTTTTATTCCATACGTCTGAATGTTCTGCCCTCATGTCTGTATGTGTACTGTGTGTGTGCCTGGTTTCCACGGAGGCCAGGAGAAGACATCAGATCCCTTGGAACTGAAGTTACAGATAGTTGTGAGTGGCCACCTGGGAATGGATGTTCCCATGGGTCCTCTGCAAGAGCAGCAGGTTCTCTTAGCCACTGACACATCTCTCCAGGCCAGTGATGTCGTCCTTAATCTTTTTCTTTCCTTTGAAATGAAAAGTCTTGGTGTGTGTGTGTGTAGTGGGGACACCCACATACACTCATCTTGGGATTCACTTCTTACAAGTGGAATTCAGGGGAGAAAGCAGGACCAAGTTTACAGTATTTGGTACATGCTACTGATTGCTGTAGGGAGAGGAGGTGCCGTCGCACACTGTCCCGGGAGGACTAGGTCCATCCCCTCTTCCTGTGGCTAACTCTGGATAGGAGGGAAAAGAATCAGCAATTTGATGGGTGCAACTCCCATCTGCATGTTGATGTCATTTCAAAGCCATTTCCTAGGATGTGTCTGCATAACCAGAGAAGGAGGAGCCCTCTGCAGACACCCCACACATCACCTCTCTGACAGCACGCTTCCAAATGGAATCTTAAGTTCCGCACAACCATTTATCAAAGAGTTTCCGGATGCCACTTTCCAATTTGCATCAGACCTTTTCAACATATTAATGAGATGCTGTTGCTAATGTATATATTTTTACTAGTCTATTTAATTTTTCATTCGAAGCTAATGAACCCATAGGGTAAAGACAGCTACCCAGGGAGAAAGGATGCAGTTGCTATTCCTTGCAGTCCACGATGACATCCTCAGAAGGTCACATGAAAGTCAGGATCAACTCTGGCAGCTCTCGTCAGTCACCTGCCTCTTCTTTGCTGAAAGCTGGCAGCAGCACTGTGTCTAAGCCCCCATCCTCTTTGCTCTGGGTGAGATCTGCTACCTGTTCACTTCTCTGATCTGTTCACAGGCCTCGGGCCTGTCTTCCAGTGGGTTAATCTTTAGATTGGCTTTTAGTTGGTGGTGGGCTCTGGGGCCCAGAACACAGGATTTTCTTCAGAGGCGGCTCAGGCTAAGGAGAAACAGGTGGTTAAACGAAGTCTGGTTTCTTAGGGAAAGTTATTCCATGATATTCCATCAATTTAAGCTCTAACTGCATTGTCCTGTGGCTTGAGGCCAATGTTCCTGAGTGCCTGGAACAAGGCTTCAATGTCTTAGCCCACAAGGGTTTAGATCTTAGAAGAAAAAAAAAAAAACAACCTTTGAATCTAGGCATTCACTGTCACCAATCTATGACCCCTAAGCTCAGAGACAAGTGTCCTCACCAACGGGACCAAGTGGCCTTGCTTACCTAAGCAAAGCAGATGACCGGCTCATCTAGCTGAATACAGGGCTCTGTGGTAGGTAGACAGAGATCTTGAAACTTTTAAAATCAACTGCCTCTCACCTTTAGTCACGTGCCTGGGATTTTCCATCTCTCAAAGGGGAACCACAGCCCCAGGATGTCAGCATCAGGTTAAGTACAGAGGCTCCAGGGATGCAGGCCTGGCTGCGGGTCTCTAAACCCTGTTTTCCCTCATTCTGAATTCTTGGCTCCACATCTTAATTGTGATTCTGCATTTTGAGGTTTGGCTGGGACTTGGCATTCACACTTCATCTTGCAGGAGCTCAGCTTCCTCTGGAACTGACAGGTATTGTGTTGTCTGCTCTTCAGACTCCAAGGTGCTACAAGGAAGAGTTGCTGACATTGGCCACCCCCATAGCCAGCAGGGTCCCTAGTAGGAGTATCACAGAGCAAGAAGATGAAGGGAGCCCTTTAATTCTGCACCAGAGAAGCTTAATCCAGCCCAGAGGCTAGGATGATGACTATCTGGCCTTCACATGATTCATTGTGTGTGTGTCTTTATGTGTGTGTAGAGGTAGATGTGTATGTGGGCACATGTACATGTGTATACACATGCATGTGGAGGCCAGAGGTTGAGATCATGTGTCTTCTTCAGTTTTTCTTCATTTTATTTTTTAAGATTTATTTTATGTGTATGGGTGTTTTAGCTGCATGTACGTCTGTGTACCACATGTATGCCTAGTGCCCATGGAGGCCAGAAGAGGGTATTGGATCCCTGAAGCTGGCATTTCAGGTGGTTGTGAGCCACTGTGGATGCTGGGAACTGAACCCTGGTCCCTGAAAGAGCAGCCGGTGCTCTTAACCACTGAGCTACCTGTCTAGCTCTCTCTCTCTCTCTCTCTCTCTCTCTCTCTCTCTCTCTCTCTCTTCTCTCTCTCTCTCTCTCTCTGACAGGTCTCAAACCTGGAGCTCACTGATTTATTCAGATTAGCTGGCCCGTGAGCTCCAGGGGTCTTCTTGTCTCCCCTTCCCCATGCTGGGATTGCAAGTGTGAGCCGCTGTGCTTGGCTTTTATAAGGGTGTGGGGGTCAAACTCAGGCACTTACACTTGTACGGTCAGCACCTTAGTGACTCTGCCGTCTCCCCAGCCCTCAAACGTATACTTGATTTTTGGAGACAGGATCAAACAAGGCCCCCCCACATACTTGTCACATCACACCCCAAATCCCAGCCATCCCACACGCCTTTGGGGTTGTTCCTGTGTGCCCCAGCCTTACTTCTCCCTAGTTAAGCTGCTAACACTGTTCTGACTGGGACTCGGAGGGCAAATGCCACCAGTGGAGGGGGTGGTCCCTTGAATTCTGTGGTCAATACTCTGTGTCTGAGAAGGCCGAGGCTCTGAACCAGCCCCAAAGCATGGGATTGCTGGAGTTTTCTGGTGTGAGCTCCTAGGCTCACTACGAGTAGAGCTTGTGTCATTTTTCTGGGGCTGCTTTAACAAATTCCCATAAACTTGGTGTGTGTGTGTGTGTGTGTGTGTGTGTGTGTGTGTGTGTGTGTGTGTGTTAAATAACAGAGGTTTCTCCTCCCCACCATGAAAGCTAGAAGTCGAAATTCAAGCTTTGGCGAAACTGGTTCCTTCTGAGGCTTGGAGGGAGATGACTCTGAACTTCTGGTAGCTGCTGCTGTTCCATGGTGTTCCTTGCCTTGTGGGTTCATTACTCAGATATCTACCGTAAACATGAACTTCTCCTCTACACAGAGCCTTCCTTCCGTTCCTCTTCTTCCATGACACTAATTATCAGACTTTAGGTTTACCCAGTAATCTAGGATGCTCTCATCTTGATATCTGTCCTGCAAATCATCATCAATAGAGCACCAAAGACCTGGCCGTTAATAAGCATCAGAAATTTATTTCTTAGGGCCAAGATACAGCTCAGTTGGTAGAGTGCTGGTCTAGCATGCACAAAGTCTTGGGTTCAATCCCTGACACTGTGTAAACTGGGTATGGTGGTACATGCCTTCCATTCCAGCACTCTGGGGGTAGGGATGGACAGTCAGACACTCAAGGTCATCCTTGACTTGATAGTGAATTTGAGACCAGCCTAAGACACATAAGATCCTGTTTATACATATATCTTATTGTCTTGAGGGCTGGGAAGTTCAAAATCAAGGTACTGGGCATTCGTCTTCCTGAATAGGTGCTCTCTCGCCCTCCTGCATCTTCCCTAAGATAACAGCCGAAACATCATTTCCTGCTGCAGGCTACACTTCTTAACACTGTCACACCAGGGATTGATCTTCAAGATGAATTTTGAGGAGGAAAAAAAATTCAAATTATAGTAAATCTTCAGCTGGCACTTACAATAAAACTCTTGCCAAAGGTTCTGGGGGTTGGGAAAGTGCCACTCTTCTCCCAACCACAGAACCTTATCCTGAGCCAAGCTGGCCTGGTTGGGTTTAGCATCCCTCACAGCTTGCCTAGGTCTGCACCTTGCCCCCAGGGCTCTGGGCTGCCTGCTGACTCCCTGCTCCAGCCCAAGAGCCCGGGAAAACTGCCTTAGCTCCAAGCATCTCTCGTGTCTGAGATCCTTCACTTGGGTTTCTCTCTTGAGGGTCA
The DNA here is from genome assembly GCF_004664715.2 of Peromyscus leucopus. NCBI lineage: Eukaryota > Metazoa > Chordata > Mammalia > Rodentia > Cricetidae > Peromyscus > Peromyscus leucopus. Next base: position 93,679,495 of record NC_051063.1, on the reverse strand, counting down.
GCTTCTTCTCCTTGCCGGGAATGCCCAAATTGATAGCGTTCATCACACCCCATCAGACGCAGAACGGGTTGTTAGAGCTTGCTCAGTCCAGAACATAAGCAGTATTCCAGAGGAAAGGCCATGCATTTCAGCATGAGACAAATCTTGGCTCTTGGCTCCAACATAAGCACTCCCACCTTGCGTACATGGTTCACACTTCTGGTCCTCAGTTTCTCAAACTGTAGAATAGATGATGAGACTTTCCTTGAGGATGGTTGTGAGAAATAGATATGAGTATGTGTGTGTGTGTAAGGTCCCAAGGTGTGAGCTGAGAAGGGAGTATATGTGTGCAAGGCCCCAAGGTGTGAGTGATGACGCGGGGTTTTCTTGTCTCTTATTCTTTTTTTCCTCTTTCCACCTCCTTTCAGCATAAGGGTCCTTGTTACTATAGAGACAAAGGTGGCATTCCGGCAATGTGGCAGTACAGCTGATTATGAGTAAGAAGAAATATTGCTTCTTCCCTTGTCTAAAAGGGAACAAGGATGGAAATGGAGGGGGCTGGTCTAGAGTGATTCAGCAGAAGGTAGAGAAACCCGAGGAGGTGGCAGGAAAGAGAGGAGACACTTTGCTGTCCAGCGAGATTGTATATCACATACCCACTCTCTAATAGAGTACTCACAGAACTCCCAAAGGATTACATACAGGAAGTGCTAATCCCCCTCTTCCTGTCTTCTTCTCCTGGAGACAACGCAGTCTCTCCCACCTTCCTCTCTTTCATATCAAACCCCAGCTGAGTCAAAGCTTGCTCTTGACGCCACGACAGACATCCAGCACTGCCCACAACCCCTCTAATCCTTCTGTGATTGGCTTAATCTGGGCCCTTTGTGCTAGCCTCAAGGCCATGGTTAGAGTGACTTAACAAGAAGGTTGTTTTTATGCAGTTCTGCTTCAGAGCAGAGCTGATGTGTCCAGGGTGAAGGGCAGCCATTGGCCAACCTAAGGTGGAGTCTCCCTTTCATGTTGAACATCTCCTAGGGAAGATCCACAGCAGCGCCCAGAACTCAAGAATCTAATCATTTGCTGACAGTCACCATAGATTTCAGTGATGGGTAAGCTTAGTTTAAATTAGTCAAAGTGGATAATTAATATGGAAATAGATGATAATCAAGGCTCTAGCTCATCTTATCCCATTGTGAGTATTCAGCAGAATTCGAGCATCTGTCTCCCGTGTCCAACCTTGAGCGCCTCTTGGCCTGTCCCCAGGTTGCCTTCCCAGCCTTCTAAGATTTGTCAGGGCTTGAATCATTTAGATTTGAGCCTAGGGGCTCAGCTTTACTCCCTCGGTGAGAGAGCACCCATTCATGAAGTCCTCTGATTAATTCGCTGAGTTTTGCCCAGGGCCTTTCTGTGGATGGATGGAGGAGACCATGTAGTCATTTAAAGATGCTTAATTAAGCTGAGTGAAATCCTAGGCTTCCTAGCAACAGGCTAGGCCTGGAAGCCAGCCTTGTGGCATGTTTGTATAACATGTTCTGTGTTTACAAGTTTGAAATGGAATCGATCTGCCTGGAGGCTGAGTTGTGTGTCTCTCATTAGACACAGTCTTCTTTGGCAGAGCCCAATAGGGCAGAGTTGGAGAAATGTGGCACTCCCCACCCAAGGTTCTCCTTAGAGCTGGGTACCATGATCCTGCTATTCACAGGGAGTGGTCAGCTGTTAGCAAGCAGGGGTTACAAGATGCAAAGAGTAGTAGTTTGAATCAAAAGCAATGGTAGAATATCTAATATGCATACACAGGCTCTGGCCAATCAGAACAAGCAACGGTCATAATCAGGTAGAGTTGAAGATCAGCAAAAATGGGAGTTCTCAGGGACTTTCACATTCATTTTCCAATTTAACCATAGCCAGAATCTGTGAGATGGGATTGGATACTTTCCTAATTTTAAAGATGAGGAAACTGAGGCACAGAAGTTCTATTTTCTCCAGGACCCCTAGTTACAGCAGAGATGGGACCAGGCACCTTTCATGCTCTTTCTGTTGTATCATGATGCTATTCCTGCATAGGTACTTGGATCCAGTCAAGTCCAAGATGACCAAGAGCAGGCCTTCAGCTTGTGATTGGGCTGCCCACTGGTGAACTCAGGGCAAGACAAGGCCAGAGTGATAACAAGGGGGAGGGTGCCAATGCTCTGGGACTGTAATCAAGTCAGGAGAGGGCACAGAGTTAGCCTGGGCCTTGATATACCCTGTATTCATAGAGGGCCTGTCTTAGGGTTTCTGTTGCTGTAAAGAGACACCATGACCATGGCAACTCTTATAAAGGAAAAGTATTTAATTGGGATGGTTTACATTTTCAGAGGTTTAGTCCATTGTTATCATGGTGTGACATGGTGACATACAGGTAGACATGGTGCTGGAGAAGTAGCCAAGTGTCCTACATCTTGGCTTATAAGTAACAGGAAGTGGTCTGTCTCACTGGTGTGGCTTGAGCATATGAGACCTCAAACCCTGCCTCCACAGTGACACACCTCCTCCAACAAGACCACACCTACTCCAAAAAGGCCATACCTCCTAATAGTTCCACTCCCTTTGGGGGCCATCTATTTTTCAAGCCACCACAGGGCCATAGTCCTATAAAAGGCTCAGAAGAAAGGCTTGTAAGAGTCAACACACACAGGGACATACTCAGATGACATTTTTTGTTTATTTGGGAAGTGACAACAGAAGGCAGAAATGGGCAGAGTCATGTGACCAGGATGCCAGCACTCATACAAATACCAGTGAGTAGAGACAGGAGCTGAATAGGTAAGCTATGTTTTATTCAGGGAACCATTGATGTGAGAAGACAGTGGGTTAACACCCTTTAAAAAACTGACTTCCCTCTCATTTCTAGCCAGCAAGCTTATAGGTGGGGAAGGTAAAGGGTATAATTTGGAGAGGTTATTCTGTGTGGTCAGTCTTTTTCTGTCCCACCAGCCAGCTCCCAAATCATGACACAAAGACTTCTTATTCATTATGAAAGTCAGCCGATAGCTTAGGCTTGTTTCTAACTAGCTCTTACAACTTAAATCAACCCATTTTTATTACTTTACATGCTGCCATGTGGCTCATGGCTTGTTAACTCATCTCCTACACGTTGTGCTTCCTCCACCTCTCCTCAAGACTCCACCCTTCTTCTTCCCAGCATCCTTTCTGCCCCCAAATCCTACCTAGCTATTGGCTGTTCAGCTTTTTATTAACCAGTCCAAGTGACACATCTTTATAGTGTACAAAAAGATTATTCCATAATAATTCTGGAACTTAGTTTTGTGCCTCTGGTCAGGCGGTTAGCCGCATTTCTGAGACTTGTGGTGTCTGTGCCTCTGTAATTATCAATCCTTGCATTTCCCCCTCATGCTCTGGATGTCTGAGCTCAGGCACTTTTTTGAACTCTAATTGTAGTTAGCATCTTCCTTATTAATCCAGTTTTCCTGTGACAGTTGCTTTTAGTTGACATAGCCTAGAATCACCCGGGAAGAGAGTCTCAATGAAGTGTTGGCTATACTGGGCTGGCCTGTAGGTATGTCTTTGGGGGATTGTATTAATGAGTTAGTTGATGTTGAAAGACTCATCCTACTGTGGGTGGCACCATTCCCTAGGCAGGGGTTTCTGAACTGTATGGACATGGAGAAATTGAGTTGAGCAAGCAGGAACCGAAGAAAGCATGTGTGCATACATTTCTCTGCTGTTTACTGTGGATGTGACTAGCTGTTTGAAGTTCTTGCCTTGATTGTTCTATGATGATACTATTGTCTGGAATAGTAGGCCGAAATAAACTCCTTTCTTCCCTAAATTGCTCTTCATCAGAATATTTCATCACAACAACAGAAATGAAACCAGAACAATTTCTCCAGGCACCACCTGGGCTGGAGGTTAACTCAGAACACGCAGGCTATTAAGAATATGTACATGCTAAGCTATTAATAACACCTATGTGCAGATCCATTTTATAATATGCAATTTAAAAGTGTCCCACTTATTTCCCCCCTCCCCTATCAGTTGATATTTAAAGAGAAAAATCAGTAATGGGAATATCAATGAATGAGTTGTCATCATGGAATGCTGATGTCGATCTGGATCTGGGACCCTCTAGAAATGATGCAGTCATTGCCTTGGGACTGTGTCACGAGAAAGCAGTGTGGCTGGGTGCATATTCCCTCTCTGCCAGCCTCACCCTTGGGCATTGCCTTTCCTGCATCAGATGGCTACCTGGAGCCAATTCTCAGGACACCAGTGAAGAGGAGAGAAGTGAGCTCTGCTTGAGGGTTGAGGACTATCTTCACAGCCACAGGCATACTCAGGGACAGGATATGGGAAGAGGCAGACAGATCTTAAAGGACAGAGGAAACGGGAAGCCTGTGTCGCTCCCGTGGACTTCTTTTCCCCTTGACTAGGAGATGGTCTTATTCCACGCCTAGGACAACACTCCATTCTCCGGAGAACACAAGAACTTTGTCCCTTTGCCGTCCAATTCCACAGTGCTGGTGTCAGGACTTCCTTCTCCTGGCCTCTGATCTATTTGGGTAAACTTGCAAGTCTCCACAATACAGGAAACCTAGGCTCTGGTGAGAATTGCCTCTAAGGCCGGCTCTCCTTCATTAGAGAACCCACCCCCATCTTCAGCAGGCTACAGTTACCACTGCGCCCTGACACAGAGTCCAGAGGGAACAACTGAAAGATACAGAACACTTTAATTTTGGGAGCCACTGATCTAGAGCACACTAACAGATGCATCCACTGGTCAGACATTGTTCGTCATCTTATTTCAACACTCACTGCGTCTTGACAGTAGTCCCCACACCATGGTAGAGAGGACCTGTCCCTCCAGTCTGGGAGTGACTGGAAACCTACTCCTGAAGATGATACAGAACCAAAGGGCAGAAGTATCAGGAAATTACCCGTGGGTGACTACAAGAAAGGTCTTTCCTCCTCCTTGGTTGGGAGTCAAGGAATTTGCTGACACATTTGAATGATGCATTGGAGAGAGGCAAGCCAGTGGCCCAGTGGCAACCTTTATTTCATGTGTGTGGCGTATGATATGTGTGTTTATGTGAATGTGTGCACATATGTATCCAGATGTACTTGTCTGTGTGGGCATGTGTTGAGGCTAGAGGTTGACATCAGAATGTCTTCCTCAATTGCTCTTCACTTTGTTTTTTCTTTTTCTTCTTCTCTGTCTCTGTCTCTCTCTGTCTGTCTGTCTCTGTCTCTGTCTCTGTCTCTGTCTCTCTCTTTTGAGACAGAGTCTCCCACTGAATTTGAAGCTCACCATCACATCTACCCTGGCTGGCCAGTGAGCTCCAGGGATTTGCCTGTTTCTGCTCCCCAGCCCTGGGGTTACAACACACATATCTATGTTCAGCTTTTCACGTGGGTGCTGAGAAGCCAAACTCAAGTTCTCAGGATTGTGCAGCAGTCACGTTTCCAACTGTGAGCCACCTCCCTAGCCTGCAATCTTCATTCTGCAAAAAGTGCTGCCTGGGGGCTTGTGATGGGGCTGGGAGCCTGGCCTTGCGAACTGCGTGATGGAATTTTTTAATCTGTCTTGAAGTCAGTGGGGAGCCATTGGGAATAATGAGACGGACACCAGCATAACCATGACCAGTGGTTTCGAAGGCATTTCTCTTAGGCGCTTCTAAAACTGGTGTGTGGGAGTCGCATGGATGAGAACCAGAGCCAAGGAGCAAGGAAAGGAGGTTGCTAGCAGTGTCTAAGAAACAGGCTGGGGTGGGGGGACCCCACATTAGAAGAGTCTTTTCCCTGCTGGGGCAGCTAACCCTGAGGCGTAGGAAGCTTTGGCTTGGAGGGAACTTCAGCCGATTTGCTTTAGACTCAGTGCTTGGACAGCGTAGGATAAGCACTGGCTGTGTGAGCCAGCTCATTTCCCCTCATTTCATTGTATTTAGGATGTTCCTGAACACTCCCAGGACACCTGCCCTTGAAAGATAGCCTCCTTCAGTCCTTAACTCGGTGTTCCACTGGGGCTCTGGCAAGCTTCGGTTCACTGATACACATCAGCAGGGGCCGCGCAGCCATTTAAGCTTTGACTGTCTGCACTTGAAAGGCTGGGGATGAAGTTTTCCACTGCTGGAGAGGAGGGCACTTAAGTGATTTAGGCTTCTGCTGGCCACACCTCACCTGCAACCCCTGCCTAAATCCCCCCAGATTATTTTCACAACTCAGAAATGAGCAGATTATCAATTGCAGGGACATCCATCTCTTAAACACGTCCTGATCCCCACTGTGCACCTGGCCCCAGGGAAGACAGAGCTCCTCTTTGCTCCGCTCACATCAACACATCCCAAGTCCTTCACGCACCCGGAGATGGACTTAACTTTAGTAAACTCAGTGTCATTTCCCTAATAGGCAAAGCCCATGTTCATCTGGGCAGAGTCAGTGGTCTGGCTAACTGGAGGGGGTTGGGCACCACAGAAAGTACCCCTTCCTGTGTGTGTCTGCCTTCAGGTCCCTAAGGTAATTCTTCTTAGTTGACTCTGTGCTGGTTAGTTTTAAATGTCCACCTAGAGTTGTCTGAGCAGGGAGTCTTAAGTGGGGGAGTGCCTGGAACTGCTTGGCCTGGGGCCATATCTGTGGGGGTTGCCTTGATTGTACATTGAGGGGGGAAGACCCACCCTGAATGTGGGGAGCACCAGTTCATGGGCTGGGCTCTGGAATGCAGGAGGGTGAAGGAAGCAGGAGCAGCAGCCAGGCAGCATGGGTGCATTCATCTCCCTCTGCTCTTCCATGCAGTGTGAGCAGCTGCTGGAGTTCCTGCCTTGACTTCCCCCGGGGATAGACTGAAACTAGAACTGTATTCCAAATACAGTTTCCTTCCCTAAATGTTTCCGGCCAGGATGGTTCGTCACAGCAACAGAAACAAACCCAGGGCTCCATCCAAAGCTTCAAGGCGAGGGGTCATTTACAGGAGGATTCTGGTGTTTTAGTGTTGAGAACTGCACTGCACTAGCGATCCTCTTTATTGCACCCCAAAGACTTCAGTGGTAGCTACAGAGCTTGAAAGTAGTGGTTACACTAGAGCCCAAATCACCACTCAGCTCAAACCAGCCCTTGGCCTGGGGGATGGTTTTGCAATTAAGTATGCAGCCTGCTTCCTTGCTGATAATCCTCTTGCTGCTGCTGGGAGGCAGATCCAAAGCTGCTTCTCACCAGAGAGCGACTTTCAAACTCCAAACTGGGCTTTTAAAGGAGACAAGCCATTCTTTTTGTCCTGAATAGCTAAAAACTATCAAAATGAACATTGTAAAGAACAGCGTTTGAACCGCAGGATAGCTGGTCTTCTAAGGTGTGCATGTGGGGTGTAGGCTCAGAGCGGAGCAGCATGGAAGGGAAGTGGAGGAAGGTCATGGATGGGAGAAGGCACACTCAGCCAGAGTTCCAAGACAAAGAAAGCCTTGCTGATGGGGCCAGAGTAGTCCGGCACCTTCTTTTAGGGCACCCAGAAATGCTGAGTGTTCTACCTGGAGACCTGCTTAGATTCTGGATCAGGGTTCACACTAATGCCTTCTACTGTATAAGCTGCATTTACCATGTACCAGATACTATTCTGTAGTATTTGTGTGTAATGACTCAGTCACTACAACAACCCTATGAGAGAAGCATTCTTACAGCTACCATCCTTTACAAGTGAAGAAACTGAGGCAGAGTAAAAGAAAATTTGCTGGACTTGAGGCTGGAGAATGGGAAAGCTGGGACTCAAAGCCAGGAAGTCGCTCACAAGAGCATGCGCTGTTTACCAGTACACAGGTGGAGTCTGGGAGTGGGCCCCACTCTGTGTTTTTAACCCATATACAACAGTAGAAAATAATGGGAGGCATGAGAGAAACATGCCTGTGGTCTGGAGGGCTCTGTGCACAGATGCAATGTAGTTATTTCCTTTGGCCTTAGGCATTAGGAAGGAGCTGAGGCATTGGCTTTTCTGAGAAGTACCAGTCAGTATACCAGAGACTCTGGGGTCCCAGAAGAGCCACTGAGGTTAGCGAGAGAAGAAATGAGGCAGGATAGAAGGATTCTAGAGAACCTAGCACTGCATCTGCCCCCCCCGCCCCCCATCATCTGTTCAGTCTGCAATGGAGTCCAAATTCTTACCCCCATGAAGGTCTGCCATGGAACTTTCTGGATCTCTACAATGGCTCTGGAATCCGACACTGGAGCTCCCACTACTGGCTGATCCCTGAGAGTCATGTGATGCCCAGAGCCCTTCCTCTGCTCCTTCATCTTCTATTCTCAAAGGCAGAGCTGTCTCTGTGTGCCTAACCATGATGTCACCATGCTTTGAGCCAGTTTACTCCAGGATGAGTCAAGGCTTGCCTTAGAAGACCCTGGATCTACTTTTTGGTTTTTTTTTTTTTGGTTGAATTAGAGAGCTATTCACCCCTCCAGCTCTTCTGTATGATCAGAGCTGTATGAGAAGGGGGTTTATTATTTGGGGCTGGGGTATCTTAGTGCCTCTGACATACCCAGGTCTCCAGGGATGGGATATGCCTGGGAAGAAACTGACATGTACAGATGGGCCAGTATATCTGAGAGCCTGCATACTTCCCTAGGCCAGACCCATCCCTAGCCTTGTCTTAAATGTCCATTAAATCTCATGAGTGTTCCAGGAAGTTGTTCGGAACCCCGAAAGAAGAGAATAAACATCAACTTTGTTCATCTGGCACCGGGAATTTGGTTGGCAATGAATTGCTTCTCCACTAAGAATATAATCAGTCCTCGTCAGATTAATTCTCACTGGGAGCTGTTCTGCAATCCTTTCTGTGGTTGAGATCAGACTGGAGTAGGGGGGAGATAAAAAGAAATCAGATACCAGAATGACGAATTAGATGACATGCAAAGATACCTAGAGCAGCTCAGAGAAGTCCAAGGTTCCCCCCCCCACTCATGACAGCTTGTTCAAAATCACGTCTCAGTTCTACCTCAACCACACGCACTGACACAGCAGGCTGCCACAGGCTCCCACATATGTCCCATGAGCTTGGTGAGGTCCTGGCTCTGTCCAGCTACAGATGGAACAAAAGAGTCATCGAGGCAGACATAACCCATTCAAACACATCAACATTAGACATCCAGAACAGACACCTAAGCCAAAGGTCATACCTGGATCCCTGCCTTAGGCAAATAGGTTTCTGTGAGTCCTCTGTACTGATGTTCGGGAACAGATAAACTGTCTGCAGCATCACTGACGACTCTTCAGTCAGTCTGCATCTCCTGCACAACTTTCATCTCAGGTCTAGGTGTTGGTGTTGACATCTTAACCTTGACGGTGACGGTGTTTGGAGATGAGGTCTTTTGGAGGTGATGAGGTCAGGGTGGCAGGACCTTCATGAATGGGACTCCAGGGAGCTTCCTTCTCTTTCTACCATTAGAGGGAACAGAAAGTTGATGTCTCTGAACCAGGAAGTAGGCCCTCGCCAGCCTCTGCATCTGCCTGGGCATTGGTATCAGACTTCCCCGAGAATAGGGAAATGAGTTTCGGTAAGCTCTTTAGCTTATGACAGGTTGTCACAGTAGCCCAAATAGAGTGAAGTATCATTTCTGTTCTCAACCATGCTGGCCCTCAGGGGCACTGTTCTCCCCAGCAGTCTGATTTCTAACGTGCTGTATACTGATTTGCGGGGCTCAGCTGTTGACTGACGAGCAAGTAGCGCAGGTTCACACTGTCTGTCTCCTGTGGGCTCCCTCCTGAGTGCTCCTGGTGGCTGAGGCCGCTCAGTGTGGCTTCTCAGTTAGGGCAACCGCCCTTAGGATGCGGTTCTCTGCTGAAGTATTTTTCATTACAACTGATAGTATGTACTGTGTGTGGCACCATGTTTCATGAGGACATTTCATATACATAGATAATTGTACATTAGTCACGTACCTCCCGTATATTTCCCACTCTTTCCTTTCTCGCCCTCCTGTTAGTTCCCTTTGTCCCTTTAGACAGTTTCCCTCCTAATTTCATGTCATTTATACACACACGATTTTCTGGGTCTATATAAAATCCAGTAACTACAAGTAAGAGAAAGATACAATGTCTGTCTTTATGAGACTAGTTCCATCTGGTTATTTCCGGTTACAGCCATTTCCCTGCAAAAAAAAACAGTAGCTTGGTTTTTCTTTATGGCTGAAAAAAATTCACACTACATACACACACACACACACACACACACACACACACACACACACACACACCATGTTTTCTTTCTCTAGTCCTCTGTTGTTGAGCACCTAGATTGGTTCTGTAACTTTCTGCTGAAGTAGTTGAAAGCCAATGATGGGCAGCAAAACAAGGCGCTCCAGATATGCGACCTTGTTACTCTCTGGACTTTGAGAAGTATGTAAGCCACGTCTCTATACAGATTGATGAATTGGTCACCAGCCATGGACCCCTACTTTCACCCCTGGCTGACCTCTGACCGTAGCTACTGACAGAACCACCAGACTGTCCAGAGGCTAAGCCACCCAGGTGCCTAGCAGGACCAGAATAGGATAAAATATGGTTATTAGCTCTTCAGGTGTCAGGATGCGCCTTCAGGCCATCATCCGACTTCCTCTCGTGAATCTAGTTGAGTTTGAATTGTATGGCAGCCGCATTCCTGGGAGAAAGGTGGATTTTCACCTTCTTACAATAGAAACTAGTTCAGGCCTATGGGATTTATTTTGTGGAGGGCTTTCACTACCTATAAAAATATTGCCTGGATTTTTCTGGGGACACATTTGGGGACTTCCAGTAAGCTTAGAATTTTAAAGATCTAAATAATATGTAAAGCATTCTAATAAAAACATAGTTAGACTCCAGGCAGGAAGCATTGTGGCCACATTAATGCACCAGGCACATATTCCCAGATGCACTCTTGCTGATGCAAATCCTTCCCTTTCTGGTTGTTGGTGTCTGGAAATGACAATGTGTTTATTTTCTTCCCTTTTAGTCTTCTGAGGCCTTTGGAATTTCTGAGCCAGGTTTTTGATATTCCACTGTTTTTATTTATGAAGCAGGGCACAGTCAAGTTTGGCATGTGACACTGTGGCCAGAGACTGGCTGTGTGGCTTTGGCCTCTTATTTCTGAATCTTGGTTTCTACATTTGCAAAATGGGGCTAATAAAGCTTACTTTCTTGTGGGTTATGGGTGGATGAAGCTGAACAGTGTTTACAAAGTATTATGTCATTTAGTAAGTACTAATTAAGGGTAGTTGTCAACAGTCCAAAGTCACACTATGAAGTCGTGGTGAATGGAGAGAACACAAGAAAAGCTGTCAACAGTCAGAGGGACTACTTTCTCACTGTTGTGACAATGTTCCTGAAAAACAGCAAGACTCTTCAGTGACCAGCCCAGGGGAGGCCCTGCCAAGCAGGACTGGGTCACATGATTTCTATAGCAAGAAAAGTTCTGCAAAAAACATAACCAGATCTCTCTGGCAAATTTAGTTTTCACCTTTAAGCTGATCAGCTGATGAGGTGAGGCCCACCCACATGACCGAGGGTAACTGCTATGATCAGAGAGCGCCTGCTTGTAGATAGGAGCCTCATCCACAGAACTTCACAGCAACAGCAACCTAGTGTTTGGCTAAATCACTGGATGTCAGAGCCTTGCCAAGCAGATGCACGACAAACTCTCACATCCCCAGGAGCCCACGCCCATGGCTGCAGGATGGTAGTGTCCTGGAAAGAGCGTGTTATGACTTGGGTAAGTATCTCCCAAAGGCACAAGTGATAAGGCTTAGTCCTCAGCATGGTGCTACTAGAAGAGGTGGGTGCTGGTAGGCAAGATGGCTCAGTGGACACAGAAGCTTGCTGCCAACCTTGACAACCTGGGTTCGATCCCTGTACCCAGATGGTGGAGGAGAGAACTGATTCTGGGAAGTTGTCACCTGGCCTCCACATGAGCACATGCACATATGTATATGACCGTGTATGTCACACACACACACTAAAAATAATGAAAACTTTTAAAAATGAGGCGGGTCCGGTGGGAGGTCTTTGGGTTCCTGTGGGGCAATAAAAGAGACAGCGCCTCTCTCAGGCTGTTCCTTTGCTCCCCTTCCAAGAAGGGGGTGGTTTGGCTCTGCCACATACTCCCTCTGAGAATTGCTGCTCCCCACCACGTACCTAAAAGGGGATGATCTTTGAAGTCACTGAATGGACTTCCAAACTGTGAGGTGAATAACTCCTTTCTCTTCATAAGGTGATTCATGGCGTATTTGATGCTGTGACAGAACGCTGGCTAATCTGGGGTGTGTGCTTGCCTGTGCATCTGCACATACAGATGTTTGCTCAGTGGCAATTGAGACACAGCAGACTCTTCTTCCCTGGCCCCTGCTTTGGATCCTACCATGGCCATGGCCTCCTGACTGCTGCCTCCAGCCTTTAATGTTCTGAGCCACGCTGTATCTACTGGGATCTGTCTAAATTAAGGTGAATCTACTTATCTGGAGACAGACCAGGGGTCCTACCTCTCCCTGCCCACAGTGTAAAGCACTGTTAAACTCACTGTTAGTGCTAATGATAAATTCTATAAGTTTATTATAAGCACTCGTCTGGAGTTCATTTTATGCAAATAAGCCTAGACTCTGGACATAAAGCAATACAAGTCTTTAATTAGTAGCTATTGAACTCTCTTCTTACATGAGCTGCCTTGAGCAAAAGGACTTCTGGTTTACCTAACAGCCAGATTACCTTGCATCAGCACCACCCATATGGAACATTCTGGACACTCTGAGATAGTTGTTCAGAAGAATGCAGACTGCAGTGGATGGGGCTGGCTCCTGAAGCCTCCGTCAGGCTGACTGAGATGCTTGTACCAGAGTATTGCAATCATAAGTCTTGAACTATTTCTACAATGGCCATCTGATGAGTGCTTCGGCTAGGTGACTAGTGACAAGTGTATGATTGGTCCAAAATTCAAGCCTTAACAAATGTGGTTGGTTCTAAGAGGCAAGGCTGTGACTGGCCTAAGCAAGTGGCTGTGATTGGTCAAAACCCAAACAGCTCTGACTGACCAAAACAAATGGCTGTGATTGGTCTAAATACCTCTTTGTGAGCTTCCTAAGCAGGCTGCCCACTCACATCATGGTGCCACCTGCAGCTGATACTGCTGGCAAGTCCTGTGTCCTTCTAAGCACGGCGTGTCTGTAAATGCTGCTTGACATCTGGAAGGATGGGGATGGTTGCAGTGATCACAGTGATCTTGAGCCCCCGATTCCCAGGGCAAAATCCCAACAACTGAGACAATGCAGAGGAGGTCCTGGGGAAGCCTCGTGACAACTGAAGAAACTGCCCACTCTGGAGGCCTTAGACCTGCCTACTGGTGAAGCCTGCAGGGCTGAGTCACCCGGTGGCCCTGGGTCCTAGTGTGGCACTGCTACATGAGACTGCTCCATGACCCCTCTTGGTAACCATATTTGTCTCCTGGGATCCCATCTCTGGACAGGGGAGGATGCCATACCCAAGTGATTCTGGAAGTGCCTGGATCAGTACCAGGTCCTGATCAGCTTTTGATACTTGTTACTTCCAAGAAGCAGCGAGCTCACACTCCGGTTCCTGAATGTGTTCCCAGCAGAGGTAGTTCCCTGAGTCATCCTGGGAGCAGCCTCTGGTAACTGAAGGGGCAGATAAGCAATTTGAGAGTGTCCAAAGTAAGAAAACAGGGAAGTGGGTGGAGAGAGATGAGGAGAGCGAGCGAGCAGAGAACTGGTAAAGCTGGAAGAGAAGAGAATCTTCAGGCCCTAGTTACTACAAGAATTTCAGAGAGCTGTCTACTCTTTATGGCTGAGCATCTCAGACTCAAGACTGTGAGCTGGAAGTACATTGGCCACTGCCAGGAGCTAATAGTCTTGATACCAAAGCCTACAGATGTTCGTAGGATCCACTCATTGCTCTCTCAGCTGGTCATACTGCTAGAGACATGCGTTTGCAAAGCCTCTCACCTCCCCACAGTGTCTATACATGTAGAGTGACAGAAGCCTCAGCTATCTGACGAGTGACAAGCACGTTCTATCTCCTGGTTAAGTGCCCAGGTTGCCTATGTCTTAGCGTAACTTAACATGAGCTGAGTCCCTTCCTGTGGAGACCAGACTGCAGCCTGTCCTGGGTCTTTGCTCTAACCTAGAATGTCCTCTTTTTTAACCCTTCTTAATCTGTCAGTCTTCCCTTCTGCATCCCATATGTCACCTATAGCACATGCACCAGGTGCGCACGCGCGCGCGCGCGCGCACACACACACCACACACACACACACACACACACACTGAACCTTCATAAGAATGCCAGTTTCCTCTCTTGTTTCCTTTCTGTCCTTTTTCACTCACTCACTCACTCCAGCCATGTGCTGACTTTCATAAACTTCCAGCAGGGTGTTTGGTGCATTGAGCCAGGACATTCTGAAACTCAGAGGATGGCTGTGCTCCTTTCTGGGTCATCCAGCATCATGTGACTCCTCTCCCTAAAATGAGGATAAGAGAATAAGAAGCTTGTATTTATTGAGAATTCCCTACATGGTTTAAAAAACTGGATTATTTCATTGAATTCTCTTGACTTGGGAGATCAAACGTTATTATCCCCACATTGCACATGGGAAAATTGAGACTAAGAAATACTAGCAAGAGGTACAGCCAGGGCTTCAACTCTGAAGGTAGTCTGAAGCCAAAGGCCACCCTCAGATGCAACAACCTGTCTGCTGGTGGCTCACAATTTGTTTGGGCAATTTGATGGCAAGCATTTTGTTTGATTACAGATTGTAATTTGATTAAAAAGGAATATTTCCTTTTTCAGGTTTAGGTTAGGTTGATACATTTTTAAAATAATATTTGCTTCATTGAGTTATAATTTACATATTGTATAGTCACCATTTTTAAATGTATAATTCAAATTCATTGGGTTTCTTATCTAGATTTTACTTTACTTTTTAATTGCATGTGTATCTGTGTGTCACTGTGTAGGTATATGCACATGAGTGCAGGTGCCTATGAAAGCCAGAAGAGGGCGTAAGATCCCTTTGGAGCTGCAGTTAAGGGTGATTATGGGGCTGCCTGATATGAGTGCTGGAAACTGAACTCAAGTCCTCTGCAATAGCAGCACTTGCTCTTAACTGCTGAGCCATCTCTCCAGCCATGATTTTAAGCACACTCATCACTATGTAGTTCCAGAACAGCTTCATCACCACCCAAACAAACACTGCCAATGTTGAACATCACTCTCTCCCTCCCTCTTTCTACTAGTTATTCATCAAATCTGCTTCTTATCTCTCTGGTTTCCCATCCTGGGCAGTTCATCTAGGTGTGTTCTGTTGCAAGATGTTTCAGGATTGATCAGAATGTATACTGTATCAGTATTATCACTTATTTTTAGGGTTAAATAGTCTACCACAGATTAGGCAGAATAATGACTCCCAAGGATCTACCTGCCACTTTACCTGGAATCTGTGGACATTACTTTATGTGTCAAAGAGACCTTAAAGATGAAATTTAACAGGATCTTGAGGTAATCAGATTATCCTGACAGTCCTTAAATATAGTCACAGATGTCTTTATCTGGAGGCAGAGAGATATTTAACTATGAAAGAGAAGATGATGTGATAAAGGAGTCCGAGACTGGAGCGGAATTCTTTGAAGATGGAGGTTGGGGCCACAAGACACAGAACACTGGCAGCCACCCAGGGCTGCAAAGAGCAAGGACACAGTCTTCCATCAGAACCCCAAGAAAGAAGAGCCTCTCTGTCATCTTGACTTCAGCCAGTGACACCAACTTAGGACACCCTAAGAGCCAGAAGAGAACGCATCTATGTTAAGTTACTGAGATTTTTCTAATTTACTATTGCAATGCTAAGGAGCTATTATAGATGGGACACACATCCATTCATCAGTGATGGCCATTTGGGCTCCCACTTACGAACCATGCTCATCCAAATGAATACAAGAGTTTGTGTGGGTGCGTGTTTCCTTCTTCTTGGAGAGGAATTTCTGGGCAATGAGGCAACCCTCTAGCTTGACGAAGTGTGCTTCTTGTTACAGACTTTTACACATCAGAGATGTCAGTGTGGATGACAAGCTGAGGGTTGGACAAGGTCGCAAGGCTTCAGTGTAGGAGCTGTGATGGTGGTAGGCAACCCTTCCATGCTGAGGATCGTCTTTAATGCCGAAGCTGCCACCTTGCACACATGCAAAACTAATTCAGTGTTGAGACAATGGAGGAGTGACTCTGTGTTTGTTTCAAAATAAAAGTGCATACTGTTTTCTGCAGCTGGTGCTTAAACAGCTCAAATTGGACTAATCTGATTTTTTAAAAAGTATTTCAAAGAACAGCCCAGCAGAAGCAGGTCACAGTAGTGCTCATTAATCCAGGCACGGCACAGCCTGCTTGAGTAACTCCCGAGAGCTAGGAGCTGAGCACTGGGGTGTTCATGTTGATGTAAGTCTTAAGTCACACTGGAGAGTTCTTGTGGAGATGTTACCAGGGATGCATGCATGTTTGGAAAGCGCCCTACCAGCTGAGTTACATTCTCAGCCCAATTATTGTTTATCAAATACCAGAGACATGACAGATTCTTACTTTCTTTTTCCAGTGTCTTTTTTTCAGGGAGGTAGAGTCACATGTAGCTCAACAATGGAGGCATATTCTGCAAAGAGTCTTGGGATGCATATATAGTTTGTACTTCTACAGACCTGCATAGTGGAGTTCAGTGGTCCCTGGATGCAGCCAAGAGACTCAGGAAATGTAAATAGTATGGGGGTACTGCTGGTCTAACATGGAATGCTGTTGATAAATATTTCTGTAAGAAGTCGATACAGAGAATAAGAGACTGGAGGCTGGGTATGGTGGTGCATACCTTTATTATCAGTACTTGGAAGGCAGAAGCAGGAGGATCTTTGCGACTTTGAGGCCAGCCTGGTCTACATAGTGAGTTCCAGATCAGCCAGAGCTACATAGTGAGATCCTGTCTCAAAACACAAACAATCAAACCACCCACCCACCCACCCAAACAAACAAACAAACAAGTAAATAAAAAAACTGGGCTGAAGAAACCTCTTAGTGGTTTAGAACACTTGTTGCTCTTGCAGAAGACCTGAATGTGTTTCCTAGCACCCACATGGTGGCACATGGATCTGTAAATCCAGTTCCAGGGATATCTAACACTTTCTTTTGACCTCTCTGAGTGCATATATACATGCTAGAAAAACATTCACACACACACACACACACACACACACACACACACACACACACACACACACAATCAATCTAAAAGGAAGTTGTGGAGTGTTCACCTCTAAATGCAACACCTATGTCACACTGTCTCCTCCCAAGGCTCGGGGATCATCCAGTAAATAGGCACAGGATTGTAAAAGCCAGAGGTAGTGGATGACTACAGCAAAGCAGTGTTTTCTGGACATCACATGGCAGTTGCACACATGAACTCTGTGGCTGTGACTGCTTGTACAAGACCTGCACAAGAACAAGCTGGCCAAAGTCCCAGCATGAGTGGAGGACATGAGGTCCCAGCCCTAGCTGAGGAGCTAGTGACAACTGATTGCTAATTAGGGAGGAACTTGCCTGGCCTGACAAGGAATCTCAGTCCCAGAGAAGGAGTGTTATCTGCTGGCCACTCTAGGATGAGGGCATCCTGAGACTGGAACTCACTAGTGGGAGATCTCGAGCAAAGGATTTAAGTGAAGCCCCACACTTTCTGTTAAAATACAGATTGGGGAGCTATTGGCAGTTGATGGCTTCTGGGAGAGGGAGCATCAGCTTTCTTTAAGGGTGTGGCCCTTGAAAACTAGAGCATGCTTCAGTGCATGGTCCTATACCTGTGAGTATATGGGTAGTACTAATTGGACTATTATTTATTTTTTAAAAATAGGATATGAAGTTGGGAGTAGGTAGATGAGTAGGGAATGAATATGGTTAAACCTCATTGTACCCATGTATGAAATCCTCAAAGAGTTAATAAAAATATCATATTTAAGAAATATCATATTTAATAAAATAAAATATGGAATGAGAAAGTAGACATTGTAAGCAAACACCCAGCAGAAACAGGTTTGCTTTGATACATGGTTTAAGAGATATTTCAGTCTGTCCCAGCAGGGAAGGCATGCCATCAGAGTCAGCTCCATCCATGGTGGCAGTCGCTTGAGATGGCTTGTCCATATGGCATGGACAGGAAACAGAGAAGACAGGCTCGAGTCAAAACAAGCCAACCTTCAAAGGCCCAACCCCAATGACCTATGTTCACCAGCCAGGCTCCACCTCCCAAAGGCGCCATAACCTTCCAAACAGAACCACCATCCGGGGACCAAGTGTTCAAACACATTTGCTTGTAGAGACATTCAGACTCAAATCACGGCAGCACAAAAAGGGCCACAGCACAGGTGTTCAGTGGGCCCCATCTCTGGAATGAAACAGAGAGTCACTTCTTGGCCAAGGAACATTTAGAAGATGATCAGAGGATCCAGCATCCTCCTGCCTCAGTCACCCTTGAGAGGCTGGCAACCCCTGTGGGTTTGGGTCACCGACAGCAGGGCCTTGGGTGAGGAGGTCATCTGTGCAAAGACCTTTGCAGGATCTGAGAGTCCAGCTTCGTGTTTCCCTAGCCCTGCAGCCTCCCGAGCCCCAAGGAGCAGAGATACTGTAGTCCCACTGGGGCCTGTTTCCCTGTTGCTAAGCAACAAAATATTTGATATTAAGTTCCTGTTGATGAAGCTAATTGCAAAGGTTAATTGTCTTCTCTGAGATGAAAAACGCTTCAGAAATGTGTTTAGGAGCTGGTCTCTGAACTTGTGAGAGAACACAATTCCACGAGAAAGCCCATTTTGTCAGACAGTGATGGTGCCTGCCCTATCTTCTTGCTTTGTTCATTCCACAATCAAGAAGTTTTCAAACTTGACAAAGGAAACCTTTCTCTCTTCAAGGGAGGCTCTTCCCTGGAGCATCATAAGTGGATAAGGTCACTGTTATCACACCTGAAAGGTGAGCTCAACACAGAGCCCCACCCTTCTCATTCCCACCCACATGGAGCCACACCCATTTGTAACTAGGGCCATGCAAAGTCCCTCCTTACCCCTCCTCTGTGCCACCCACAAGCTCACCTCTTGTGCTGGACCTTTCTGTAAAGTCCTTGAGAAGTGGTGTCGGCCTAGGTCTCTGTCTCAAGCATACAGCATAAGCATGATGTAGGCACATGCCAGCAAATGCATCTGTATTGTCACATCTATCACAGACCTGGCTGGGCCGAGTGGCTGCAGCTACAATACTTTGATCCAAAGACATCATAACAGAGATCCAACCTTATTGTAGTTCCCGGGTTATGGGTCCCTTGGGGAAGTAGATCAGGGGTGCGAGAAGAGAGGAAATAGTGGTCTGTCTTGAATCTGCTACTTACTACCTGTGTGACTTTGAACAGAAGCCTCAGTCCCCAGGAACCTCAGTTTCCTCCCTCACCCCCTGCCCCATGTGTATGCATGCATGCACGTGTGCACAGGCGCATATATCACGTGGAGGTCGGAGAACAACTTTCAGTGTCTTCCTTACCTACGTTGTCTGAGGCAAGGTCTTGCATTGTTCACTGTATTTTTCTCCTGTCTCTGCCTTGCTGTAGGAATGCTGGCACCACGGACATGTGCTGCTGTATTTGACTTTTCACATCGGTTCTAGGGATTCGAACTCAGGTCCTAGTGCTTTCCTGGTAAGCACTTTACCCACTGAGTATGGCGCCTTGTCTGGAGTAGGCACTTAATAAATAGCGGCTACTCCTTTGCTGCATTGTTTCCAGTGAGAGGCTGAGCACTGAGGGGCAGCCTGCTTCACAGGTACCAGTGCGTGCACATACAAGAAGGCAAAAGACTCACACACATAAAATTAAAGAAATCTAAGTGAAGAATTTAAAGCCAAATTTAAGACTGAGATGGCTCAGTGGGTAAAGCTCTTCCTGGGCACTCCTGGAAGCCTGAGTTCGGATCCCCAGGACCCATTCAATGTGCCAGACACAGTGATGTTTGCATATAATCCCAGCACGTGGGAAGCAGAGGCAGGAGGATCCCAAGGGCTCACTGGCTAGCTATTTAGCCAAATTAGCAAGCTCGGGGTTCAGCGAGAGACCACATCTCAAAGCAAACAAACAAACTAATTAATTAATAAGGTAGGGAGCAAGAGGGTAGGAAATCTGGTTTTGACCTTCGTCCTCAATGTATCTGTGCACACAACACACACATAGCAAATATGGTGCAAGTGCTGTGCCTTTTCAAGCCTGGCCGAATGGTAAATGCAGAGCAGTGGCAGAGTCCTGTTGTTCTGGGTGCCACCGTGTGGCTCTGCTGGAGGTGAGGGAGCAGAGGATACCTTCTCTCTTGAGACACTTGCTAAAGCAACGGTGCTTTAGGAAAATTCATTTTCTCCATCTCCTGCTTTGGACTATAAACTGACTATGTTAACACTAGGGAGATCCGAGCCAGGACGAGAGCATTTTGCATCAAACATGCATCTGGGTCATTGTCCTATCCATAAACCAACTGAGTAAAAGCTAATAATAGTGAACAGTCCCGGGAGTTCTGTATATGCTGAAGACTTGTTCATACAGTCTGTATGTGTTTTCTCATTTCACCCCCAGAGCTACCCTAAGAAGGACTAGCAACCATTCTTTCCATCTCCTAGATGAGAAAACTAAGACACAAAAGTATTCTCGCCGCCGTCAGCCCAGCATGCTTTCCACTATCCCATGCCTCACTATGCCCTACCCATTGCCCCTTATCTCTGACTGCCAAGTCTCCCCCAGGTGCCTGAACAGCCTATGCATACTCTTTAGCTTGAAGGCTGTACCTTTACTATTTCTGACCTGTGTCTTCAGTGCTAAATGCTCATGCTGTGCCCACCATGGGGTCTGATAAGCCGACTCCATTAAGAAACAAAGCCGTCAGCAGCTTGGTATAAGGATGCCTACATCTGCCTCTTGACTGATGGCCTCCCAGGGATAAGACAACCCAACTCACCATCCGTGCTTTTAGTTGCTAATTGCATTTCTTGACTATATTGTCCAAAGCAAGAAGCAGGGAGTATGCTTCCTGGAAGCCTGGCAGGGCTTGTCAGAACAGCAGGCCTGAGATCAGCTTACTGGAAACTGTCCTTGGTCTCAGAAGGGCTTCAGACGGCAGCTGTCACCAGCCTTGGCCCCTTCACATGTACAGAGCTTACAGTTAGGATGAGTTTTGGAGCAAGATACATCAGTGTGATTAAGATGGCTTTGCTTCATCTGGGTCCTGTCTGGATCTGAAATGTAAGCCCCACAGAAGGCCTGCATTTGGACCAAGGCAAAGCTCAGAGCTTCAGACTTCTAGGTGCCCATGGCACTGAACTGGTGACTCTCTGAGTCACATTAACAGTGTTGTCCTGGTTAGTGTTTGTCAGACACAAGCTAGAGTCACCTGGAAAGAGGGAACTTCAGTAGAGGAACTACCTCCATCAGATCGGCCCATGGGTATGTCCATGAGACATTCTCTTGAATGTTGATTGACATGGGAAGGCTCAGCCTGCAGTGGGCAGTGCCAGCCCTGGGCATCTGGTCCTGGGTTGTGTAAGAAAACAGGATAAGTGAGAGCAAACCAGTAAGCAGTGTTCTTACATGGCCTCTGCTTCAGTTTCTGCCTCCAAGTTCCTGCCTTAGCCTTCCTCCAGGATAGAATGTCACTTGGAAGCATAAAATGAAATAAACTTTTCCTTTATCAAGTTATTTTCAGTCAGGGGTTTACCTCTGCAGCAGACTCTGAAGTAGGACACATGGCAATCATAGGTGCCACTGATTCGGCTCCTATGCAGCAAACTCTTCTTAGGTACTACTTCTGGCTGTCACCTTTTCTAGAAGGAGCAGCCACCATGGCAGTGACCAGTTCTGCATGGGTGTCTTTGTCCATTTTTGTGCCTCAAAAACAGAGTGCTGGAGACTGGGTGATTTATGAAGGACAAAGTGTATCTCTCATAGTTCTGGAGGACGGGAATCCAAGAGCAAGTTGCTGGTCTCTGGAGAGGATCTTCTTGCTGCATCAGAAGAAAAGGACTGAATTTGCTCATTTATCACAACACCAATCCCACCCACAGGGTGAAGTCCATGCAGCCTAATAACCACTTAAAGATCTCACATCTTAATATTGTTATAGGGCAACTCAATTTTAGCAGTTTTGGAGTGGAAAAATATTCAAACTACAACAGCAATCATAATGTCTTTTGCTATGATAAAATACCATACATAACATGAGGAAGAAGGGATTCACTTTGGCTCACAATTCTGGAGGAATGTAGTCCATCATGGTGGAAAGACATGCAGCAGACAGGGGACACATGGTGGCAGGAGCAGGAGGCAGACTGGTCACACTGCATCTGGAGAGAGAGAGAGAGAGAGAGAGAGAGAGAGAGAGAGAGAGCAGGAAATGTGAGTGGGGCTGGGCTATGATGCCTCAAGGCCTGGCCCCAGTCTCTCGCTTCCCCCAGTGAGGCTCCACCTCCTAAAGGTTCTACAACCTTCCCAAAGGGCATCAGGACACCCATCAGGACACCAGGTGTTCAAACACTTGAGCCTGTGGTGGACATTTCATGTTCAAACCACCACAAAAGAGACGGGGGATTTCTCACAGGTACAGCTCCCGAGTTCCCTGCTTCAGATAGATGCATGGGTGCTCACCTCCCACCGTAGGACTTTCCTGTGGATGCCTCTGCAAGACCTCCTTCAAGTCCCCAACTCCCACAAGGGACAAATAGAAGTGCCAGGGAGTTAAACATCCCATAAATGCAGCCTTGACTGATGGGAGATAAAAATCCTCTGGCCCTGTTCATTTTTCTTTCTCTCCACTGATGGATCCTCCTGAGATGATGCACCTTTGTGTGGTGCAAGGGCTCTTGGGGATGTTCCCATGATGAAGCACCATAAATGCTTTCATCAACAGTAAGCAGAGTTCTGTGGCTACACTTACTCGGGCTGGAAGAGTCCATGGCATGGCTGGGGCTAGTCCCCAGACGAAGTCTCTCTGGGCAAAGGTCCCCACCAGAGTGCTGATGGCAACAGATTGAGTAGGAAGGGCCAAACTGAATGAAGCTGGAAGCAGAGAGGGGAGTTGCTTCAATCCCCACCAGACTCCGACCCGTATCCTCTACTTTCCAATGATGCCAGCCGTTGACTGCCAAGTGTGGAGTAGATGATGTAGAACATGACTTGAGAGTTCCACTTTTCTGCTTTGGAATGCACCCCCTTTCCTGCTCCCAGACTTCAGCTCTACAGCTAGTCAAGAAATTTCCGGACCAACAGTTGATGGAATATCAATTCTGAGAAGGATATTTTTAGATGATTTCACATTAGTTCTTGAGCCAAAACTCCCACACAGCCTCTGAAATGGCAGGTGAAATGAAATCAGAGCCTCAGGTGTGAGCAAACTCCTCTTCTTCACCCTTTAGCCTGGTTGTCATTACTCACATACAGAGGAGGCTGCATGCTAAGAGCCAGAGTCTAGACAAGAAGCGGTCCAGCATAGGCTTTTCTCTGCCTGTGCGGCTTGTGCGTCCCTCTTCTGCTAACGGTTCACTCTGCAGCTGTGAGGGCCACGGGGCAGAGGTCATGCTAGTCTGGGAATGTGACGGTTCATCTTCATTGTCAACTGGATTTACAGTCACCATGGAGACACAGCTCTTCATGAATCTGGGAGGGGAGGGTGTTTCCAGAGAGATTTGATTACGGAGAGAAGATTCGCCTTGTGAGCAGCACGGAATAAACATGGAAAAAGGAGAGCGAGAACAAAATGCCAACACTGAAGACATGACCCCAAACAAACCCTTCTTCCACAAGTGACCGTTCTCAAGTTTTGTTGTCACAGTATTAAGAAAGGTAAATACAGGAAACATAGAAACATACTAACATCCCACAGATTCCCTCGCAGTTATTATGTAGCTTCGACTTAGTTTCTAGCTGAGAGGACACAGCCCAAATGAGGATGTCACCCTGGCCCCGGCCACAGAACTCAGTGTACACAGACCTGTTCTCTCTCTTTCTCTTCCACCACCTAACTGCAAGCTGTGCACTTGAGTTCGTTACAGGCCGTGGAGAAGGAACTTCACCCTCCACTCTTTGCGGACATCACAGTTCTGAGAGAGGCACCTGGCACAGGTCATGCTGCGTTCTCTGTCTGTGCGGTCTCAGGTCATTTGGTACTGGAACTTAGCTCCTGGGTGGTGACAGATCAAGGGGACAATGCCCCTTTGACCCTTTCGACTCTTGAAGGCCATAAGGAAAGCACTGGGTTGCCCCAGCTCCGCCTGCTTCGGACTGGATCCTTATGGTGCCTAAGAGGATTTGATGTGAGCATCTGTGTGATTTACAGATCGGCCTCCTGTCCACACAGAGCAGGGGGAACCTGGCTGCAGACCTCTTCCTTTGGTCCACTTGGTGCTTTCAAGTCCATTGGTTTTCTTGGTTCCCACACAGGCAAATGAAACTTCCCTAACCCTTTAAGTCATTCAAATGCTTTAGGCATCTTTTAGGCTGACAATGGTTTCAAGATTCTGCTGTCCCTGAGAGGGAGGGGCCAGGATGCTTGTGGATGGGATATTTCCAAACTGCCTTCCATGAAGTGCCAGGGCCGATTTTTCTCTTGGGCTCATCTGAGAAGACACACTTGAGGAAGGATGCTTTTCTTGGCAGGAAGTTTGACTTTATTCTTCACCAAACAGTGACCCTTGTCATTAAAGTGTGGAGCATTTGTCTTAGCCACCAACGGAGCTATACATGACTTCCTTTGTGCTACTCAAAAGACATGGCAGCCCTCTTTATAGGGAGGAGTATTCTCTAAGCTATTGAACCCTGCTGGGGATGCCTTAGGTTTTTTTTTTTCCTAATCTTTCCCAAATTCTGTTTGTGTTCGTGTATATGTATGTATATGCATATGTGCATGTATACACACATTCTAGATCTACAGGTATTCATGTGTACATCAATCCTAGAAAGCAAATAACTTGCTAAGTGCAGCATCCTGGGCACGCCCTCATCACAGGGCCTTTGCACACGTTTGCCTCTCTTTTCTCTTTCAAGCTGCTGCTCATCTGATGCCATCATCTCAGAGAGCTAGTCTCTTTAGTAAGAGTTTTGTTTTATTAATTTATGTGTGTGTGTGTGTGTGTGTGTGTGTGTGTGTGTGTGTGTTTGTGCATGCGTGCTCAGGCATGCACATGTGAGCACGGGTGCCCACAGAGGCCAGATGAGGGTATCAGATCCCCTGGAGTCACAGGCAGTTACGAACCAACCCAGGTTCTCTGCCAGAGCAGCAAGCAATTGTAAGCTCTGAGCCATCTCTCTGGCCCCTCACACGTGTATATATTCTTGACAACTCTATAAAATTGCACCCCGACCCACAGCTGCCTCATTCCCTTCCCCTGTTTTGCTATCTCACAGCGTCTCCCCCATATTTTACTTTTTTGTTCATTTACTGTGTGTTCCGTCTATGCAAACTCCAAGAAAAACAAGGTTTATCATCTTCGTGGTCCCCTGCTCTGTCTCCGGAATCTTAAGCAATGCCCTGCACACTGCAGATGCTCCATAGATATTTGTTCAGCAAATTCACCATCCTTTATTGTGGATAAAGAAAGTCTCCAAGGGGACAGTTAGACCCAGGGCTGGGAGCGTCAAGGAAGATTTCAATCTCAGGCATTTCTGCTTCGAAGCATTTTTATTTTCTGCTCTGGCATCAGACTTTGGAATGTGTGTGCAGGGCAATGGGGTTGTTAGAGAGGACGCTGTAGCTATGAGGAGAATGTTCGCCTTCCAACACCAGGCGCAAATGAGCTGACTCTGGTCCAGTGGCTGCGCACGGCACTCGGAGCTCCTGCTCCACGCACGGAGGCATTTATGTTGTCAGCAACATCTGTGGTCTTCAAAATTGCTTCACCTCTCTGTGGATCAAATACCTTCAGCTTCCCGTCTGCAAACGCTGCCTTTGAGCTTTGCAAGCTGTGCTGCAGTTCTACTGGGCTTGATGAAATTTGGGTCAGGTGTTCCATGACCCTGCTGACAGTCACACGCTGCTTCCACCCCCTTGGCTGTTTCTCATTTCCTGGGTAACTCAGAGCAGGGGGCTTGTGATTAGCGGGTTGGGATTTCAGCTGCCACCGGAGGGATCAAGTTTCGCCTTAATTCAGTGAGGTTTCAATGACACCGCTGACTGCAGCCCCGGTCCAGAGATTCTGTGGGTCTGGGTATCGTTTTTAAATCTCTCCAGGTGATTGTAAATGCGTAACCAAGGCTGAGAATGCTGCTTGGCTGGACGGTTGGGATGTAACAGACATTGCAACTTACAGAAGTGATGGGGGGAAAAGAGGAATGGACAGGGGCTCGGCTGTATCCTCTGTTATGACGACTCATCTTGTGGAAAGGAAGTTGCATACACATGCTGTTGATGCCTTAACTCACACACACTGCTAATGGTTTGTTGGGAGTAAATAATTCCTTGTCCCTAGCCCAAACACCCCTGGAGGACTACGAGACTGATACCAGCAGAAATCAGCTAGACTTAATATTTTGAGGAGTGCCTGAGCCCTGGTATCTGGAGATCGAAGGAAGAGTGCAGGGGGTGATAACGAGAGAGGCACAGACACCCCAAGTCTCAGAAATATGGCTGATCGCCCGAGCAGAGGACAAGATGGAACTTAGAGTGACTGACAGTCTTTGTTCAGAATCTCTATATGGCTCTTTCCATCTGTCAGTGGTTCCATTTTCTCATCAGCAAAAAGGAGATAATTTATTGGCATCGATGTGGGGGTATATTGAGGCTCCAGTGAGCCAGTGTAGGCAAGATGGCGGCTCATTGCTTGGCACTCAGGTGTCTGTGGGCTAGCTGATACCGTTGGCATTAGACATCGTGTTGGGAAAATGCCTTCACAGTACCACACCATCAGTGCCAACTCCAGCCCAGCCTTTCTCCTAACTCATGCATGGCTCCTTAAGGGCTTTGCCATATGGTGTTAGGGTTTGGATGAGGTTTGTCTCTAGCCCAATGAATGGTGACATTTGATCTCAGTGAGATGGCGTTGAGAGGGGAAGTGACTAAATCATAGGAGGGCTTAATGACTCTCTTGAGGGCTTGTCCTTCTCTTAGTAAGGGAAGCTGCTTGCTGTGTGTCTCTTTAGCTGGCACCCACTTGGATCTCTGTCCTCACTGGTTCTCTACTTGTCAGCCTCCAGAGCTGGGAGCCAAAACAATTCCTTTCTTAGTAAGCCACCTAATCTCGACTCTAGTTCTGAGTCGGTTTGCCCTTCTGGGAGGATTTTGTGCTTGGCTGATACAGTTCTCTGAGCACTGCACCAAAGGTGTCAGAAACTAGCTACCTACCTAGGTCTATACTTAGGACTCCCAGGCAAGCTCTGTGGCCCAGCTGTGTGCTTCTGGGAAGGACCCTGGAGCCGCTTTCTGTGGGTCCCATGATCAGCTCTCTTCTCTCCTCACAGTGGGTGCATAACATCTGCAGACAGGCCTGCCTAGCCTGTGGGGTAGCCACAGGGGAGGGAGGAACTGAGAACTGGGAGTGTCTGTGTGCACAGGGCCTGGGGAACACAGAGCAGAGTCATTAGGTCCTGGCACACATGCTAAGATCTCCCCAAACTGGGTCCTGGGACTTAGTGGTGGGAGCCCAGGTACTGTACCCAGACCAAGTTGGGAGCATCGACCTTTGCTCATGGTCAAGAGTGGATGAAGCCACAGTAGAATGAGGTCAACAGGGCGGCAGCCATGGCTATCTGAGACAATAGCAAAATGCCTTGCATCTGTGAGCTAAACAGAGAGGTTGGTACCCATACCATCTGAGTCCCTGGAAGCCATAGAGGTAACTAAATAATAAGCAAGAGTGTTTGTATATCATGAAAGCTTCACATGTGGAATGCCCAGGTGGCTGTGGATAGAGTTGGGTTCAAGACCTGATTTCACTTTGAGCTCCACATGGTACAACAATGTTGAGCTCCTCTCAATGATGGTGGAGGTTTCTATACAGTACACCTCAGTTTCATTGTGTTCAAGGAAAACTGTATCTGTCTTGTGATAGGCCTTGGTGGCTGCCTGTCCTGCTCTGGGGACACAAATTACATGGTCTTCTTTACCATTGTATCTCTACAGTACAGCTCATTATGTGGCTCTTATAATGTTTTGTGAATGCTGCTCCAGAATGTGGGGGATAAATGGACTCCAGAAGGAATCTCAGGGAAGCCTAAGGGCAGAAGCCAAGGTGTGAGTCGGGAGTCACAGCACCAGATGGCAGTTTACAGGGCACGATGTTCAATGAGGCAAGATAAGGCCTCAGCACTACAATTATGGTGGCCTCAGTTTCTATCAGAGACCAAGATAGGCACAGACAGTGGGACTGAACATGTCTGGCTTATGACCCTGGTGTGAGCAGCAGGAATCATGGCTCTACAACAGAACTCTGGTCAAGGACACTGTGTTCTGAGGGGCTCAGAGAAAACTCCAGTTGGATCCCTTAGCAGTGTTGGCTGAGGTGCTGGGATTGACTAGGATCTGGGACATAGCCAGCCTTTGGGTGAAGAGTAATGATTCAGCATCTGGAAAGTGCTGCCAATGTGGGCAGGGCAGGTGCTATAAAAAAAATCCATGGTCCATTCAGGTAGCTAGTTAGTAGAGAAACTGCTCTGGAAGTGGGGTGTAAGGTGCATGCAGAACCCACTGAAGTGGGATGTAAGGTGCATGCAGAACCCACTGAAGTGGGATGTAAGGTGCATGCAGAACCCACTGAAGTGGGATGTAAGGTGCATGCAGAATCCACTGAAGTAAGTGGGATGTAAGGTGCATGCAGAACCCACCGAAGTGGGGTGTAAGGTGCATGCAGAATCCACTGAAGTGGGATGTAAGGTGCATGCAGAATCCACTGACTTTATTCGTAGATTATGTTTCCACACACATTTCCCTGTATGGACACTCTAGCTCATTCTACAGAAGGTGCTTCATTCAAACCTCATGACTCCTGCCCATGATGATGAGGGTAGTGTCATTTGGGTTCCCAAACTGGGTCTGTGTGTTACAAGTAAATGGCCATCTCGGTTTATGAGTGGTTGATTTGAGAACACAATGTCAGCAGTCAGTAATCCAGGAGAAGCCCCCAGTCAGGCATGGCTTCCCAGCAGAGCTGAGTACACACTGGTGATGCCATCTCATGCGGAGCTTCCTGTCTCTGCCATGGCAGCCACATGTGCTTTGAGGTATGGGACAGAAAAAACCCAAAGTCTAGACTTAGGGGGTCACATCTTACACAGGACAAATACTTCCAAGTTTCTACAAACCGTAGATTCAATGACTGAGCAAAGAGCAGAAACAAAGGGATATCCCCAAAGCTCAGGCCAACTGCCTGAGGACCCTGGGTATCTGTGTGAGGAACGGCGAAGCTGGATGAGTTCATGAGGCCCCAAGGGGAGACATGATGTCACTGAATAGTTCAGGAAGGCTTCAAATAACACATTTCCTCTGCTTCCCAATTTCTGGACCAGACCAAGGCACTGGATCCCTTAAAGAAGCCATAGCTCAATGTCGTTAGTATCAAGGACCTAATTTTTGATTGTACGATATTGAATGAGAATTGTTTTCTTGGAAGTGCAGATTTAAAATGGAAATGAATAGGTGCTTTGTGTCTCCAGGTTTCTAAGCTGATTCACTCTGTAAGACACCACTCCCAAATGACCACTGTGCAGAGGGGATGAGTCTTTTCCCTTTCCTTACCCCAGCCAGGTACACCAGATACAAGAAAGTGACAGAAACCTAGTAAATGGTCAACAAGCTGGTCAACCCTGAACAGAGTCCTACAAGGCTGTTCAGGAAGCCTGTGTGTGGCCTGTTTTGGAGTGACAGGTGGGGGAAGCCGGTGGCAGGG
The DNA here is from genome assembly GCF_004664715.2 of Peromyscus leucopus. Classification (NCBI taxonomy): domain Eukaryota; kingdom Metazoa; phylum Chordata; class Mammalia; order Rodentia; family Cricetidae; genus Peromyscus; species Peromyscus leucopus. The sequence goes on along the minus strand of NC_051063.1, from coordinate 93,649,593 downwards.
AACAGAAATGGCCTTGCCTCCGTGTTTGGTGAGGCAGGAAGTCCATAGCCCTCAGGACTCTGGAAAAGCAGCTCATCCTGACTTGCCCTCCCAGTATGTCTCCCAAGGTGTCACTGCAGGCAGGACAGGAGGTCGGCAAAGCTCACATGCTGACCTCTCTGGGGTCACTGACACCAGGAAGGGCAGAATGACAGTTGTCTGAGAGTGTGAAGTGAGCTTGTTTTGATGTACAATTTCCTAACCATGTTGAAGTTCCAGAAGCTCTCCATGTGGATGCTGGCATTGGAGTTGCCCTGTTTATGATCTCCTTGTAGCTTCCCCATCTTATTCGGCTTGCCTTTCTTCTGAAGATATATGCTTTATGTGGCTGGAGAAATGGCTCAGCAGTTAAGAGAATGTGCTGCCATTGTAGAGGATCGGAGTTCATTGTCATATATTAAATTCTTTGTGTGGCAGGGTCAAGGGTTACTGGCTCCACCTCCGTGTGTGTGTGTGTGTGTGTGTGTGTGTGTGTGTGTGTGTGTGCAGGTGTGTGGAAGCCAGAGGTTTGTAGCTAGAGTTTTTCTGCCTTGCCCACAGTCAGGACAAATCTCTCTCACCCGCCAGTCCCACAGCCACTCAGACCCAACCAAGTAAACACAGAGACTTATATTGCTTACAGACTGTATGACCGTGGCAGGGTTCTTGCTAACTGTTCTTATAGCTTAAATTAATCCATTTCCATAAATCTATACCTTGCCATGTGGCTCGTGGCTTACCAGCATCTTCACATGCTTCTTGTCATGGCGGTGGCTGGCAGTGACTCCTTCTGCTTTCCTGTTCTTTCTTTTCTCCTCTCTGTTAGTCCTGCCTATACTTCCTGCCTAGCCACTGGCCAATCAGTGTTTTATTGATTGACCAATCAGAGCAATTTGACATACAGACCATCCCACAGCAGAGGTTGACATTGGGTGTCTTTCTCAGTTCCTTACCACCTTATTTTCTGAGACAGTATCTCCTCACTGAACTTGGAGCGTCCTGTTTTCATTAGACTACACAAGGATCAGCCCCAAGGGTCTGCCTGTCTCTTCCCTTGAGTGCTGGAGATTGCAGACCTGCACCCCCGTGCCTGTGGGTGCTGGAGAGCTCAACTCAGGTCCTAATGTATGGCAAGCACTTACCAACTGAGCCCTCTTCCCATCTCTCTCTGCTAATTTTTAATGTGAGTATTTTGTAAATTTTATAAAGTTGGTTAGCTATGTTCCTCACTTTGAGTGGGTTTTGGAATATTTTTTAGCATCAGAAAAGAAAATCTATTTTCAAAGATTAGATAGAACTCCTGTGTTAAACCTCCTGGTTTTAGTTGTTTTCTAATGGAAGACCTTCAGAAACTGTTCAATTTACCACCCCAGACTTTCAGGATTTTGATGTTTTCTTGAATCAATTTCTGCAATTTGTGTGTTGTTAGAAAATTGCACACTTTCTTGAGGTTTTCAAAAGCAGTGTTGTATAGTTGTATGGACTGTTTCTTTGGCCCGTGCTGCTAACTAGCACCCACATATTATCCCCTGGGACTCAAGCTCTACTCAGATGGCAGATGGCTGAGGTGCCATTGTTCAGACCCTGGTGAAATGCGTTTATAGAAGGAACAGGGGAGGGCCCTTCAGGCTTTCATAGGGAGGGTTACTTAAATTAGGTCAGCATGAAGACCTGAGAAAATCAATAAGAGTCCAGGCTTGCTGTGGCTTGGTACAGGGGGAAATGAGGGAAAGAGAGAGAGAGAGACAGAGTTCAGGGAAGCCAGCTTCATCCAGGCCGTGTTGGTTCAGGCTCCCCATTATCTAGTGCTCCCTCAAATGACTACTCCCACTGTGCCAGGGAGAGGCTGGTGACCTTGGCAGGCTAACAGACAGGACAGAAGAATGCAGCCATGGGTAACACTTCATGAGCACCTGATACCATCATCTGAACTACCACTCATGTCCCTGAGATATTTTAATGAGCTAAAAAGTAAGTAAAGATTTTTCTTTTCTAGGTGATTAAACCGTGGAACAGAATCTGTGGTTTACCCCATTTTCTCTGAGGGTAGCTTATACATGTTTAGGAAGAAGGTCTACAAGAAACTGAGCTTGTTCATTTTGGGTGCTGGCCCTTGGAGTGAATTGACCCTAATTGGCCTCTCAGCAGGATTGTTTCAACAAGACAAGGTGTCTGGGTTCTCTTTACAAATTAGCAACACCCATCTCTCAGCTTTGCAGTGGAGTGATAGCAATGTTAGACAGGAGAGGCCTCTGTCTCCAGTGGTGCCACATCTTCTAGATTACTGCGCTACATGTCTTCTCTTTACACCCACCCTCCACACAGCAGACAGTCAGGGATAATACACAGAGGCCAGGAGTCCATTCTGACTAGAAAACTGAAGGCTGTACCTTTATCAGGGTTTCTGACTGAATCACCAGCTTAAATCCCTCTGCCTGTGGAATCACACCCCTGGCCTCCCCCAGAAGCTCTTTAGTCTATCCTATAAACGGTCTTGTGTGGCTGGCTCCAGCAATCCGAGAGACAGATGGAAGCAGCATTAAACGATTGCACTGTTTATTGAGTACCGACTATATCCCAGGTATTGTGCTTAGTACTGTGTATATACCAGGTTCTGTGCTTAGCACTTTGTATGATTTAATGGATTCAGGCTCAGAATAACCTTATCATTCAGGCTTCTCTTGATCACATGTGAGAATGTTACCCTAAACTCACAAGCATGTTCCATGCCTACTCTCCTACACATGCTCACCTACATACACATACATGCACACTCAAGGTGATGTGTTATTGCTGTTTTGCTTATTTCCAGGTAGTGGAAGTCCCAGGGTCTCTAAGATGGGTCTGTGTGGGAACAGATACTCATGGAAGGATTAGCCTGTATCCATTCTATGTGTCCAGTCTCAAGGGTCAGGGGTCTGAGAGGTCATTAGAGGCTTTCAGATTCAGGCCTAGCAAGATCACAGTCCCAGATCCAGGTCTAGCCAGGCAATTCCCAGCCACACCCTTCTGTGGCCTGTTGTATGCTTTCAGGCACTAGTGGATGATGGGACTCAAAGGTTGATGGTATTACAGAGCTTGCAGCCTGGTGGTCAGACAGACCATCAGATGACCAAGAACAGCACTTACTTGAAGCACTAGCCTGGCCCTGTGAAATCAGGGACCCATGACATGGGAGTGGCTTTTGAAGTGAATCCAAAAGGATGAGTGGGTTTTATCTGGGGATCCTGACTAGGTGGCATTCCACTAGGAGGGACAGAAGACAATGATGACTAGAACACCATCACACCTACATCTCCCGACAGTGGAAGGGATCTGTCTCACCTCTGTCCTAAGTCTTCTGGTGACTCTGCCATAATCTCCAAGACGCCAGCATACTCACCAGCAAAGCATGTAGTGGGCAATATCTGTTTCTCATTTTCTACACCCTTGTTGCATAGGGCAGTCAGGTAGGACTGACCTTGGAAGTTGTGGCTTAAATGTGAAATGCCCTACCACAGGCTCATGTGCCTGGGCTGTGAAACCTTTGGGAAGTGGAGATTGGATGAAGGAAGTGGGTCACTGGAGTGAGCCTTGGGGTTTTATAGCCCAGGTGAACTTCAAGTTCACTCTGTTTCCTGTTCCATTGACATATGAGGAGTCCTACACTCACAATCCTGCTGCCGTGGAGCCTGATACAGCCATGTGTTATTCACCATGATGGACTGTGTCCTTTCAGACTGTGAGCCAAAGTAAGTTCTTCCTCCCTTACGCTGCCTATGTCAGGTCTCTGGGATGAGAAAAGTAACTGATACAGATGTGGTAGCTTCAAGTATAGACGTGGCCTAAGCCTTCCACATAGACCTGCTTGGTAGAACTTCCTCAGGTCCTAGGGGAAAACACACAACTCCCCACTTTAGCCTTCTGCAGGGAAGCATCTACAGTCAGAGCCCACTTGGAGTCTTGTCCTTGGGTCCTGAGCTCTGCCCTGTGAAAAACTATCCTTTTCTGTGCTGTCTACAAAGCTACTCTAAGTGGCCAGAGTTAGACTCCTGTTGTTACTGCTGCCTCTCCACTCAACTCCTTAGCTGACTCTAGCCCTCCACACTGCACTCTGCGTGTGACCCACCCACTCTCAGCTCCAGTCACAGCCACTTGAGTATGTCACTCCTCGTACCCAGCCCTTCACTATGGTTCAAGATTCTCTGACTTGTGACCACTGCATCTCTGAGGTATTATCTGACTGTCCTAGGACAGCCAGCCAGACAGCCAACCAGTCAGACACACACACATACACATACACACACACACACACACACACACACACACACACACACACAGAGAGAGAGAGAGAGAGAGAGAGAGAGACAGAGAGACAGAGAGACAGAGACAGAGACAGAAACAGACAGAGGTCAATTATCACTCATTATCCAATAGAGATCGGCCCAAGCCCCTTATACAGAATGACGTAGTGTACACTATAATCCATGCACACCTTCCCATGTACTTCTGATCATCTTGGGGTGATTCACAGTACCCAGAACAATACTGAGTGGTTGCTACACAGCAGCTTTTAGGAAATAACAGCAAGAAAAGTCTGTAGCATGTTCAGTACAATTATATTTATTGAAAGATTATTTTATGTGCGTGAGTGTTTTGCCTGTATGTAGGTAGGTATACCATGTGTGTCTGATGTGTCATGGAGGTCAGAAAAGAGTGCTGGATCCCTTGGAACTGGAGTTATAGATGGCTGTGAGCCACTGTGTTGGGAGCTGAACCCAGGTCCTCTGCAAGAGCATCAAGTACTCAGCCATTGAGCCATCTCTCCACTCTAGTGTTCAGTACAGTTTTAAAAACACGTTTGGTGTTGTTGGTTGACTCTATCAATACACACCTGATGACATGGAGGGACACTTCTGTACCTGTGCTCTGCATGAGAAAAGCAATGGCAATGGTCTTGGAGTCAGACATAAATATGAATCTATTTCACTTTCACTCTGTAACTCTCACTGATCATCAGTCTTACCAATGTCTTTATTTCTTGTCTATAGAGTGGGCGCTTAATATTTACCCTCATGTTATTGGTCTACTGAAGTGACACATGACCAAGCATGGGCCATCAGTCCATGCCATAGGCAGACACTAGTATGTTGGGCTTCGTTGACTTCTGACCACCTTGAAGTTAAGCTTGCCCATCCAGCAGGAGGTATCCTTTTAGACAGTGTGTACCTCATGCATACCTTCTACATTTCCTCCATGTCTGCTCCTAGGGTTTACAAAAGCCAGCCAGTCACATAACACCAGGACTCACTGTGATCCTGGAGAGGATGTGGGCGCCATTCAGCAGGGTGTTTGGTGGGCTGGTTTTATTCACCATCCCTAGTTTGGCTGCTCAGCTGAAGATTTAGGGGAGGACCCATTTTTGTCCCTCTTCATGTCCTTGTGACTCATGGGTGGTGGCTTTTCCTGACTTCTAAATCCTGCAGCTACATCCTGGGCCTCCCTGGGCGTGAGTTCTCATGTGTGAATGCTCAGATCCTGGTGCCCTGTTGACATAGATGGAGAACTCTGAGCACCATGCCTCCTGTTCACTCTTCTCCATGGACATCACTCTGCTTGTCCCCACCTGGCTATTGTGGTGTTAACACAGAAGGACAAATGTGATCCCATATTTCAAAGTCACCAGGCAGATCTGATTAATTTTAGAAATGAACAACAAGAAGATCCATCACAAACTTCCAGGTATGAGCAGCAATAAACAAAACCAGAGCATGGAACACTATTTATTTATTAAAACAGTAAATTGAAGGGAAATGGCCTATTTATTTTGCACAATGTCTTCCACAGAAATAATTGGCTCATTAATCACATTCTCACCATCGTCACGTTTGAAAGGTCAGGATTACTGGGGAATCAGAGCAGGGGTGGTGTTGAAAACCATGGCCACGTCCTGTGCATCCTACAGGTGAGCAGCAAGGTGGCTGGAAGGTCATGTGACATTGTGCTTAGGGCCACAGCTTGGTAGCAGGAAGCTGAGCCAGCCTAAATTCTGGCTATAAATACTTGTTTGCTGTGTCACCTCAGGCAAGGGGCTGTCCATCTTGCCATTGAGGACAGGTTCTCTCACTGACCTGGAGCTAGGGCATTTGGCTAGGCTGACCAGCCAGGGAGCCCCAGGGATCCATTGTCTCCATCTCTTCAGCACTGGGATTACAATTGCACACCACTATACAATTTATTTTTATTTTTACACTGACTGAGATATCTCCCCAGGCCTTGCCTCAGTTTCCCTTTCTGTAAAATGATGCTAGTGGGCTACTATGAGTTTGGACACATTGACAAAGCACTCATGAGGATGTTATAGTCCCTTGTGTGTCTTAGATGTAGTCACAGCTTAAACTTCAAGGTGGACCGCCTTAATTAATTGATGGAAGCTCAAGGCGTGAGGTGACCGGGGGCCCACAGGGTCCCCGAGGAGGACAGAATAGAACGGTAGAGGCTAAGGGAGCAGGCTCTGCCATTCACACCCACCCCCTGCTGGTTAGATGTCCTTAGAGAGTGTCTGGTCTTTCTGTAGCTTACTTTTCTCACCCGTGAAATGAGGGTGAGGAAAAATAGTGATAAGGTTATGATGAATTTTACATGAGAAAATGAGCAGAGAAAACTTACCTCCGTGCTCAGCCATCGAAGTCATTGATAAATGTTTGTTATTATGGCTATCTTTTAAGACCTTCATGGCCTGCAATTCCCCCCACACAGACACCAACCGTTGCCCAGAGAGCTCAACAGGGGAGCATACACGGCCTCTTCAGTCCCTTCTTTAATGGGAGAGGGAAAGGCCAAGTCGCCAATGTAGTAAGAAGACTGTTATAGTCAGCTTCTTTTGTCAATTTGACACCTGGGAAGTGGGGACCTCTACTGAGGAATTACCTTCATCCTATTGGCCTGTGGTCATGTCTGTGGGGACCTCTTTCTTAATTACTAATTGATAGAAGAGGGCCCTGGCAATACCATACCTTGGTAGATGGCCCTGAATTGTTGTGTAGGGAAGGGAGCTAAGAAAGCCAGTAAGCAGCATTCCTCCATGGCTTCTGCTTCAGTGCCTGCCCTGAGTTCCTGTCCTTGGTGATGGAGTGTGACTTGATAGTTGTGACTTAACCCTTTCCTCTCCAAGTCGCTTTCGTCAGGGTGTTTATCACAGTAACAGAAAACCAAGTAGGACAAACTTGGGCAGGTTATGGCTGTGACCACAGATTTATATCTACGAACCAGGAAGTGGCATCCATCAGGAGGTGGTCCCCGTCACCAAAGGGTTCCAGAACACCCTTCCGTGGGGCCTCTGGCCTGCGAAAAGGAGAAATTTTGGAGCTAGCTAGCATGGTAAGATGAGGTGGGCAGGGTGGGTTGGAAAGTCCAGATAACACATACACACTCTGCCCATCTCCTGCATGTCAACTCTAATCCCACAGCTTCCAAATCTTCTCTGGTGTGTCTCCAGACAGCCAGGACCAGCCAAGTGCCCTTTAATGGATGAAACTTCTTTTTTGTTGTGGTTGTTGTTGTTGTTGTTGCATGGCTAGGCTCATTCAACCTGGGCAATTCTAGGGCATCAAGACTAATTCTAGCTCCTGCTCCACTGCTCTGCTGGGCCTAAGATGTCCACTCCCCACTCCTCAAAGACCAGGAAGGGCTGAGACTCTGGGAGAGGCTCACATCTTGAAGACCCCAGAGAAACAGGAGAGGAGGCAGCAGAGGTTATGATGTCCTCAGGGGTCTCAGGCTGTCATGGGGGAAATCTCCTCCTTTTTCTCTAGTTTGTATCCATAAAAGTCAAGTACAAAAGTGAATAGGTACCAAATTGGTTTCCATGTAAGAGACACTCACAGCTTAGTGTGGCATGCAACAATTAGGGGCCTGGGACATGCAGACAGGACAAGGCCAAGGGTGAGTGCACCAGTCACCCCCAATCCTCACTGTCCTCCCTTTGACCTCTGTGAATTGCACCAGGGGCTCTTCTGACTGGACTTCCCGCTGGCTTTGGCCCAGGGAAGCTTAGGTGAGGATGTGAGTACCAGAAACAAGAGGGACAAGGCTGTTTTCTGCCTGCCTCCTGGAGCCTCCTCCCTGCTGGGCTGGGCTTTCTTTAGTGGGATCTTGACCCTCATGGGAGCAGTCCACTTTCATGACTACAGGGGCATCTGCGCGGGGTATCGAACTTACCCTGTCCACCACTAAACTCTCCTCAGTTCAACTTCCTTACCCAACACCCTTCTGTTCCCAACCGAAGCCTACTGCATACACTGAGTGCAGAAGGTCTTAGTTTTGTTCTGGTTCTCCCAAGACATTTCCATGGTCAGGCCCTGAAAATGAGGCTCACAAAAACAGTCAATCAGAATGTGTTGGAAAAATATCTTTTAGACTGTCTCCTTGTTTGGGGGCTTGTCTTGTACTGGTGGCCTCCAGGTTGGCCATGACTACCTCTGACTTGAATCAGAGCACTTGTGATGACGTATCAGCCTTTCATAAGATTAGGCCTATATTCCTTCAGTGGGATTAGGGTTTGTACTTCAGGGGGAGCACGGAGGGAGTGAAGCGCCCCCTAGGGGAAGCTATGAGATGGCAGCTGGTGAGCAAGGAACCCAAGAGAAGGTTGGGGTAGGGGGGCAAGAGGCAGAGAGGGGGTGTGGAATCTAATCACACAGCTCAATGGCCTCTCACCAGGAGCAGCTCCACCTGGGAGAAGACTCTGTCTACAAAGTGCTACAAGGGCGCTGTTTAAATGATGACAGCCTTTCCCTTGTAAAAGCAGACTCAGGGACAGGCAGACATCAATTTTCTCTTTGTATATGTGTGTGCATACACACGTTAACATCTTACATGTGTAAGCAAGTAGGCCTATGTATCAAGATATACTGCATGTGTGTCTGACATACTGTGTGTGTACGTGTGCCTGCAAGAGGCCATGTATGTGACGCATGTATGTGTATACCAGAAGTGCAAACATGTGACCTCTGACCTCTGCTGCCCATGCGGCTAGCAGCTGTAGGAACTGTGTACTGTTCCACAGGGCTGCGTAACTGTGGCTCAGTGCTTTACATTCAGCCCCCATCAGTCTTGCTTGTTGTAAGAAGCAGGAAGCCATTCAACACATCTAGGGAAAGGGTGATAGGGCTGTGTATGGATCAGATCTGAGGTGACAAAGCATCACAGGTCATTCAAGGAGCCCTCTGCTTGTCAGCTCTTCCCTCTTCCACTAGGCTGTGGCTTCCTCTTCTCAGCCTGGGCACTGGCGGATGCTGGCTTGCCTGATCCTCTGGGTCCATACCATGACAGCTGGCCCCCGGGCTTCCTCAATAACTGGCTGATTCATCTCATGTATCATGGTGCAAATGGTCAAGCAGAATTGGATTAGCCATATTTCCTGTACTGAGTCACTGACTGTTGATAGTCAGTGACTATCGATATTGACTCATTCTATTGATAGTCAGCCTATGAGCGGATCTGCCCTTGCATCAGGCTGAACCAGGTGTGAGGGGATGTAGTCTTGATGTAGATACCATGGTACAGGGGTCACATGTTGGACGGTTTTCTTTTTAATTAAGAAGAGGTGGATGCAGAAGATAATGATACTTCATGGTTCTATAAAAATAAATTCCCTGTCACCTAGTTCCCAAAGAGGCCAGGACAATATGGTTTCCTCTCCCAGAATGCAGAACTCCCTGAGAAAAGTGGGTGTGAGCATAGGTTACCTCCAGAGGCTCCTCCTCTGCCTCTTTGTCATGGCTTAAAATTGTGTCACATACACATATGTTCTAACCCCCAATATCTAATTCTCAGTATCCAACTTTACTTGGAAATGGGGTCTTTACAATGGCAATGAAATTAATGTAAGTTCATACCATAAGGGTGAGCCTTAATCAAGCGTGATTAGCATCCTTATAAGGAGTGGTTTGGAAATAGTCATGTGTGACAGACAATGTGAAGATATGTAGGGCACAGTCACCATCTACCAGCCAAGGAAAGAGGCTTGCAGCAGGCTTCCCTTCATGCCCTCAGAAGGAACCAGCCTTACCCACTTCCATTTTGGACAGACTGCAAGACAGTGAATTTCTGTTAGTTGAACCACTCAGTCTGTGGGACTTCATTTTAGAAACCCTAGAAAACTAATATATGCCTCAAGAAAAGCTTCCTGTAAAAGGACAAAGGGAAAGAGATGCTAATAGACCCCTAGAAAGGTAGGTTGGGGCTACATATTTCATGTGAACATGGCAACTCGGGGCTAGCCCTTACTCCCTTGGCTTTGCCTTGGGTTCCTAGTTTGGATGCTTAAAACAAGAAACACACACACACACACACACACACACACACACACAGAGAGAGAGAGAGAGAGAGAGAGAGAGAGAGAGAGGGAACACACTCAAGCACACACATGTGCTTGGGTGCATCAACACTCTTGTGGAGGTCAGAGGACTACTTTTGAACTACTTTTGGGAGCTGGTTTTCTCTTTGCATCACGTGAATCCTAGGGATCAAACTCAGGGACTCAGTCTTGGCAGCAGCAGGCACCTTGCTGCTGAACTGTCTCACCAGCTCGAGCCCAGAAACTTCGGACACTCATGTGTGGCTTGACCGAGGGAGGAAGTTTTGAGGCTGGTGTCTGAGCTGGCCATTTAAAATCTCTGTGAGAGCCACTGGAGGTTTTGGGCAAGGGATAAGTCTGGTTATATTTATGCTTGGTGGGAGCCTGAGGTCAGAGGGCAGTCGGGGAGCTGCAGGTATGGGGCTGTTGTCAGATGACCTTTGGGACAGGTTATGACATCACCAGGGCACTGACAGCCTCCTGCCGATTGGTGCTGCCGACCACTGTCCCTCCCCAGTGGGGAGTGAAGTGCAGTCAGGCATTCCTTATAACAGACGGGCCCACGTGCAGGGCCGTGCAAGGCAGGGGGCTGAGTTATGGATCTGAGTTGTGAACTGAGCAGAAGGCTGGCAGTCCAGGAGGTCTTATGGGATATGCTCAGATGGCTCCTTTTAGTATCAGGGAGGGTGGTGGAAGCAGGAAACAAAGTTGTTTAATGTGCAAAATCATTAAGAAAAATAATGCTTTCGCTCCAGGGTGTTCAGAGCCCCTAAGCAGCTGCTAATTAGCTTGCTGCAGTCGCCAGCCCAGGCTGTGATGGGGTGAGGCTGGCTCTGGGCTGGGTACTCCTCAGCCTCTGTCCTCCTTCATGCTCCAACCTCTTGCCTCTGCTCATACCCACTTGCTGCCTTACTTCATACACTAATACATAGGAATCCCAGAGATCCTGGGCAAGTCTGTGGTTTCCCATGCCCAGGTGATGAGGAACCAAGGGGCCATCCTAGGCTCTCTGCTCTCTCTGGCATCTAGGCACAGGGAGAGGGTGATTGGGTATCCCAGGAGGGAGAGGATCCACTGTCCTGTCTGCACTGTCCCTAAGGTTTGGGATGGGATTTGTTTCCTGGGATGCTCCTCAGGGTTGTAGGGAGTGGGTTGATGATGGGGTGCATTTGATAGGAGGGCAAGGATGTGTGACTTTTGAGGGGCTGCCTATGGATGTGGGGGCAGGTGCTTCTGGGTGAGTGGTACAGATAGTGTTTTCCAGGGACTGTAGATACAGATGTTGACAGGTTGGTGAACTGTAGGTGTAGATCGGCATAGATACTGACATTAGAATAGGTATTGGTGACAGTAACTGAGTGTTGGATATTGGTAGACATTGGTGACAGCAACTTGAGTATCAGGATGTCAATGGGTCAAATAATAACAGCCAGAACTTTCTAACTTTCTAACACTTTCTATAGATCCACCACAGGTCTATGAATTCCACATATTTATTTAATTTTCATCACTAAACTACGAAAGATATTATACTAGTGCCTGTGCTGTGCGTGTGCGTGTGCGTGTGCGTGTGCGTGTGTGTGTGTGTGTGTGTGTGTGTATGCATGTACAGGCAAGTGTTATGGAGGTCAGTTTAGGGTATTGTTCCTTAATAGCTGTCTACCTTGTTTTTTAAGCCAGGGTCTCTCATTGAGACACAAGGGCTGGCCAAGCTAGCCAGGCTGGCTGGCCAAAGAGCCTGAGGGATCGGCCTGCTCTGCCCTACACCCCCTCCTCCTCTCAGCCCCACGAGCACTGGAATAACAAGGGCTCTCCACCACAACTGGCTTTTTACTTAGATTATGGGAATCAAATTTAGGTTCTCCTGCCTGTGTGGCAAACACCTTGCCAACTGAGCTATCTCTGGGGCCCTAGTGTCCCTGTGTCCTTGAGAAGATGGACAGAGAAGTCAGGCAGTTGTGAAGGTCACCCAGCTAATAAGGGTCAGGACTGGAACTTGAACCTAGGCTGGCTGGCTCAAAGTCCACACTTTAACAGTAATCTTGACTGTCTACTTAATGAGGTTTAGAATCACCACAGAAACATACCTCTGGGTGTGTCTGTGAGAGAGATTCTAGAAAGGTGTAAGTGAGATGGGAAGATCCACCCCGAACATGGGCGGCATCATCTCATGGGCTGGGGTCCAGGACTAAATAAAAAGGAGGAAGAGGACTGAGCACTAGCATTTATCCCTCTCTGCTTTATTTTTGTTGTTGATGTTTGTTTTTGAGACAGCGTTACCGTGTAGCCTTAGATGGTCTAGAATTCACTATGTTGACCAGGCTGGCCCCCAACTCATAAAAATCCACCTGCATCAGCCTCCTGAGTGCTGAGATTAAAGGCATGCTCTACACACACCCAGCTTCTCTCTGCTTCTTGACTGTGGTATAGATAGAAACAGGCAGGATGAGGCTAGGGCAGAGGGTGGATCTTGAAGGATGGATTGGAGCAGCTAGAGATGGGTGCCAGTTGGAATAAGCATGGTGTTGACTAGGTTAGAGAAATGAGTATAGGGAAGAGAATGTGGGAGCCAGAACTTCAGAAGCATGGAAGAGGTGGTTCCCACAGCCTCTTTTGGGGAAACCTTCCATATTTGGACCTCCTGGTGGTGATCAGCAGGTGTGGCCAGCTTGGCAGATATCCTCTCATTGACTTGCTAGAGCCCAGGGGACTCTTTGGGGAGCTAAGTGTACACTTCTAGGAGAGCCTGTGACAATGGCCTGGGAAAGTCCTAAGGGCACTTCTAAGTGACTCCTGTGCTGGATTGGGTTCTGAAGAGCAAAAGCTGGCCCAAGAACAGATCTCTCATCCCCATCCTGGCATTTCTCAGCACAGGGTTTTCCTAGTCAAGTTTTCTACAAACTACTGGTTCCTAAATAGGTCACTGCTTAGAATGGGGGCCTCTGGGAAAGAGGGCCCAGGTAAAAGGTGAAGTTGGGGTGAGTGTGGCTAACCTCATCCTGAAAGGGCTGAGCCTTAGAACTGGAGAATTGAAGTGGTGTTAAGGTAGAGGTCCCTTGAACTAAAAACAGGAGTCCTCAAGCAGAGGCAGGGCTCTTCAGACTGAGGCAAGAACAGCTTGAAGGATGTTATTGGAGGGAAGAGGACTTCAGAAACAGATTCCAAGCAAGAGACTCCATTCTAGGGTTGTTGGTCTCCAAGGCTGAGTCTAGCAGGCTGACATAGAGCTGTGGTTAAGTGAGCCACGCCTTATGGATAGCATTGTGCTCTGAGACAGGTTATGAGCATGTCCCCAGCACTGTAGAACCTGACCTTCTTCAGTAGTAGAGTATAGAGTTCATCAGATTTAAAACTTAAATTGCTTCCTCTCCATCAATGGAAGCCTGGCATCCTAATGGCACAAGAGACAGACATGTACAAGGTAGATTATATGAAGGCAGAGAGAAGGACGTCTACTTGCCAAGAAATACTTGAGCCTCCAGAAGCTGGGAGAGAGGCACAGAGCACATTCCCTCCTAACCTTCATTTTGGACTCCCAGGCTCCAGAACAGTGGTGTGCTGGTTTTCTGTTAAGCTACGCCAGCATATGGCGCTGTGTTACAGCCATTGCCTCCTAATTCAAGGAAAGAGCAATCAGGAACCAGCAACTGGACACAGGCAAGAAAGTGCCACGGATGAGGGACAGTAGATAGCTCGGAGAGGTGAAGGAGGTGACTTGGTGACTTCAGGAGAGGGTGGTATAGACAAACATCTGTCAGCAGATGACACTTAGGACTCGGGTGACATCTTCTGAGGAGGAATCTGCACTGAGCACCAGCTCACATGGAGGGAACAGGGAAGGACCCACTCTCAGGGATGCAGACTGAGGGCCCAGTGCCCTCCTCTGAGTTGGGCCTTATACAGCAAGCTGGCACCACAAGCCCCCGCAGTCTGTACAGTTTTAAAGTTGTCTTTATCAATAATGTGCTGAGGACATAAGTTCAGCTACCAGACTCCAACTCCAGAGGAGCCAGGCACGGCTCACTCCAGGGCATCAAATGACTACAAAGACCTTTCTTAATCAATCGTATTTTATTGCCAGTTATAAATAGTTTCCATTTGTCCCATATTTACAATTGTAAAATAGTTCAGGATATTATACCCTCACCCACCTCTCTGCATCTATCTATAAACTCCATGAAAATTGAGTAGGAAATAAAAAGCTCTTTTGTGGGGGAGGCCACCCACCTGGCTCCCCGTCTCAGATGCCAGACAACCCCACGTGACAGCAGGCGATGTTACAGCTGATGCTACACAGTAGCAAGGCAGTGGCTGGTGGTGTCACCGGAGGGTCAGGACACCAGGCTCCTCAGGACATTGGTGATAGTCCAGTGTTGTCCCGAGCACTTTTGCAGCACCAGCTGAAAACCAAACTCCATGTCACTGTTTTCTTGAAGCTCCAGGCAGCGCTTGGACTTGCGGTTCTGGATGGAGCCTCCCTAGAAGCCAGACAGAAAAAGCATCAGAGGGCAAAGAGGTAACCAGGCCCATCCAAGGAGTCCCATGCTTGGGGAGTAGCTAGATGGCTTGGGAACCAGCATTCCCATGACTGTAGGTTCCCTCAGCTCCTGTGTACTGATCTTCTCCCAAGGAATGGATGCATGCCTCAGTTTCTCTATAGGGCCCTAGTTCTTCATAGGGACAGAAATACCCTCTGCCAACTTCTGTCTGCCATTTTGGGCTGTGACACACTGCCTTGCTCCTATAGCTAGTTCCTAGTCAGAGGGCTGGCCTCTGCTCTGCGAAGCCTCGTTTTGTGGACCTCTCCATGATCACCCTGCATCTGAGCATCCCCCAGACTGGGGGCTTCTTGTTCCTAATGCCCTCCCACAGATGAAATTTGTTAGTGCTGGGCTCAGAAACTTAAGACATTGGTTATTGTCTATTTGGCCATTAGGCTCTCAGGTCCTGAGCATACATGGATCTCCCATATAACTGATAGGTTCTGGAAGGTTTGTTTTGCAGGCACAAATACTCAGTTTATGTCCAAAAGCCCTCGAAGGAAGTGTTTTCCCAAAAGCATCTATACGGCAGCTCAGGCGAGATCCTGAGAGGGTGGGCCCCCAGGGACCACTGGCTGCAGGCCTGCTGTGAGCCTGGGATGTCTGAGGCTCTGTCTTCATCTTGGTTGTGCTTAGCTGGACTTGAATTTTAAGTAGTTGCTTGAATGATGATCCCAAGAGTAGGCACTGAGCATCTGCTAGACTTGCCTAGCACAAGAACCCGCTCCTCCTGTGGTCCTCATCTTGGCAGAAAGCAGGTGCTTTTTGGGGAAACTCAAGCAGTTTCACACACTCATCCGGCTCATCACCATCCAGTCAGGTACCAAGTGCCTTGTGACTGCCCCAAGCCCCTCTTCCACTGTGCGTGCCTGGTTTGGACCTCTTTCACCTTTCATCTGGACAACACAGTGACCATGTTGACATGCATGGCCAGCCTCGAAAACACCCCACTGCAAAGGACTCCGCGGCTTAGGGCTGCTTCTCTCTCCAGCCTCATCTCTGAGCTCTCCAGTTCCATACCCCAACTCCTTCCAGGTTTCTGGCCTATGTTCTTTATCTCAGTGCCTAGGCCTCTTTTCTGTAGTTCTGTGGCAGCTTAAGCCACAGTCACATCTCAAAGCCCAGTTCCTCTCCACCTCTCCAGGCTTCCAGCCACCTCCTCCAGGAACCCAGCTGGCATTGTGGTCTTCATCCTGTACCTTCTCCAGCTTATGCCAGGAAATTCACTGTGTGAGGGACAGGTGGCTAGCTTCTCCAGTAAGGAGCACACTCCAAGGTGGTCACAACCATTCCCATGGTAACCAACTGCTGACTTCTACAGTGAACATGAAGATCTATTTCTCAGGTATACCTAGGAAATGGTTTGTTGCTGTGGGATGTCTTTCTGTATGCTGTGAATATGTGTTATTCCCATTGATTAATAAATAAAGCTGCACTGGCCTATGGCAGGGCAGGATGGAGCCAGGCAGGAAAATCCAAGAGAGATAGTGAGAGGAGAAAAGAGAGGAAGGGGAGACGCCAGCCCACTGCCCAAGGAGCAACAAGATGCCAGCAGACTGGTAATGCCACAGCCATGTGGCAATATATAGATTAATAGAAATGGGTTGAGTTATAAGAGCGAGCTAGCAAGAAGTCTGACCCATAGGCCATAAAGTTTGTAAATAATATAAGCCTCTGTGTGTTTACTTGGGACTGAGCAGCTGCGGGATGTGGGTGGGAGAGATTCATCCTGACTTGACTGTAGGGCCGGGCAGGATCGGAGAAACTTCTGGCCTCAGCTTGTATCTATTATAGTTGAATATGTGACCTAACAATTCCACATCTAGGCTGACATCAAGTTGGAATGTGTGCATGAAAAACATGTACTTAAAGGCTTTCTGAAGCACGATGCAAATGCTCTAAGCTGGGAAAAGCCCAAACGTCATCAAGGGTAGACTGGATAAATAACTCAGAGTCTGTTTATATAATGGAATACTATATGGTAATGAAACTAGACTAAATCTCACAATCACAATGCTGAGCTAAAGAAGCCAGGTGGAAGAATACATATAATTCTGTTTGATAAGCTTCCCACTGGGATAAGTAAAACAGATCTTAAAGTCAGACGGTAGGAACCAACAAAGAGTGTAAAGACAGCAGGAGGTAAAGGGGTATTCTGGGATGTGGTGCCATGCTGTGTCCTGATCTAGATGTCAGTTACCTGGGTGTTAGTTTGCTTTTAATTATTGAGTTGAACATGTATTTTGTATGTTTTTTCTGTGTTAATTTTCAATTAGAAAAAAAAAATGTTAAGTGGCTGGAGAGATGGCTCAGCAGTTAAGAGTACTGACTAATCTTCCAGAGGACCTGGGTTTGATTGCCAGCACCTAC
This sequence comes from Peromyscus leucopus, assembly GCF_004664715.2. Lineage (NCBI taxonomy): Eukaryota > Metazoa > Chordata > Mammalia > Rodentia > Cricetidae > Peromyscus > Peromyscus leucopus. The sequence continues at coordinate 93,632,325 of NC_051063.1, read as the reverse complement.
ATGGAAGCTCACAACCTCTGTAACTCCAGCTCCAAGGGATCAGATGCCCTCTCTGGCCCCTGCAAGTACATACATACATAAATGTGTTACACATACATAAACACAGGCAAAACACTTATACACCACAACATAAAAAGAAACAAAGCCGGGCGGTGGTGGCGCACGCCTTTAATCCCAGCACTCGGGAGGCAGAGCCAGGCGGATCTCTGTGAGTTCGAGGCCAGCCTGGGCTACCAACTGAGTCCCAGGAAAGGCGCAAAACTACACAGAGAAACCCTGTCTCAAAAAACCAAAAAAAAAAAAAAGAAACAAATATTAAAAATTCTAGCTCCGTCTACAAATACTTCATGGAGCCGGTAAGGGAGGCAGGGAATGAGAAGTTGGAGGTAGAGATTGCAGTGTGTGGTGTGTCAGTGTCCAGGAGGGGTATGGGACTCATCCTTCTTATTGTGTAGGTGACGGCCGGCAAATCACACAACCCATATTAGAAGCATCGATGTGAGTAGCATCCTCCCACCCACTGCACTCTACATGCTCAGGCCCTCCCCTGGGGAGAACTCTCACTTACTGTCTCAACAAAGCAGAAGCAGGAGGAGGGGGCATGATGCTCCCCTGGTATCACAGGTGTGGGCTCTGAGGAAGGATTGGTCTCCAGAACCCCCATGTTACAGGACACTTTGCAGACCAGCCTTCTCTGTTACTTGCAGCCTCTGTATTTAGCCATAGGGCCAATAGGCCTTTCCACTCTGCCTGGCACCTCCAGGGAGGAAGAATATCCCATCCCCAGCAAGAGCCTTTTCCCACAGCTACCTTTCTAAGTGTCCTCTTCCCATGAACTAAGCTCCTGTTCAGACCATCCACTGGGGACACACCACTTCCCCTCAGAGCCTCTTCTTTTCTACCTCTTCCCATTTATGCCCTCACTTCCATGATTTTCCACACTCCACTTTTCCCAGTGTCTTGTGCGATAGCCTTGCATTATTTTTTCACTCTGGCCCTCTTTGGCTAAGCCCGTTAGCTTGTGTTGCTCAGAATGAGGTCAGGGCTACCTCACACTGAATAGGCTTCTTAGACATGGCTCAGAATCAGCACTTTTGTGGTCACACCTTCTTCCTACACCATACTGGGATAGCCATAGACAACACTTCAAACTGTCCTCTCAGAACTTGTGGTCTCCCTTAAGTCACCAGCCTGTCCTTCAAAGGCTGGACTTTGGGGACCCAGAAGCATCCAATAACACTTGCTCCAAGCAAGGCCATCTCATCAATCACCGCCAGCCCCAATACCCTATGTAGCCCCATGCCCCGGTTCACAGTTCTGAAGTGGTACTGTGGTCAGCCTGTCCTGGTCTCTTCACCACCCTCACCAGACAGGCTGTCTGTCTTGCTCCCAGAGGTGGGGACAAAGCTCAGGCAGGAAGTCAGGACCAGCCCAGCTCTTTAAGTCCGTGGTCTGCCTGATTTCCGCCTGAGGCAGAGAGGGGAGAGTGCTGATCTCAGAGCTTCTCAATTCTGCTTGTCAGCTGTGGGGACCTGAGCAAGGTTCCCTCCTCCCGCTTCTATTTGTCTTGTCAATAGGGCTAAGGGGTGACTCTGGAGAGGATGAGCAGAAGGGCTAATGGAAGACCGGTTTCTCTGCAAGCTGGAAGACAGCACATACACATGACGGTCTGTCTGTTCAGGGCATCAGCCTGGGGGAGGGAGGGGTCATAGAAATGAAGCCGGACCAAGCTCGATCCATTATGCTGTAGATTCTGGCTGCTCAGCACATCTCCGGGGCCAAAAGCAGGCCCTGCCAACGGCGAGGCTGGCTGCTTCACAGCTCCCAGACCCTTGAGCTTGGAAACCTTGTGGAAGAGAGACTGCAGCCCCTCCTTTCCTGACGGCCACTCCTGCCACTCAGGCCTTCCTTGGGCACTTTCCCAAGGCAAGACAGTGAGGAAGGAATAGAAGAGTTTTCTTCAGAGATGCAAGGCTGACATTTCCCAGGCTCTGCCCTGCCACAACCCATGTCCTCAGCATCCCAAAGACAGGAAGTGTGTGATCATGGCATAGAAACAGCTAGTGTGGCCTTCCAGAAGGGTGTGGAAGGAATGGTTCAAGTCCGAGAGCAGGAATGGGGTGGGGAGAAGGGACTCCACTTGAGTGACACTACCAACTCCTTCCCGGGAGGGCTGTGTACGAGACCAAGAGCTCCCGCCTCAGCAGAAAGAGCTTCTAGAGAAGTGAACAATGTAAGCAGCCCCAAATGCTTCCAGGAACCACATTTGGGGGATGGAGAGTACAGCCAGGCCCTCATTGGTGGTAGAACTAGCCTTGGCACTGCTGTCCTCCTTAGAACATCACCTATCTCATGGAACAAATGCTGGGCATTTTCCTACCACTCACCAGCCTTGCAAAGGAACCTTGATTTCTTCTATTCATAGTTTCCTCACACTGGGAAGCAGCCTGGCATTCTTCCTGTCTGTGTCTTGCTTGACCTGTACGTTCTGCACTGGAACTAACATTATTTGCCATTTTCCTGGCACCTTGCCTGGTGTGTTCCCTGCCCAGTCTCATGAGTTTCCTACAACACTGTCCAGAGTGGGAGGCAGCAGGAGCCCTCATTTTGTAGAACTGGAGACTGAGGTTCTGAGAGCCTGGGAGACTTTCCCAAGATTCCATGTAGAGCCCAGCTGGGACCCCAGGGGATCTTCCCCATTCCCTGTTCAAGAAGTCTACCACTTACCCCACTGCATGCCTATTTCCTAGGTAGTGGCTAGACTGAAGTATGGGTGGTACCCAGTGCTGGGGTAGAGGAAGATGTCTCTGTGAACTAAAGCAGGTTTGGTCTGTTCCCTTTGAGGGTTCTCTGAAGGGACATGATTCATGCATCCTTCCAGCCGCTGCCAAATAGTCAGTGAGCATCTGTTAGGTTGGCATTTCTCAGCTGCTCCAATGGATTCATGACTGGAAAAAGAAGGTTTTTGTTCTTGTGGCAACTGTGCTCTAGGAGGAAGCATTGGTAGCAAATTCTAGCAAGAAGAGGAGGTAATGAGGCTATGCCCCAGGTCATGGAGCTCAGGAGGAGGCTCAGGCATGCCGGGAAGTAGGGGATGCTTATCAGTTGGTCAGGGAGACCCTCTATTAAAGGCGAGACCCGAGCAGACACATGGAGGAAGAGAGATGGCTGTCCAGGGGCAGGTTCAGGACCTAATGAGAAGCTCCAAAAACAGTGATGGGCTTAGGGCGAGGCTCAGGAAACTCTTGGGGTTCATTTGTGCAGAGGCAGAGGAAGCACTGGTAAAGGGGAGGTGACGAGGCCCAAGGAGTGAGGGTAGGGCCACTGAATTCTGGCTTTTAGCTGCAAGGCAGAGCTAGTGTTTGCTAGGTCTGATCCACATGCCAAGCAGGCCACTCTGGGTGCTGGGCTGGGCTAAGTGTTTTGGGAAGGAAGGATGCTGAGACATGTGTTAGCTGACTTGTCCTACTCCCTAGGGCTCGGCCTGTAGCTCTGGACCTGTCTCTTGGCTCTGGAGCTGGAGCTGGATGCTGAGATCTGAGCATCCCTCTCTCCATGGAGGGCCCTGCTTGTTGGTTTACCAGTCTGGTCATCAAAATTATTTGTGTAATGCTTACAACTACGGGATCTAGAAACACACAATACTTTTAATTAAAGAATTTAAATAAGGGCAATTAAACCTGGCAGGAGAGAAGCTGCAGCACACAGAGGGCTTAATTGGAACGAAAACCTAATTAAATATGGAAGCAGCCATTAAAAAAGCGGAAGTTGAATGTATAGGGTAAAGAATACTAATAACAGTTCCTAGAGCCAGTCCCAGGCACTGTCTTGTCCTTCCTTCTAGCAAAGGGCCCAAATAGAAGCAAGTAAATGACTTTTTCCTCAGGCTCTGGTCATGTGACCTGGGGAATAGCTGAGCCATTCAGGGCTTCTACCTATCATTTCATCTACCATTCTGGGCCACTTGAGATCTTAGCACAGAGAACTAGGGATACACTTGGAAACATAGAAGTTACTATCCGTGAAACCCTCAGGCACAGATCTCAGGTCATGATACAGCCAAGAACCTCTCTGCTTCAGTTTCCCCAAAAGTATATTAGATGGTGGCTAGATATGGGTCAGATAGCACCAGACTATCCCTACCCTGCCCAGGAGGTGCATGCTGAGGTGTCTTCCTCAATGCAGCCCTGAGGCATAGACATGAAGATTTCTCATTTCATAAAACTAGAGACTAAGGCCAAGAGGCTTGGGAGCAGGCTCAGGATCATAGTTAGCAAATGGTGGGACCGGGCTTGAAGCCCAGGGGTGGTCCACTGGAGAGCAGAGTCATCAGAGTGCCTGGGAAACTCAACCACTAACCTGCTTTCCGGTTCAGTAGGTCTCAGACATAGCCTGACAATGTGTCTCTTTCAGTCCCAAGTGCCATCTTAATGGCAGTGCTGGTCCGGGGCCAGCTTCCAAAGATCAACAGCACTTGTGAACCTCTTTTAGGAAAAGCCTGGCCTGTGTCGCTGGGCAAGAGCCTCTGGGATGTCTGGGCTGGTCTTCCTTGTACTGGGGATATGTCTAAGGCCAACTGTGTACGGGATCCTAGATCCTGGATTCGCTGACTCCTTTGCTTACCTCAGAGTTCCCATTCCACCTTCCTTGCTAATGAACTTTCCAAGGGCAAGCATTCCTGTGGGTCTTGGGATTTAAGCTCAGCAAGCTGCAAAGTTTCCCGGTTAAGTACTCAATGATTGATAATCAGATACTTCAAAGCTTGGGCAGGACATTAGGCCTGGTTACAGAAACCCCAAGCTTAGGTGTTTTGTAGAGTAAAGTGGTCTTTGTGTAGTATGAATATTCAACACTTACTGTGTTCAATATGCACTTCGATATTTTCTTACTTCAAGGAGACTCACTTAAGCCTAAACAAGATTTTGCCTGGGATTAGCTGTAGGGGGGCTGGCCGAGGATAGATATTTGCAACACCAAATAACCAAGGACAGGTAGAGAGGAGTTCAAAAACACAAGCGTCTGGAGAAAGGTGGTTGTGGTCTGGCCAGTTCACATATATCTGACTCAGTAAGGAGATCCCAGCCTCAGATTCCTACTAACTGGTATTCTGGACAACGACAGAGCCATCCTGGTGTGGAAATTTGCAGTGTGAACTCTTGAGACAGCATTCCTAGGTCTGACTATTACTTAACTTGTTTGTGCCTCAGCTTCCTCATCTCTGAGATGGGGATAATATTAGAAAGTGCCTCCTAGCCTCACCATGGTTTCAAAGAAGTATTTATAAAAGGTTAGCCTAGTGCCTGGTATGTTATAAACACTATATAAATTTTTGATACATTTAAAAATCCCATGCAGTTCTGGGGAGCTGAGCAATCACATCTGCTCCTGCCCCTGGTCTCCGCAGGAAGAGAAGGAAGAGGAAAATGCTGATTGCTCTAATTTTAAAAATAACTAAGAAAACAGGGTCTAAACAAAGCGTCGTCAGTCCCTTGAAACTGGACAGCCCCACTTGCACCCTTTCTTATGACCTGGAAATGAAAAGCTGCTTTCTCCCAGAGCCATAATGAAACACCCGATTATAGCCCTTTCTTTCCGGCACAAAAGGTTCTCAAAGCTGAATGTGCTGACAGCGCTTGGGGACAGAGCTGGGCAAAGTCAAAGGCTCCTCCTCCCTTCAGTGGAAGAATTCACAGGCAAGGTTAGAAGGCCTTCTGGGGAAATTCGCCTGCAAATAGGTTTTGTTTTGCAGCAGGATATTTATTTCATTTTAGGTTATCACATTAGATCCCAGCAGTCCCTTGGCAGGTGAGCTGGACTCTGGGCTCTGGGCTCCCCTGGGGCATTATCCCACTTTCCTGGCACCTACAGACACCTTTGCTTTTCTCATGGACAGCTCCTCCAAGAATGTAGCAAGTCCAGGGCTGGGATGTGGGACTTCCTCCATATGACCCTGGACTCTGGGCCATGTCAATACTTCTACCAAAGAAGTTGGAGGTAGCTAGCATAAGGGGCAAGCTAGAGAAACTGGGACCAAATTCCCCCTTTCAAAACATATTCACACCAATTTGTACTCTGCTCCATGCACTATGAACATTTGTTTAGTACAAAAGATTTCTTCTACCCCCTTGAAAATATGGTTATAGGAAGGAACGCACATGCACACACCCACATATAGAAAACGTGTTTTGCATGCTTCTAACAATAGTAAATACGGCCAGTGAAGGTAGGGTTTTGCTTGTCTTTGGACATACATCTAACTCAAGATCTGGCGATCAGGAGGCCTCTAAGAGTCATACATTTATTTTAAAAGGCCCCTTTATTTGATCAATAGCATACTGTATGTCTGTGCTGGTTGAATTTTGTCAGCTTGATACAAACCAAGGCATTATATGGGGAGAGGTAATCTCAATTAAGAAATTGCCCCCATCAGGTTGGCCTGTAGGCAAGTCTATCGGGCATTTTCCTGATTAATGATTGATATGGGGGGCGGGCAGTCCACTGTATAAGAAAGCAGACTGAACAAGCCGTGAGGAGCAAGCCAGGAATAACCAGCATTCTCCATGGTCTCTGCTTCAGCTCCTGCCTCTAGGTTCCCGCTTGAATTCCTGCCCTGACTTCCCTCAGTCATGGACTGTGATAGGGATGTGTAAGTCAAATAAACTCTTTCCTCCCCAAGTTGCTTTTGGTCATGGTGTTTATCACAGCAGTAGAGAAGCAAACCAAGACAGTGTCTACTCTGTCCCAAGGTTTCTGTCCTCTGGTAGAGCTGCCTAAAGCGTGGGACACAGTCCTGTTATCCACACTACTGGACACATGAACAGTGTCGCAAGGTGGAATGATGGGGAAGGGGTCCCACAAAGTGTCATGAAGACCCTCATTTAAGTGTGACCTAGTCTTCATTTGTGGTGTTTTGTCTTTGGGCTGGCCCAGTAGTATTGTAGATGGCACAACACCCCCCCCACCCACCCACCCTGGACACACACAAACACCCGGAGCTCTGCAGTCTAACTTCAGCAGCTTAGACTTGTAGAGTTTCAGGGCTGGGAAGGTGTGAAAGCCACAGTTCAACTTCTGTGGATCCCCACGCCTGGTCCCTTGGTGATCCACCAACCTCGTGGAGAACTCTGACCCTGGATTTTGATTTTTTCCCTCTCTGATCTTCTGCAGGGCTCGACGGGACAAGTAGCACCTCCCCACACTAGCCCGTCCTTGAGATTCCAGAATGAGGAGCTCAAGGCCTCCTGCCATCTTTCTGTTCTTCGGCACACCCATCCCTTCTACTGCCATTCAGGTGCACAGGAGGGCCGTGGGGAAGCTGGACCGAGAAGACATGTCCCAGCAGCCTTCGCAGGTCCGCTAGGAAGATCTTGTAGAGGTGACTCTAGCACTGGATTAACTATTGAAACCACAGAGATGGCCAGGGATTCTTTGCTCTATTGATGTCCTCCCAGTGACAGAGCATCTGCTTCTTCTGTTTCCTGGTCCAGAGATCACTGACCAAAATGCCTCTCCCATTAATTCTATACCAGAATTTTAGAATGTTCTCTAAATCCTAGACTGAAGGCAACTCCTAGGAGATTGAAGGTTGTACACTTAATTAATAGGAATTTACAATACCAGGAGATAGTTTGGGGATTTCTTTAATGGGGGAAGACAGAAGTTAGAAGACTCACAGAAAGCAACTATTACCTACTGACCTACCATTTCCCTTTTGAGAGAAATTTGTTTGAAGGAGTGACTCTTGTTACCTTACCAACTGTAAATCTGGAGCTATAGGTTATCATGGGTTACTAATCCCATCCCAGCCCTACCCAGTCATTATCACTAATCCATCACTGTGACCAACAGAGCATTGACATGCCTCTCAATGTCAATGCTGTCTCTGTGACTACCAAATCCTCTCACCTACCCTGGGGTAATAGGACAGCCCCTTCCTACCTCTCTTCCCAGCCTCCAGCCACCCCTCTTCTACTCCACCCAGCTGCCGTGGGCATCCCACCCAGCTGCCGTGGGCATCCCACCCAGCTGCCGTGGGTATCTCCAGATCTCACCAGGGATGCTGCTATGGTTTAGACAAGGTTTGTCTTCCTTGTGTTGATGTCTGTGTCCTTGGCATGGTGGTGTTGTGGTGGTAGGGCCTATTGGGAGGTCCTTAGGTCACTGAGGGCCTTGCCCTCTGTGGAACCTTTGTGTTAGTTATTGTGAAAGCATGCTGTTCCCAAAGAGAGCCTGAGCTGTGTTTTATTGTGAGCTCCCATCTCTAGCCATGGCGACACCACCCTTCAGGAGGCCGTCAGTAGAGCTGACTAGAATTGTGTATTCAACAATCTCTTCTTATCATAGTAATGGAAATTGACCAACACAGCTCACGAGCTTCCTTAGAGCCTCCCTTTGATTTGAGGTGAAGTCTAAAGTTGGGAGTGGCTTTACCAACCTTCCCCTCCCACCTGTCCCATCACACTCCACCCACACCACACAGTAGACAGGATGCTAGAAAGGATGCTCGATTTTTCTATGCCTTGGCCCAGGCAGAACTTCTGTTTGGGTGCTCCTTTCCCTCCCTCTCTCTAGGAACTCTCTGTTCCAGCTTTCAAGAGTCAGGTCAAACACACTGCACACATCCTTGAGTTCTGCACATGGAGCCAGTCACCCTGGGCTCCCAGAGCACTGCACAGCCCTCTGTTTTTGCACTCATCAGCCTGTTTTGTTGTATGTTTACATGTCCCTGAGCTCCTCGAGGGCAGAGGCCGTGTCTGATTCACGTCCACATCCCCCCTGCCAAACCCCTGTGCTCAATAAATGTTTGATGAATGACTGAAAGAAAGAATGTTCATCATCAGAAAATTGCTCATCAGAGTCCTGTACATCAGTGTTGCCAGGAGATGTTTTCATCCAATGTGGTTTCAGAATATCAGTGTCTAACAGTGTCTCAGTGCAGCCAGAAGCATTCCAAATTCAGAAGGGCTTGCAGAGGTTAGAGGGGGCGCAAGCTATTTGTTAAACAGAAAACCAAGGTATGAGATGGAACAGAGATGTGCAAATGCCTTTTTTGTGTAGAACCTAAGAGAATCCCACTGAATTACTTTTAAATTAATTCGGCGTGTCTGTGAAGTTTAAACATGGTCCTCAGGAGAGTAAATAATGCAGACTTTGAAACCAGAAAGGAGCTTCCAGATGCACCCAGAGAAATATTCCATCTCAGCTTCTGCAGCAGAACATTCTAGTTGGTCAGGTCACTGCATAATTTGCAAAGATTAAAATGTGTTACAAGAAAATTAGCCCAAGTACAAGACTATGTGTGTGTGTGCCTGTGCAGTAGTCACAAGACAGGGTCGCTCACTGAGCCTGCTGCCAGCTCTGGGATTACAAGTCTGCGCTGCCATATTCCTTGGTTTGTTTGTTTGTTTGTTTGTTTTTTATGTGGATACTGAGTATTGAACTTGTGTCTTTGTGCTTGTGAGGCAAGCATTTTACTGACTGAGCTCTCTCCAAAGCTCAAGTCCAAGACTTTAATCATTTAAGAGGCTCCGGGCTGCCTTTGGCCTTGTGAGCAGTGATCCCCTCATCAATGAGCAGTGGATGGATGGATTCCAGGTCTCCTAATGAATATCGATCATTTTACATCAAGCAAAAATTGCACATCTAGTCATTATTGAATAGTAAATGGGAAGTGGCTGTTCTGGGTTTGCAAACTAGGAATTGAAAGATATTACTTCCAAACAGTTCCCTTTGGTAGAGAGATCAAAGCTGTGGTTGCCAGAGCACCTGGGGAGTTTTAATTAGACATATGCTAAAGTGGCTGAATACTGCCTGGCCCCCAGCATGCGTCACAGCAGCACTGTCTGCTTGGCTGGTCAATGCGTCCATTCAGGTAGGAGACCTATGGGGATGCCTGTTTGAGACTATGTTCTGCAATGGAGGAAGGAAGGACCTCACTGTGAGATGTTTTTTTCCTGAGACCAAGGCTCAAAGACAGACTGACAGACAGAGCTGCCTGCCTACTATTTCTAGAGTTTCTGCAGGATCAAAGCCTGAAAAGGGAGCTGGGAGATTCAGTGAAACAGGAATAGTTACATTTGGGTGATGCAAGACCTCAGGGCCCAGGACACCCTTCTGGCCTGTGACTCCCTGTACGTTATGGCAAGACAGTCCAGAAGCAGCTGTCTTCATGCCTTCAGGGAGGTGAGGCACATGCTTGCCCATCTCAGGAGTCAGCCACACTCATGAACTAGTTCAACGTCCAAAGTCTGAGACCCTTGAGTCGGTCGCAGCTGCTGCCTGGTAGTGACCTTGAGGCAGGCCAGGATCCTGAGGGCTCGCAAGGTCATGGCAGAGAGGGAGCTGAGACTATCTAACTTTCAAACTTCATGTCACCCTCCTGCTAACTCTTCATTCTGTCTCTTTTCCTTTCTTGAAACTTCTAACCCAGCTCCCTAATCTCCACCAGAGGGGCTTTGAAAGCCTAGCCTAACTGTACCCTGGGGCTATATATCCCCTGGTAGCCTCCAGGATGATGCCCAGTGTCCCTTCTAGTCTCTGCTCTGGCAACTCCCAACTATGGCCTCCAGGATCAGACCACACTCCTCTGAGTGCTGTGACTCAGTGTAGGTTTGATGGCCCACCTTCTGACTCATGCTGTTCCCTCTATCAAAGGGAACAGTTGCAATGCCCTGTCTTCTGAAAAGCCACCAGCCCTGTCCCACCCCAGTTCCCCTAACTTTCTGAATCACTCTGAGCTGAACCTAGGGCCCCAGGAGGCCTGGCTGAATGCAGTAGTGAGTGGCATCCATAGACGGTGGGTATACCTGTCAAAGGCCCTGATGTCTCAGGCATAAATCTGTTTTCATCCTAGCAAAGTCAGCCCCACCCACTTCCCCAGGCCCAGGGTCTATCCCCCTCACCCCTTGGCCCTCAGCCTATGAGCCTGCTTTGTTCCTGGCCTGAGAAAAGAAACCACAGTCATATTTTCTGCACACACCCAGACCTCAAATGCCTTCCATAGCCACACCACTGAGCGTCTTCTGCCTGTGAACCTGAAGGAGGGAAGCTCCATTCTGTGTCCCTCTGAGACAGACATCTAGCTGGGGGACAAGGGACAAGTGTCTTGCCAGGTACAGCAACAGGGTATGACTGGGGAACCCAGGGCTTCAGCAGGAGATGAAGTCGGAAGAAACAAACCCCAATCGCACACCCCAGGCCCAACCCTGGTCTCCAAGGGGGCCACTTCCAATGTAACACCATGATAACAAGTATAAAGGAATTTAGGGTGTTTTATGAGTAGTAATCGACATGGTGTGTTGTTCCTACTGGAAATGACGCACAATGGTCGGTAAGGCACCACGGTGGGAGTTAACAAAGTCCCTTATTTCTTTTCATTGAACCCGACATACTTTACAGCCCAGCTCGGCCACCCAGAGCTGCCGAAGCACCCTCTATTTGCCTGTGATGAACTCCCTTGGTTCCCTATAAACTTTCCTTTCCATCTGCTTTCCTGGCTCAGACTCTCATTTCCATCTTTAACTAGCCCCTAAATTTATGACCTTGACTTGAACTTGCTGTTTAGTATTGACCTCCACCACTCGCTTAAGACAATGATGGCTCTCTCGAAGACCCCTGGTTCTTGTACCCAGACCACAGGGCAAAGATGTCTTGTGCCCGCAGAGTGTGATACATCCCTCACCTCCACCTGCATCCTCCACCCCCATGCAAGGGACAGTGATTAGATCAAAGTTCCTTGTCTTGCCCTGCCAGAATCCTCCTTCCTTGTGGCAGAAGCAACTGGCTGGCAGGTTTGAATGATGGGCTTCTGCTACTTAGTCTCCTGAGTGTGACAGTCCCTCCTGGCCTCCCCTGATTCTGTTCAGGTCCCCAGGCACTCTGGAGTTCTAGGGCCATGTGGGGCTCCCCCACCTCCTGTAAAAATCAACTACCTTACCACCTAGAAGGCCAGTGTCCCTCCCCATCCACAGGCTGAAACTGACCCTAACAGTAGAGTCCCCGTGGTGGGAAGCTCTTGGGGCAGAGGCAAAGAGTGCATTTAAAACTGGGTGTTCGAATCCTGGGATTCTATTTCACGAGAGACGCAGCAGCCAAGGAACGGTAAAAAGTTAAATACAGGCCTCCAGATCGATGGAGACCGAGGAAGGAAAGCTCCACGGTCACTCGTGTGGGGATTGCTCGTCACAAAGGGTCCGGACAGTGCCCCAAGGAGGAGCCTCGTCCCTCCAGGGACTGCTACCTGAGAGAACTGCCAGTGCAGCTTCATCCTCTTGGCCTTGGCGTAGCTGCACTCGATGAGCCGGGGCCGGCTGTTGACGTCCACCAGACAGCGGTTGTCGTCGTCATCTACAGTGGGGCTCAGGACCCCCACGTGGATCTGCTGGCTGCTTGTGTAGTACACGTTCTAGGGGTAAGAGGAGAGGGAAAAGGTCAAAGGACAGTGGCCAGAGAGATGGAGGTTAAGTGGCCATTGTCACCGGACAACTGGCAAACAGTTCTTGGTAAGGGAAGACCCAGATTTTTACATCCAGTAACTTTCAGATGTACAGCTAGGACCGTGGACAGCCAGAAACCCTTCCAATTTGTGAACCAGGAGAGAATCTGGTCCACGTGTAATAAGGAGACAAAACTTTCAAGAAATGAAACTTGCCCTCACTGCACAGCACACTCTGATATTTTCTATTCTATTCTTGCATTGAAAAACATTGGCCGTAACCTTTTCAATTGATTTTACCACCCACAGCTTTGAAAGTACCTCTTGGATCCATTATGTGCAGACTCGCTGACTTCCCTCATAAATATTTTGTACCAGATACCGCACTTGGCCATGAGACACAGAGCACAAAGGCCCAGGCCCTGCCTTAGGGGAGCATCTAGTGTTGGGGGCTGGGATGTGAAAGTCAGAATATCCACCTCCACTAAGACTGTATGCAGCAGGGCCTAGCCAGCATCGTCCTAAAGGAGGAAGCACTGCTGGCCTTGAGGGTATGTTGGGGAAACCTCAGGTCCGCCCTCCTATTCAATGAGGACTCTCAGCTGTAACTTCTACAGTGAAGGGAAGGGATGCAGTACATTCCAGCAAAGGAGATGGGTGAGGGAATGAAGCCGCAGAGCCAGGCCTTGGCAGCCAAGAGTTCTGTCTCAGAAAAGCCACACAAGACTTTGTTTTGTGCTGTTTCCAGCAAGGAGTGTGTCACGACGTGTGAAGTACCATCTACCAGGGAAGCTCATTGGAACCTAAGCACTCAAATTTCTACTAGGGCAGTCTTGGCCTGAGATTTAAAAAAAATGCCTCTTTTCCCTCACATTCTGGTCTCTCAATGCATCATTAGCAAAATGACTATTAGCAAGACCCAAATAGAGGCCAGAGAACATGAGAGCCCCTTAAAGCGTACCCTGGATGGGAGGAAGGGGGTGAAGACACAGGGACAAGTATCATGGCCAAATCAATCCTCTAATAGCATCTTACAGTTTATGAGGTTAGTAAATCCAGGGGTGAAGACATCAAAACCACCAGCCTTACTGATTGCTCTCGTTACAGAGGCAAAGGATTCTAATGACCAAAGTTCTAAGCAGAGGCAAAAGGTACCAGCTCAACATGAAGATGGAAGCAGAATGCAAGAGACAAGGATGCCTTGACAAGTTGGCCATGGTTGAGAGCTGAGTTTCTAGTACAAGACCAAGGAGGTCCAATTCTGTGGCCTGGGTTTCTAGGCTGCACCCAGGAAATCTGAGGACCTGCTGAGAATTCTAGTTCATTGGAGTTGAGGAAGAATTTGAGAGTTAGGATTTAGGAGCTTCAGCAGTTGTTCAGTTAAGCATCACATTTATCTATCCATCCAAATAAGAAATCAATCTCCGAGTTGAGTTCTGTGGATACAGAGCTGAGAAAGCTGTAGTTCTTGTGTGGTAGAAGCCTGGAGACTGGGTAGGATGGTCAATCATCTCTGTTAATGGGATGGGATTTAGAATTACCTATGGGGTGGGGTGGAGACACTTGTGGATGTGTCTGTGAGGGAGTTCCCAGCAAGACTTAGCTGAGGAGGAAGTCTTACCCTGGAGTCTTACCCAGGCTGGAGAAAAGGGAAACCAGAAGCTGAGTATCAACTTCCATCTCTCTGCTTCCTGACTGTGGGCACAGTGTGCCAGGTGCTTCATGTTTCTCTGGCCATGCCTTCCATGCCATGCCAGGCTGTGGCCTCAAACTGTGAGCCACGACTAACTTTCATTCTTTGAGTTAGTTGTTTCTCGCCAAGCTTTTGGTCACAGCAACAAAGGAGTCACAAATAAGCCAGCCACACACCAGAAAGCAACATCACCAAGTCCGCTGACAGGACACATCAACTACCCCACCCCCATGCAAAAGTGCATGGCCTCAGTCACATGTGCTTTCTCCAGAGAGTAAGACACCTGTTTACGCCCCTTAGGTTGAATGCCCAATGACCTCAGGACACGGAAGCTCCCAGTGGTCACCTTGGGAGCCAGGACTGAGGCTCAGAAGCATGAGCTGCAAGAGAAGGTTGGCTAGGGACCAGGTACTTCCCTCCCTTCCTGCCTCCTGTCATCAGAGTCTGCCTTTTGGCTCCAAGGCGGGGTCTACAGACATAAGTGGCCACCCAGGTAATAGCTGGAATCAGTTTTATCCACTTAGCTGCTCTGAAGTGCCTAGGGAGATGCTTTGAGAGCTGCGTGTGCACTTACTAGCTGTCGCTAGAGCTGTTTATTGCTCCAGAGTCTCAGAAGATCATAACAGGGACAGACAGTTGTTTGTTATTTAAAAAGCCAACAACAAAGTGTATCTTGATGAGTGGAACCAGGAAGCTTGCGGATCAGAGAGAGAGATTTGGCAAGGAAGACTCTCTCTAGTCCTCCCTTGGATACCTCAGAAGCCCAGCCAGGAGCACACCGAATCAATAAATGGTCTGAACACATAAAATAGGGGAATGGCTTTGTGCAAGAAGCCCCTTGCTTAATGCCCACAGGCCCAGTAAGGATGGCCATGCTTTCAGAGCCACAAAGAGCTTTAAGGGTTGAAGCAAGAAATGATGTAGCTCCAATAGGAGCTAACGGGTAGTTTTGCTTATTAGAGGTCATTTAGGATGCCTGGACATAATGTTTTTAGTTATGACTTGGAGAAGGAGAGGTTCCTGGCACCCAGGGGTGGAGTACACAGCACCCCTCAGTAAAGTTAAACTGCCTGGCCCCAAACATCAGGAGTGTCATTGTCATGAGGCCCTAGTTTAGACTGCTAATAATCAAGCTGAACTATCTGTAGTGGTCCTATGCTGGAGCAAAAGGGGCTCACACGCTCTATCTCATTTAATTCTAATGGTGCTGTGGGTCAGGGGCAGGGCTTAAGTACCCCATATCCAAAGTGCTTAGAAGCAAGTATTTCTGATTTCAGATCTTTAAAAAGATTTTTACAATATATGTGTATACATTCATAAAGAATTATTTTAGAGATGGGACCCAAGTCTAAACACAAAGTTTACGATTCATACATACTCTATGCACGTAGTCTAAACACAGTTTTATACATAGTCACCTCTCATAGGAAGTCGGGTTTGGGATTGTCTGTGTGAGTACTCAAAAAGCTTCAGATCATGGCACATTTCCGATTTTGAATTTCTACCCATATTGCCATCATCTCCCGTTTTGCAGATGGAGAACTGAGGCAAATTAAGTTATTTAAGGGGAATTAAATGATGTGTCCCAAGTCATACATCAGTGACTAGCAGCTAAGATTTAAAATTGCAGTCTGACTCCAGACCCAATGTGAGCCAGACCCAGGACAATTCACAACCCTCATCTAGCTCCCTGCATCCATTCAACCTCCAGTGGGCTGGAAGATACCAGAGAGTGCCAGGAGGCTGGCTTGCACATGGTCCCTTAGAGGCTCCATAGGGCCTAGCCTAAGTACTGGGGGATGGGAGGGTCCCTTTATTAAAGACCCATAGAACACAGGATGCTGAGATAGCAGCATCCTGCCGGTAACTGTCAGAGGCAGAGGTGGGCTGTTATCCTGTCTGGATGCTTTACAAACCCCCAGTGGCATAGAAACGATACCCTGACCACTCAGCTCCTCTCCAACTGCAATGATGGATTTCATCCCTTCTTCACTCAGCCCTGCAAAGCTCAGCAGGGCTGCACACCTGACTGGCATTTTATTCTGATGCTTGATTGAGGAAGAAAAATCACCTACAACTCCAAGAACAAACATCCGTGTCTTAGGTCTCATAATAGTGGATGTCCCCTTCTCCAGGCCAGGGCCAGGAGTAATGATAAACGGCTGAGCTGAAGACGGCCATGGAGCCCACAGAGTCCTGCCTGCACATTGCTGTCCTCAGGGCCACAGGATCAAGGTTAGGCAAAGAGCCCTCAGAGCAGGAGGACGGCCTTGCTTGAGTCCTTCACTTCTGACAAGGCCATGCCCTGCAGGATGCAGGTGGACCCCGATACCAGAGTTCCTATCCTGGTGGTATGCGAATAGGCCATAGCATCCACCCTTCACAGGTATCAAAGGTCACTGACGGACAGGACTCTCCAGGGTAGAGGAGGGGCATGGGAAGGGAGAGGGGGAAGACAGAAGACAGTCCTCCTTTTGTGTCCATATGTTAGGGCTTCTGCTAGGTGTCCATCTCCACACTCACGTTTACCTTCCATCTGTGAGGAAAGGGAAACTGAGGCTACATGCAGTTTTAAGACACAATTCGCCAAGGTCCTGAGTAGGCCTGTTCTCTTTCACTGCCTGGAGGATGTCCCCAGTTAGGCTGCGTTCTTAACAGTTCAGGGCTTGCGTTTCCCTGCTGAGGCAGAAGCCCCAGAGGTCCTCCTGTTCCTCAGCAGCCCAGAGCTGGAGCTAAGGCTCCACCTCCACTCAGCCCACCCCTCAGCGAGGCTGGTGCAAGCAGAATGTGGCTCCCCACGGCCACTCCAAATGCTTCCCTTCACAGCCACCAACAACACAGCCAGGACACTGCTACCAGCTACTCCCCCCCCCCCCCCCCCCCAGAGTCCTGGGCATCAGAAGGGTACCTGAGATCACTGGGAGGGGATCGGGAGGGGGGTGGGGGTTGCCCCTCCTCCAAACCTGTCTTGCAGATTTTTTTCTTTCTTGTAATTCAGTGTCATAAGATATTTGTTAAAACAACAATTTACAAAGAACTTTTTAAAAAAAGGATTGACAAGTGAGCCAGGTGTGGAGGTGACCTCCTGCAGTCTGAGCACTCAGGAGGCAGAGACAGGTGGACCTTTGTGAGTTCAGGGCCAGTTAGGGCTACATAGTGAAACCCTGCAGGAGGTATCTCTCAGCAGGACACTGGCTCAGCTAACTTTCCTTAGCTTTTACCTGACCAACCAGAGTTTGCAAACACCGGCTCAAAAGATTTCACCTCCATTTCCAGTCTCCACCACCCCTTTGCATCCTTTTGGACGTGGCCAATCTGCAGATCTTTCAGTCCTCTCATCCCCCTCACCACACTTCATGTTGTAGCCTCTATGGAAGTTTTAGAACCTTCCATACACATCAGGGTCTGTGGCGAAGCATCTTAGTTTGTTGCTGCTGAGATAAGACACTCTGCTTAAACAGCAAGCGGGGGAGGAAAGGGTTAATTTAATCTAGCCCTCCAGAGGGACAGAGTCCCTGTAATGGCAGGGAAGGCATGGAGCTGGAAGCTGGCTGGTCACATTTTCATCCTCACACGGGAAGCAAGAGAGGGAACTAGAAGTTAGAGTAAAGTTATAAACCTTTAAAACTCTCCCCTAGTGATGTACACCCCGCAGCAAGGCTCCACCTCTTAAAAGTCCCCACAGACAGTGCCACCAGCTGGGATCAAATGTTTCAATGATGAGCTTATGAGGAACATTTCTCATTCGGACCACTACAAGATATTTTTCTGGGTACAGCTCAAGTACTGGATCTCTTCCTATAACTGGGTAAAGACACGGGAACCCGGATCTCTTCCTATCACTGGGTACAGACACGGGAACTCAGATCTCTTCCTGTCACTGGGCACAGGCACGGGAGCCCGGATCTCTTCCTGTCACTGGGTACAGGCACAGGAACCCAGATCTCTTCCTATCACTGGGTAAAGACACAGGAACCCGGATCTCTTCCTATCACTGGGTAAAGACATGGGAACCCGGATCTCTTCCTGTCACTGGGCACAGGCACGGGAACCCGGATCTCTTCCTATCACTGGGTAAAGACACAGGAACCCGGATCTCTTCCTATCACTGGGTAAAGACATGGGAACCCGGATCTCTTCCTATCACTGGGTAAAGACATGGAACCCGGATCTCTTCCTGTCACTGGGTACAGGCACGGGAACCCGGATCTCTTCCTGTCACTGGGCGCAGGCATGGGAACCTGAATCTCTTTTTTATCACTGGGCACAGGCACAGGAACCTTCATTTCCCCTCCATTAGTGTTTCCTTGGCAGCACGGTTGCTCTATGGATCCATGCTCTTGAAGTATGAGGCATCTCAGGACAGGCAGCCCTGGCGTCTGTATTGGTATTCAGAGGGCAGTAGTGGTATTCGGTTGACACCTTCCCGAGGCTGGAGAGTGGGGGGAATGGGAAAGGGGGGAACCCCGTGAGACACTCCCCACAGTAGCTCGAGAATTACCACAGGGGAGCAAACAACTATGTTTGACAGGTCCTGGCATGGCAGGGACTAGCGTGCGACAGCCTCTTTAGGGTCGTTTCTTTGGACACCTGGAAGGGCTATTCTGAAGACGTGCTGAAGCCTGACCCAGGATTGAGGAGCCAGCTCTCTGTGGGGTGGGGCACATACCAGGGAGCCTCCCACATGATGAGAGAGTTAAAATGAGATAACCAAAGGGAGGAAGAAGATGTATGTGCAGTCTCTGAGGCTGGAGGGTCCTCAGGATCCCAGTGCCATCAAGCTTAGGGTCCCCTCCTTTGCTCCACATCTCAGTCATCTGGGAAGCTTAGTTAAAACCTATAAGCTACTGACTTGGGAGCGAGACTAGGCATGGGGGCTGCATGGATGGATTGTGAAATCAGGAAGCTGCTTTAGCAGGTCTGGGAGCCTTTAGGACTTGGAGGCTTGTTAGAGAAAGTGGGTCACTGGGGGCAGGCCTTGAAAAGTCCAGCCCCACTTCTTGTCTGCTTCCTGTTTCCTGTTCCACCAAGTTATCATGCTGTAAGGGGTGAAGAGTCCAGGCTACACACCCCTGCCATCACGGTGCACCCGCTACCATGTCTTCCGCTCCAGATGAATTGTCTTTCCTCGACCTGTGGGCCAAAACAAGCCCTCCTGTGCTTAAGTCTCTTCTTGTTTAGTACCTAGTAGCAACAAGAAAAGTAGCCAACACAGGCACTCATTCCAGAAGATTCTAATGTGCGGCCTAGATAAACTAGCTGTGTTTAAGGAGATCCTGGGAAGTGTGGACATAAAATGTGGAGATGGTATGTTGAAGATTAAAATATTGAAATTCCTAAATGTGGCCACAGTGTCTTCAGAGCAAGAGCAAGGTTCTGACAGAGACCAGGGTCTCTGTGAGGGCACGTGACAACCATGTCTGTGGCTCCCTGAGTCTGACTGTAAGCATGTCAGGCAAGCCACAGACCAGGAGCTAGAAATGGCAGGGGTCGGGGAGGAGGCAGGATGTGGAAGCTTGCTTTACTCAGTCTCAATTTATAGAGTGGTGCTGTGACATCCAGAAAATGTATTAGAAATGGGCTTTTTGTCCTATTTACCCAAGGATGAGCCACAGGCCTCTGCAGACAGGGTGGGCTGATTTAAAGGTTTGGTTATTGGTCATTAATCCCTTGACACAGAGGTTCATTACAGTCCTCAGGGCCACAGTGCACTGCCAATAAATCAGGAATGGGGGTGAGTCACTTCTAAAACACCCTTACATCCACTAACCTCGGCACCACATCCAGGCGGGGATAGAGGCATGTACAGCTCCCAGCACTGCCTCTCTAAGTGGCAGCCATGTGTAAAGCCAGGCTCATACCCCAGAGCCTCCCCTAGGGACTCATTTCTCCTATAAATAGATGACTTTAACCCCATGAGTCCCTGAGTCTTATGGAGAGAGGCTTGTAATTGTGGATGACTTCAATCAACCCAGTAACCCTCTTCTAAAATGTCAGGCCCCCAAAGCAGAAAGGAGCTAGACATATTCCTCCCTTGAATTGCTAGTCACATGTAGCAAGATGTCTAGAATATTCTTCTGGCCAGGCTTGTAGCATGGGACTGGTCAGAATGTTGTGATGGTCCAGATCTGGGGTGATGAACTCTACCCAAGGAGGCCAGTGAGTGATGAGGTTTGAGTACAGCCAAGAGTAGGGTAATTTGCCCAGATAAAAGCCATAGAAATGTGTAACACAATTCTTGGGGTGGTGGGGAGGTGAGGAGTTATGAAGACTGCAGACAGCATGCTGGTAATCAAGAGAGCTGTGGCCTCACACTGTGCCTTCTGTTAACACATCTGAGGACTTTCTAGAATCTTTCAGTGAAGACATCCATGGGCCCTAAAAAGCAACGCTGGGTTACAGGTGACTTGGGAAGCACTTGCAGGTCTGTCTAGACTCTAGACAACTGAACTTGCATGTGTGCAAACCAGCATGGGGGAAAGTGAAGCTGGTGCCTTTGAACTTGGGACTGAACAGAGAGCCTCCCACTGTGAACCCAGGAGAGTGGCCAAGTGGCCTGCAGCACTGTCACTGGGCTGGGATCCTTAGCTTAGACTTACTACTGTCAGAGTACTCAAAATGTCCTCTCCTTCTCGTACCTTTGAGTTCTCCTCCAATGTTGTGTCTCACATCAAATATGTCAGGTGTGGCTTCTTGTCTAATTTTGATCACTATGATATATGCATGTTCAATAAGTTTTCAGGGCTATAATGTGACCCATCATCCTCCTCTATCTCTCTCTCTATGTTATAGAGTAATACACACACACACACACACACACACACACACACACACACACACACAAGCGCGCATGGGGTGGGAGGGGGAGAGGGAGGGAGGAAGAGGGGGAGAGAGAGAGAGAGAGAGAGAGAGAGAGAGAGAGAGAGAGAGAGAGAGAGAGAGAGAGAGAGAGAGAGATTTATCAGGTTCAGTTTTGGAGGCTCGAGGCCAAGATCTGGCAGACACACTGCTCTGGACTGTAATTGCGAGATAACAACAATCAGGACACAGAAAGGGTTAGAGTGGGACTCACAGCCTCTCTCTCATGCCTCAGGGACCCTCACTAGGTCCCCTCTTCTACACATCCACAGCTTCTTGCACTGTCACCTTCCTGGAGATTGGCATGTTATCTCTTCCCCCTTTGCCCTGAGACCTGCAGCATCCCAGATGCATGAGGCTGACCCATGCTGACCATGGAGCATGAACAAGCAGCAAGCTCTGACAGCCATAAACTGCCAAGTTCACCAGCCTACAGAAACTGGCCCTGGATGAGGGTTGAGATCAAACCCTAAAATATGGGACACTGACTCTGGAACCAAAAGGGCCACAGTGAGGAAGCCATCACTGGAGACCATAAAGATGGTGATGGCTTCTAGACAGCTTTTGGAAGATTGATGACATGCAGATGAAGAATAAGCTTTGTTTTTTTCCACTGCTTTTGGCAAGAGGCTGCAGAAGAGAAAGAAGGTCAGAGAAGAAATGGACATGTAGCATGGCCGAGACACGATTGTTACTGTAAGCCGTGGAGATTCTGAGGTCATGTGTTACTGGGGCATGATGAGCCTGGCTGATGGGCAGCCATTTTGTTAAACCCCCTCCCCACAACACTGTGCAAAAATAGAAATGCCAAATTCAAAGCATGACCTTAGAAAAAGAACAGGGAACTCTGAAAGTGTATGCCAAGGGGACTTGAGCTATTGCGGAGAGGGGGGTTGATGTGGGAAAGACTCCAGATCCACAGTGACTAGACTCAAGGTCCTGTTTCCACCTGCCTGTGGCACAGATAATGTATTCAACTGTAATACATTTTCTCTGTTTACTTATCTGTGGAAACAGGGCCAACTGTTGGGAAGTTGGCATAGGAGTGGCTAGTGCTCTGTGCTAGGTGACAATGTCATCATTGTACCACAGGTCCCTATTAGATCCCAAGTTCCCTGAGACCACTGACCATGTCTGTCTTCTTGCAACACCATTATCTGATGATCACTGAACCTACCACTTGACACATAACACACATTCAAACACATGAGTTTATTGGACTAGTGTATTAATAAAGTATACTAGGGACCATTGAACTTCAACTTGGAAATTCATCTAGGCTTGTTCCCTTGTGTCTGCTTCATGCTCCTTACTTCCTGACCCCAATCATCACTCTTCATAGAGCCCAGTGGATAAATGGCTCTCCCCAGGACATGGAGTGAGCTAGACAGAATGCTTATCTGCTCGCCACCCCAGAAACAAGGAAGCATTGTCTCTTGCTGGTACAATTTAGCTATCTTGTACTACTTTAAGAGCTTAGGATGTTCCTAGTAAGAGAGGAACATACACAAATTAGGCTATCACGGACATGACCTTCAACTTCAAATAGGTCTCTCCAAGCTAACCAGCATCTCCTCTTTGGGAGCATTTGATCTCTCTGTTCTCCCACAGATGCCCCACTCACCAGCAAGGCAGTCATGAACTTATCTCGAGCATTTCTCCAAGTTTCCCAGAGCCTCAGCAGTGGTTCTTCCCCATTGTCCAGGACCAGCCCCATCCCATCCTTGGATGGCATCCTCTCCTGCCCTCATGCAGGCCCCACCCATCCCTAGGTATGCTGCTTAGTTTATTATGCCCTCTCTATCTTGATGCTGATCTCATTCGCTGGTTCTTCCTCTTAGCCTCAAAACATGCCTGCTTATTGCTTTCCCTGGAAAATAAACCCAAGCACAAACCTTTCTCAACCCCATAGTCCTCCTTGATGGCCAGCCCCTCTCTCTATTCCTCTGGAGCAAACTCTGGGCAGAAGAGGCCACACTCAAAGCTCATCTTCTCATTCACTTCCTCAGTCAGAGGCGTCATCGCCACGTCCTCTCAGAGGCTCTACAACTACACATGTGTCAGACAGGTTGGGACTCTTGGTGCGAGTGGTCCTCAGGTTCCAAGTATAGGTTCCAGGGTGAACCTTGCCATCATAGAAAATCCCCCAAATGGCAAGAAGGCCAACACTGGCCTGTTCCATCTTATGAACACCCCCCCATTAAAAAACTTACTAATCTCCTATTTAGTTATTCTTTTGTTTAACCCACATTTGTTAATCATCTATAATGTCCCAACCAAATAAAATGGAGTAATGGAGTAATTCTGAGCAGCCTAGACCATTCCAAGGACTGCAGAGACAGTACAGAAATGCTGATATTTTCTGTAGCCAGTTCTGTAAGAACTAAGACCAGCGAATCCTTTTTCCTGCAGTGAAAATGTTATGAAATTTTCCTTTTTGGTGTCCTTCACCCAGGACAACCTCTACGCCCACACATGTAACTGCAGCGACTAGTGTATTTTTTAAGCAAAGGAAAATATAAAGCTGTCCTGGTGATTGATTTAGAAGACCCAGCTCTACTTAAATTCCCAGCATATTAACACAGCACCACCCTCGAGGGCTCCACTAAAGAGCTGTCCTCCCAGGGCTCTCTCGCAG
Organism: Peromyscus leucopus; assembly: GCF_004664715.2. Lineage (NCBI taxonomy): Eukaryota > Metazoa > Chordata > Mammalia > Rodentia > Cricetidae > Peromyscus > Peromyscus leucopus. The sequence continues at coordinate 93,608,703 of NC_051063.1, read as the reverse complement.
CACTGAGCAGGCTTGCGGCATCTGGGACAAAGGTGATGGGACAATGCAGTTAGCTGGAAAAATCAAATTGGAGAATTCATTTATGCCCATCATGTATTCTCAACGCAGTTCCTTCGGAACTTTCTTAAAATGGATTAAACGTTGTCCTTAAGCTTCTGTGGTACAAATACTGTGCAGGTGTCCGTACTCAGTTGGCACCAGCCCTTCCTAAAGCCCAGAGCCTATCGACTTTGGCTCCTCCTTTCTTTGATTCTTGGCTGAGGGGAGCCCTAGAAAATATATGAAGACACTTTGGGGGCATCTGGATTGCACTGGTGATCAGGGTCCTGGCACGGTGATCTTGCACAATCATAGAAACAGGTTGCATAATGACAAACTACTCCACCGAAAGTAATAACCCACTTGTTGAGGGGCTACCCTAAATGTAGAGGGCATTAGTGTGCTCATGTGAACTACGGGGGTTTCTTCCCACTTCCTGCTCCAAATAGGTGACAGAGGAGGTGCCTTTGAGAGGACACTGTGCTTTTGGCACACTGGAGGAAGAATGAATGCTGTCCACCTTACATTGTCCATTCTATTCTCCTGACTCCTGTGGGAGCAGTCCCATAATGTCACTGCAAATGGGGAGTGAATTACAGCAGCCGCAGGAGAGGGGACTCACTGGTGAATTAAGCCTTGTTGACAGTAGAACCTTGTGCATCTGAGATGGCTCTTCTATCTCTTGCCCAAGTGTTGGGTCGTGTGGAAAAGCAGGTCAGCTACACATGCCAGCCAAATGTGGTGGCAGAAAGGCAGTGATGGAAGGATGTGCCTCTCATCCCTACCCAACCTGTGCCCACAGCAACTGGGCCACCAAGAAGGAAGAGAGGCTTCCAGCCCAGTGTGGGGCACGTCTCTTAGGCTTCTATTTCCATGTCTTCATGTAAAGATGTCATGTCTGGAAGAAGATATACAGAATAACACTAATTCCAACATTAATCTCACAAGGATAACCATATATTGATTGAGGGCTTAGTATTAATACTAACAAACCCAGCAACCACCATGTACCAAATGGAACTATTTGTGCATCCAGAGTGATGCCTTTGAACTTCCCACTTAATCTTGGAAAAGACTCCAGGAAGCAGTAAGTGAAGAACTAGACTTTGGGTCAGGCTAGGAAATGACAGAGCCAGTGTGCCTGAGCAGGTCACCAGAGTTTGAGGAAAAGTGCTTAGGCCATTGTTGTTTGAATAGGAAATGTGCCTAGACTCATGTGTTTGAATGCTTGGCCCATAGGGAGTGCCACTATTAGGAGGTGTGGCCTTGTTGGAGTAGGTGTGGCTTTGTTGGAGGAAGTGTGTCACTGGGGGTGGGCTTTGAAGCCTCAGATGCTCAAGTCATGCCCAGTGTGACAGCTCTTCATGCTGCCTGTGGATCAAGATGTCAAGAACTCTCATGCCTGCATGCTACCATGCTTCTGCCATGATGATAATGAACTAAACCTCTGAACTGTAAGCCAGTCCCAATTAAATGTTTTTCTTTATAACAGTTGCTGTGGTCATGATGTCTCTTCACAGCAATAAAATGCTAAGTAAGACAGTCATTTACTGAAAATTCAACTTTGTTATCCAGAGTACATGCAGCATCTGCTGTGAGCCAGGGAATAGACTGAGTGCAGAGAGCTCACTGGACAACAAAGATCTTCAGCCAGGTGTGGCAGTACATGCCTGTATTTTCAGCAATTGGGATGTAGAGGTATGTAGAGGTCAAGGGTTCAAGGGTCTTCAGCTACATAGCAAGTTTGAGGCCAACCTAGGCTACAAGAAATCCATTCTCAAAACAACCAACTATGAAACATAGCAAGACCACTGTTCTCCAGGGGTTTATGATCTAGGGGTAGAGAAAGCCCAATAATAATAATAATAATAATAATAATAATAATAATAATAAATAACAATAACAATAAACATAAACGTGTTACCAAGAATGATTGTTTTTGCACTTGAACGTATGAGAGTATTAACAGAATCAGACAAAGCTCAGAGATCTGAGAAGCACCGGTGAGGGAGAGCAGTTTGAGGAGACAGGGAAAGCCTTCCTTAAGGAGATAGGTTTGGGATTGGGGCCTAAGGATGGGGAAGAGAGAAAGAAAGTGGGGGTCTGGATTGGACATCTCCACTGGGAAGGTGGCTGCCCCAGTTCCTCAAGGGGACAGTGGGACATTCAAGACAAGGGGCCCAGGCAGATGGCCTGTAGGAGTTGAGAGAAAGCTCTGAGTCCTGAACTCAGGCCCAGAGGGTACGGGGAAGGAGAGAGTTCAAATCCCCTCAGGCCTCGTCTTAGGCCTCCTCCACAAGTGTTTTCAGAACACTCCAAGTTAGACTCAGTTTCCCTTTGGATCCTAACAGGAGATCTAGGCTAGGCAGCTGTGACTGGTATGCCCCCAGGTGCCAGCCAGCATCCTTCCACTCTGTGTGGCTCCTTGTCCTATTTCCACCAAGGGGCTCTCTGAGAGCAGGGGCGCCATACTTCAGCCAAGCAGGAGGGCAGCGTGGAGTCCGCTCTGAGCCTGGCTCTACAGTGGACAATCCAGGTGGCAAGCCCGGCTCTGCTGCCTGGGTTACACAATCACCGTGAGCCCCAGTTTCTACCTGGTAAGAATGGGGTATTCAAAGTACTCACTTTCAAGGGCTGCTGGGAATGTTAGCTTACACAAGAAAAGTATTTTGAGAGGTACCCAGAAAGAACTCACAGTAAATGTGCGTGCACACTATTGTCAATTTTATAATTATCTTTCAACATTGAAAACACTCATGGAAAGAGGGTTCTCCCTTGAACAAGATGATGAACTTGGTGTGAGGCACATACAGGTTTGATATTTTATCTGGCATTCCGTTCCTAGGCCCATTTTACTGATCAGGAAGCCAAGGCCCAGAGAGGTCAGGTGACTTGCCTAAGCGCTCACAGCCAGATTAGGATCTAAATTCAGCCCCTCTGCCACTGGGTTCCCATCTTGTCCCTATGGCCAGAGTCGCCTGGGAAGCAAAGCTCTGCAAAGAAATGTGGGCAGAGGGCCAGGGACAGCGGCCCTCTGCTTAGGAGCTGGAACGCTGGGCACTTGTGTGCTGGTAATGACAGCCTGCTTCCAGCCTGTGGGAGTTTAATAAAAGTCATGCAAAACTCGCTCTTGATGACTCTAATTGCGGAGTTTGGACATGAAATGAAGAACATATGTGGAGTGAATAACAAATCAGACAGCTCCCTTTTTAGCACCAAAGCTGAGGGAACCGCTCGGAGTTCACCATCACTCTGTGTGGAAGGGGCAATTGACATCATGGCCTCACACCTGGGAACCTCCAACAGCCCACTGTTCCTGTGATGCCCTGCTCCCCAACACTGACTACCCCACCTGGGGCCTCTACTTCCATGAGGCATCATTAGAGAGAAATGTAGATGATGTACATTTTTAAAGCAAGGGGCAGAGGCGGGAGGCATTTGGACACTCTTGTCACCCCCCTCCCCAGGAAGAACCAGATCCAGGTAGGCTGGCTCTCAGGGGCAACCACAGGCAATCTGGTGGTTGACTGTGACAGAAAGGGAAACCTATGTGTGTCACCAGTGCCTCTGGGAGCAGCCAGAACAAAGGAGGATTCTCTGATAAACGGCTCCAGAGCTAGTCCTCCTCTTCCTAGCCTCAGGTCCTGGATAGGTTGCCCCTGGGTGTGACTAAGCACCTGTCATGAAGTTCTAAGACTTAGAGCTTGCATCTGCCTCCTGGGAGGGGCATAGGCTTGGGGACCAACTGGTAAGGTGGCACTAAGATTTAATAAGCAGGTATGCAGAGTCAAGTAGATATGGATACATAGTGATTTTCTGTGTATATATGTAAATGTATGCACATCTATGTAAATATAAGTAAATACAAACAATATAACAAACTGTAGTTAGTATTTGCTATGAGTTATGCATTACTTTAAATTATAAAATGAAATCAGGAATTCTATCAATGACAGGTCACAGGTTGACTAAACAGCAGAGCTGTAATTCATGGTGAATGGCAGTGTGGAGCGGGGTGGAGTGGAGGAAGAGGTGGGGGTGGGGGGGACTACAATGTTAGTCTCCTTCCTTTGGTAGATATCATGCAAAGAGTGATACTGCAGGATGCATGAACCAAGCAACTCATGAAATCACCCTCCCTGAAGAACAGAGACAAGAGAGCAAGCTGCAGGACTCTAGGTCCCAGGCAAGGATGGTTAGGCTCCTGGTCTCCATGGACACTTTCCAGGGCTGCGGGGGTGAGTGAGGCAATTCCTGTCCCAGGACTTTCAGAAGGGGCTGTGCACATCAGAATCCTGTGCTCACAGATTAGAACATAATAGAGGTGTTGGAAACATCTACTCATTTGCCCCAACTGTCCCATAGTGTAGGCAGACTTGGGACTAGACTCTTGCTCTCTCTGATCCTGAGATCTACTCTTTTATGTATCGTCCATTTCCCAGGGTCCTCTGGAGCTAGGACCACCCCTCAAATAACCACCCCACACCGAGAAAGCAGTTTTGTGGGAAAGCGTCAAAGACCAGTTGTCAGAGGGTGTGGGCGAGTGGATCACACTTGGAACCAGCCCATGTGACAGTCCTGAGGCTTTACTTGCTCTGCATTCTGCATGAGTTGTGGCCCTTGGGACTGTGTGTAAGATCCAGACAATCCTCTCTGGGTGACCTCCTGAATGATGCATGGATCCATGTGACTAGCCATATCATTAGTTTCCCTCTTGCTCTGATGGAAGCAGCAAGGGGCAGGGTTGGTTTTGGCTTATGGTTTAAGGGGTAGAGTTTATCAAGGCAGGGAAGGCATGGTGGCAGGGTGTGAGGTGATTGGTCACACTGTACACACAGGCAGGAAGAAGAAGAGGGTGGATGGGAAGTGGGGCTAGGCTACAAAACCTGAAGGTCCATTCCCTCCAAAGCTCTAACCCTAAAGGTTCCACAACCTTCCAAAATAGCGCTACCAGCTGGGAACATGTGCTCAAACACGTGAGCCTATGGGGGACATTTCACATTCAAACCACTGTGCCAACCAAATCTAGTAGGCCATGGGAGACCTCCCCTGCACTGCCAGGTATCAGCTGGTGCCTGCTGACTGGGAGTCAGAGAGGGCACACTCTTATGACAGGAAAGAAACACAGGGAGGCTCTGTAAACTGCATAGCCGCTCTTTGCCTGGCATTCTATTTATTTATAGATAAAAGTTGTGGAGAAGTGGAGACATCTGCCAAAGGTCACTGACAAGTGCAAAACCATTTAAATTCTTGGCACACAAAGCAAAACGTTTGCAGTTGTCTCTGGAATGTTACATGAAAGGGCTGGAGATGCAAGCACAATCTATGAGGTGTCCTTAATGCTCCTGAATCACTGGGGACATTGACAAGTAGGGGAGGGGTGATAGTGTCATTATGACCAATTGGCATATGGAAACTTCTAGAAAGTAATCAGGAGACAATGAGATAATCAATGTTTTCCATTTTTCCATATCTGTCTGTCTGTCTGTCTGTCTACCTACTCTACCTATCTGTCCATCCATCCATAATCTATTCATCATTCAGAAGGCATTGTCAAATAGGGAAGAGGTGAGTGCGCCATTGTGACCTATTGGCAAATGGAAACTTCTAGAAAGTTGTCAGTAGACAATGAAATAAGCAGTCTTTTTCATTTTCTACCCACCTATCTGTCTGTCTACCAACCAACCAACCGAGCATCCAAGTGAGTACTCTTAAAAATGATGAAGAAGACTTGAGTGGATGCAGCTCACTGACAGAGCACTCATCTGGTCCACACAAGGCCTTGGGTTAATCCACAACACCACAACAATAAAAATTTAAACCAAAGAGGTAATGACAAAAAAAGCCATGCAACAAAGTTCATTTCCTCCTCCGTGCTTCACTTAACTTTTCTTAAACACAGTCCCTGATCTGATGTGAAATTCATCTTCAGGTTAGAACAGAATTCTCTCAGCTCAACTCAGTTCTTTACAGCCCAAGTCAAAGCTTGTCCTGAAGCACTGATGTGGGAACTTCAGGACTTCACAGACTTCCAGAGGAATTAAAATCCCTTCCTCCTTTCTTCTTCTACTGCTAAGAATGTACCCTCCCAGAGGAGATATATTTCATCTCAATGTGTTGTCTATGTTCTAGAAAACTCTGGCAGAACAGATAGAAGAAACTCTCAGACTCTGCTTTGTTCTTTCTGACCCCACATGCCCCCTGTGGGGTAATGAGGTGTTTGGGATGGTAGGCTGCAGGGTTTCGTCATGGCAGCTAATTATCTGTGTTCATCTTCCTCCTCCAGGCTGGGGACTCAGGTAAGTGGCCTTCCCCTCTCCCAGTTCTGGGCATAAAGCTCAGCACATGTGCAGTGAATGGGCAGAAGAATGAATGAGTGAGTGAATGAGTGATAAATTGGATGGAGTCTGTGGAAAGACCCCATTATTGTATTTTTCCCATTAGGAGAAATTTTCCAGGCTGTTACACTAATTAGGGCTAATATTCTCGGTTATTTTGAGGATTGCTTAAAATTTGCTGCTAATTTAAATAAAATGGTTACATTTACTCATTAACCAATTAGCATCCTTCCCAGCAGCTTCACCTCACTAATTTGATTAGCCACATCATGCTTTCTCCTGCTCAGGGCCTTCCCTCAGACCTGGGAGTGTCACGACTCCATCAGAGTGACGTTTCTCTCTGAGCGTTTAACCCAGCTGTGGGACCAGTGTCTCCTAGGACAAGCTGTCTCTGGGTCTCTCGTGTCTTTGGGGATCCTTGGTACCCACTAGAAGTTACTCCAAACACATTCTTACCATTATATATTTATCCTCTAAGGGAAATGAAACTTTTGAAAACATGATGACTTCATGAAAGACAACCTGTCATATCTGAAGAATGAAATAAAAAGGAAAAAGGAAAACAAAAGTGAAGAAAAAAATGGAGGTTGAAGGACTGACCTCCTTCCTCACCCCTTTTGGCTGGTAACTGTGATGCCATAGGACAAGTCATCTCATACCCAAGATACCCATTTCTTGTTGTCTTATTTTTCAGAGGTAAAGTGGACTCAGAAGCCATTTATATTATTGTGATAGAGACGAGTCCTTCTGGGTACCCAGAAATCCACGCTTCCCCATCTCTGCAGTCAGACAGAACCATGTGACTCAGCCCAGCCAATGAGCTAGAAGGGGAAGTTATGTGAGGTGCTTCTTAGTCAAGGAAGTGAAAGACTGCCAGTTAGTTACATGCCTGTCCTTATGAGGGAGAGAGGACATTGAGGGGTCTGGTTGTGCACCCCTAAAATTCACTTGTCAAACTTTAACTTTCATTTCCCAGAATAGGGCTATATTTAGAATCAGGGCCATTGCAGATACCTTTAGTTAAGTTTGGGTGAAGTCACACTGGAATAGAGCAGGCTATTCCTCCCGCTCCAAACCAACAAGTGCGTGTGTAAGAGGCAAAGCTGGACAGACACACTCTGGTGTCAGGGATCAGAGCTTTGCTGAAGGCAGCTGAAGAAGCTCCAGGGGTAGGAGAGAGGCCGGGACACCTCCCTCCTGGGACCTTCTGAGGGAGCATGCCCTGCTTGCACTTTGACCTTGCACTCCCAGTCTCCAGAACTGGGGGTGGTGTGTGTGTGTGTGTGTGTGTGTGTGTGTGTGTGTGTGTCACAGTCTTGTTGCACATGCTTCTCAGTGTGCGGCACTGGGTAAGGAGAGCTGTGGGAACTGAAGGAAGGCCACATTGTCAGGCTGTCAATCTACAAGGGTCACTGAGTCACATGGTCTGAAGAGCATTTGACCTTCAGCAAACTTTAAAAAAGGGTAAGAAAAACACCTAGGGTCTGTGAGATGGCTCAGTGGGCAAAAGTGCTTAGCCACCAAGGCTGACATCCTGAATTTGATTCCCAGGACCCACATGGTGGGAGGAGATGAGTGATTTCTAAAGGTTGTTCTCTGTTCTCCATATATATGCTGTCACACACACACACACACACACACACACACACACACACACACACACACACCACACCACACCACACATGGGTGTGTTAGTAAATAAATGTAATTTTTAAAAAGAAAAATACACAAGACCTAGAAAGAACATGGATGTCCTTTTGATATTACACAGGACATTGTTTAACAGGTCCACTAAGAGCGTGTCGTTTTCTGAGTTTTGTATCTGTGTTTGCCTACACTCTTTCCCTTCTGATTAACTCTCAGACACCACAGGGTTATACAGCAATGCCCGGTTGTCTGCCTAGGTAGGAAAGGTCACAGTGAAGGCAGTAATTGTATTTCCCTGTAAGATGTTAACCACTTTGTGTCTGACCTGTCCACCCTATTCTACACCGCTTTGTAGAAAATGCCTGCAGATACCCTTTCAGATGGACTTAGAATTTACTTGGTCATCTTACAGGGTTAGCAAGAACTGCTAACCAGTCAGTGGTGCTGCCTCTGTGCCCTTCTTCCTCTACCATGCTTGCTGTGGCTAGCCGAAACCAAGTCATAAAACTCAAATGAAGCCAGATAGATAATGTTCAAGCTTTTCCCTTGTATGGTAACTATATGGCAATTTAAAGGTAGAAAATAGTCTGTCTGGAGTATGAGAAAGCCAATGTCATGAGGACCCTGTCCACTGTCCTCCAGGATCGAGAATGCTACAGGACATATGGTGGACTCAAGATGACATAAAAGGAAACACAGACATGGTGATGGATTATATGTGTGATGGATTGTGAAGTACCACAGACTAGGAAAGAGCAGGGCTATAATCCCAGCACTAGTGGAGAAAAGAGGATCTTGAATTTGAGGTCACCCTGGGCTACATCATAAGACTCTGTCTTGAAGTAAAAAGAAGACATAGAGTCACAGAGCAGGAAGAACCTTAGGGATTTCTTCGTTTAGACACCATGCCCCTGAAGCCTACCCACACAGCTTGGGCAGAGATGATGGGGATGTCACTGTCACCTGATCCAGTGGCCGCAAGAGTCCCATTGTTCTCAGAAAAACATGTGTCTTGTTATTTTGGAAGGAAATTTCAACTCTCTCAAGGCTGTTTCTTTTCCAGGCTAATCATTACTATTCTTTTAGTTCAAGGATAGACTTGAGTCTCTCCACAAGCCTTTTAATAATAACTGCTTACAAAGAATAGGCAACCATCATGGGCCAGCCTGTACCGTGTAAAGGCTTCATGGGCAGTCATTGTGTAATCTGTGTAGCAACCCTACAGCATAGGTAATGCTCTAATCCCCATTTTATGGGGAATAAAATCGAGACACATCTACCTAAGGTACTTGGCTAGTGAGTGGTATGGCTTCAACCCAGCAGTAAGTTTTGAAGTGATTAATTTTTATCTTATGTATATGTGCACATGGGTACCTGTGAGGGCTTAAAGAGGGAACTGGACCTCCAGAAACTTATAGGCATTTGTGAGCAGCCCAGGTCCTCTGGAAGGGCAAATACTGTTAACCACTGAGCCATCTCTCCTATCCCCAAAGATTTATTTTTATAATTGTGTGTCTGTGTGGGGGTAAGTGAATGTGAATACAGTTGTCTGTGGGGTCAGAGGGGCATGAGATCCCCTGGAGCTGGAGTTATTGGCAATTATGAACCACCTGACATGGGGCTGGGAACTGAACTCGGGTCTTCTGCAAGAGCTGTTAATGGCTGAGCCATCTTTCCAACTTTCATATGCTTTTAAAAATATCTTATTACAGTTATTCCTCTCTCTTTCTCTCTCTCTCACTCTCTCTGTGTGTGCTTGTGTGTGTGTGTGTGTGTGTGTGTGTGTGTGTGTGTGTGTATGCATGTGTGTCTTAGTGTACAAGTGAAGATCAGAAGACAACTTGCCAGAATGAATTCTCTTTTTCTCGGGGATTGAACTCAGGTCGCCTGGATTGGTGGCAAGTGCCTTTGTCCGTGGAACCATCTCCCTGGTTCTTAACCTCTAATTATTACCTCATATGTTTCCCTTCAGCATTTGCAGGCTCCCTATTGGCTGTGATTCTCAGGGAAGGGCCTGTGAGGTTTGGCAGCAGAGGTCAGAAAGATTGTCATCTTGGACCTATCTATATTCCTTAGACAGCAATGTGAGGCCATCGCTCTCCTCTGAGGTAGTACAGTGTGTAGGTCACATGGAGACACGTGGCATCCCATCTGCACGTGTGTGTCCATCCCTGGATTCTCCCTGTTCTGTGAAAGGTCTTTCTGAGAACTACCAGAGAGAGGGAACAATCTCATCAAAAATGCACGTTTCATGTGTGGTACAACAAAGTCTTCGGGGTACAGTGGGTCTGTGTGGCCTGCATCTATTCGCAGTCTCCTAAAAGTACCCTGAGCACCTTCTTTCTGAAGCCTCTCCATGATACGTTTGAGGGCTGGAGGATTCGTTTGGGAATCCTTGGATGCCAGAATTCTTGACACCTCACCAATCACTCACTTCATGTCCCTGTGTTCATACTGCATGGATACAGAAACTCAGGCCAGGGACACACAGCCGACTTCCAGGATAAGCTGGCCTCTCTGACTCCCTCAGGCCTATCCTCAACCAATTACTGCCACAAGAGTCTACATAGTTTCCTTCTTTGGTAACCTGTGTCCTAAGTCTGGTGCCAAGACTTCTGGACCCTGAAAGCATGAACCTGGAAGGAGAAGGCATCAGGCCTGATGCTTCCTGCAGAACTCAGGTGTATGAGCCCATGAAGAAGATGATTTGTGAAGGCAGATCCCAGCATCCCTGGCAGGCACATCATAGACTCACAGCTTCCAGCCAAGTGCCTTGCAGAACAAAAGAACTAGAGATAAGCAGGTTGTCATAGCTAGCAGAGCTGGGTCGAGAGATGACCAATCCAGCTTCATCACTTACAGATGGACAGACAGGTCCAGATGTAGCTAGTCAATTGGGGAGAGATCAGAACTGTCACTACCCATCACTGTACTGACTGCAAGACAAATGGGAAGCCCTCAGGGATGGCAGGCTTGACTAGGATGGTGATGGCATTACACACAAAGGTAGGAATTTACTGAACTGTTTAATTATATTTCAGATATTTTATCATAAAGTTATACACCCCCACAATGGAATATAACAAACTAAGGGACCAGAAAGCATTAAAGTGACACTGAGAGACTCAGCCTAAGGCCAAGGCTCCTGATGTCCTCTGCATTGCTCTTTCCCCAATTCTCCTATGTTTTCGCTGCCACGGCGACTTGCAGATGCTCCAGGAATTACCACTAGTGGGGCTGGGGAGGACAATGCCTGGCTCCCTGGGCCTGTGGTAGCAGTGGCACCTTTGATGATCTTGGTGTCCCCTCCAGCACCCGGCATAACACCTTTCCTTGAAGAGCAGCACAGCTCATAGACAAGTCTCTCGACTTGATGGTGCAGTGGTCTGACAGTCACCACTCCTTCCCCCGCCCCCTCTGTGTCTCTCCCATGTCATCCATCTCTATCCTTGGTTTCTGCTGAGATGGCAAAGTCCATGAATCACACCCCCGACCTCAGTCTCTTTGTCATGAGCCATGTCCAGCATTTCTTTCAAAAGGTGTCTTTTTGTGATTTTTTCAGCAAGGATAGCCTTAGACTTCTCTAAATCTCTACGCTGAGTGAGGTCATGGGGTGGAACCCCATCCTATAGGATTAGTGTTCTTGTGAGGCCAGACATCAGCACCTCATCTTATGAGGCCCTTCTATCCATACCCTGTGAATGCAGAAGGAAGGGAGGTCACCTGAAAGCTACGAAGCAAGCTACTACCAGCTGCCAAATTTGTCAGCATCTAGATCTTGAACTTCCTGGTCTCCAGAACCGTGAGAAATGCATTTCTATTGCTTAAACTGTGGTATTTTGTTTGGGCCACCTGAGTAGATTATTACAGGTAATGTTCCTTAAAGGAAACACACACCAACCCTATGATTCAGCACTTCTCGTAGGGCTCATAGGAATACTTCCTGATGAACAGCAGAGACTTCTGGGTTCAGGGACTCCATGGCAGAATCCAGCTGTGCTTTCCCACACCAGACACTCACATGCACATCCTTGACACAGGGGTCCCCTGAAGACTCACCTGGGGTGTCATCCCATGGCAGATGTACACGATGGGGACGTTCTCTGTATCTGGCCCCTGATCAAGACACAAATCAGTCTTCAGGGAATTCTGTAGCTGAGCATCAGAGGAAACATGGCCACACCCAAGGGGAAAGATGGGAGAAAACACACGTATTAATTTAGGAGAGGTGAGTGTACCCCCCAACAGACTCAGCTTCTTCATCAATCCCAGGTCACCACACACAACGGTATCAGCAGGCCCCAGCTGTTCCTCTGTATGGGTAAGGGTGAGGACTGGCCCACACTGCATGGGAAATCAGGACATCTCATCAGACAGTCAGCTGACTCAGAGGGTAAGAGCATCCAAGTAAAAACAAGACGTGCACAATGAGAGACACTAGGATCTCCTTTCTTCTCCTTTTCCAGGAGTGGAACAATGGCCTTTGAGAGTCCCCAGAGAGCCTTTGCTCTTGAGTCGGGGAAAGTGGGTAACAAGTTTGTTTTTAATCCTAGGAGGTTCTCTAGGACCTCTAGGTTCTGTGCCTCCTGCAGATCCATCAGGGGCTTGGCCAGTCCCCAAGGGTGGTCCAGCTGCTGAGAATTCCCCAGAGTAGAAAGCTTGGTGGGGGAATAAGAGAGAGGGGTCTGGTGGAAGCAAAAGAGATAAAAATCTTTTAATCTTGTAAGTGTATAAATCCAGTCTTATGAATCAGCAGGATATATCCCTGTAAGAGAGTCCATATTCAACGGCTCTCATGATCTAAGCCCACTCTGAGACCTTGGAAAGGATAGCCTGTATGTCACAGGCCTTCTCACCAGCCACAACAGGGTAGACCATCAGGTACCAACCCGCAGTCTATAACAAATGAATCATTCTCTCTCTTTCTATATCTTTCTCGAATTTGACCATACAATGGTTCTTTTATCCTGGATCTAAATGAGCCCAGAGATGTGAGATGGGGTCAGTGGGTAGTAGCCACTAGAATTATGGGTAAATGAGACCGTGTCTCAGGAAGATCTGCTGTGGGGTATGTGTAAACTGAGAAAATCAGTCGTGACTATAGGGGGAGACAAAGTGCAGGGCTTTGAATCAGAAGGAAAAGATGCCACCTGCCCCTGCTTGGGCTTCCACAGCTTCCAGGATCACACACACACACACACACACACACACACACACACACACACACACACACACGGCCAGTTTGCGTGCTCCTGAGAGCTCACAGTGTCTTCACCCATGCTCAGCTTGAGCTAGTTTAATTGGGTTTCCCTTTTTTCAACACAAAGCACCCCAGAGACTGGAGAGGAGACTCCAGGGAGCCTTGGGCAGTGAACTCTGGGTGAGTCATCATTCAGGCAGGAGGTGAGAGCCAGGGAGAGGCTGGGCTTGTGCAGTCCAGACACCTCGGAGCAGGGGTGGGATGCACCTAGCTGAGGGGCATGACATTCAGCAGATAAGCAATGGCACAGCTGGGGTTGAGGCACATCTGGTCTGCGTGTCAGACAAAAAAATGAGGTCAGGTCCTCCTCAAGCGCCCTCTCCCTCGGCTCACTTACAATAGTGTCGTCTCCCCCCGGCAGTTCAGAGGTTCTGATGAAATACATGTGAGTCTGTCTGTTCCTCAAGCAGAAATCCTAGAAGCATCCAAGTGGGCAACCCTCTGTCATGTGCCCTGTGCTCACTGCTAGGCTTGCCTTTGTGGGAGGAGAATGTATAAATACCCTTGAACTTGTCTCATGGTTCTTGGAGGGGCGGGTGTAGATCTAAATCCGTGACCCACTAGGAAGACCTGCTGGGTGCTAGAGCAGAGAGACTCACACATGCTGTTAGGCTTGGATTTGCCTAGGTCCTGAGCCATGGCCTCCGGGTGACAGGTGGGTGTCATTTGGTGCATTCCTCCCCTAGTAAGTGGGTGGTCTCTTAGGGCAGGGACGAAAGAGAGACTGGCTGGGGCGCGGTGCTGATGCTGGCAGCAGGGTCCTGGACCAAGTAACTTCCCTGTCTGGTTTCCTCCCTTGAAAATAAGGATAATAATAGTGCCTGCTGCTCGGGGATGTTATGAAGATTAAATGAAATAATATCTGCAAGGGCTTAGCACGGGGCCTGGTAGCCAGCAGTGGGAATCATTAGCTTCTTCCATTACTGCTGTAACCTTCCTGAAAGCCATTCAGGAACACTAGCTGTGATGAATGCAGTGACGTGCCAGGAGCCATGTGAAGTGCCTTCCAAATGAGTCACATCTAGATCTCAGAAGAAGCCACAGGCTGGAACAGTGGTATAACGGCAAGTGTCACGCATCCCCTGGTCTGGGATTCTGTCTCCACGCCATGAGGACTTCATCACCTCCACTTTCTGCTTTGGTGCTCCCTTTACCTGGCTACAGATTCCTTGTCTTCGCAGTTCAGCCTGCTTGCTACCCTGCGTGCCCAAGTCTTGGGGTGAGACCACTCACCCTATGCTTCCGCAACACTCTCATTTCTCTTTAAAAATTAGTTTTAAGTGTGTGTGTGTGTGTGTGTGTGTGTGTGTATGTGTGTCTGTGAGTGGGTATGTGCACCTGAGTGTTGGTTGGTGTCCATGATGGCCAGATCTCTACAGGCACTTAGAGCTGCCTGACATGGGTGCTGGGAACTGAACTCAGGTCCTCTTCAACAGCAGCAAGCGCTCCTAACTGCCGAGTCATCCATCTCTCCAGCCTCACTCTCATGGATCTTACCGCAGCACTGGGCACATTGCTTTCTCGTTGCTCTTCACTTGCCTGCCTCCCCATCCATCACCAATTCTGGGTCTTATTCTTCCTCACTGAATGTGGCATGGACCAGGGTATGAAGCACATAACTGCCACTCGTTGTGTGTGCAGAAAATGAACAAATGAAGGGCACCTTTGCTTTGTAAGTGACAGGGCCACAGTATGCCTGACATTGGAGGCCAAGCTTTTCCCACTATATGTGTGGTTATGAGCCTGATACTATAAAATGTGCCCCTTGAAGTGGATTACTGTGACATTGAGGCTGTCACAATGTCAAAGTTGTACAGCAAGAAAGTGCCAAGTAAGTGTCCAGAAGCTGGGCATGTCTGATTCTAGCTGCCTCACCATCTCTCCTCTCAGTACCATACTTGGGATTCATCCAGAGCTACCCCATCTCCCAGACAGGGGGTGCTCAGGGGAAACCCATACAGTGCAGCCCACAGCTCCTTCAGCCTGAAGGAGCAGTAATGAGACCTATTAGTGGGTTAATAGCCTGGGCTATGGACTTGGCACTGGCCCCATTGAGTGACCCAAACATTTATTTGACCTGAGTGATGTAGTTTGAACATGAATTGGAATGGAAAATAAAAGATTTAAAAAACTGCTGCCCCTGCAAAGACATCTGGCCTCTGCATTTTAGAATAAAACTAATTACCAAGGAAGAACAATTCAGACCCAGCAAATGTTCTTGCTCCTGTGGCTGCATCCTGTGTGGCCTTCATTAAGAGTTCATGATGCTTCTGGACCAGCAAAACATGTCTCTGCTCCTGAAGGAGCCAGACTCTGACATTATATGGAGGAGACAGGGGAAGGAGAGGCTGGCTGGACCTTTCACAGTGGCTGGCACATGAACATTAAAAGGATAGTGACCTCTGACAGTCCTGAGGATGGCTAGAAAGCTCATCTCTGTGGGATGATGAGTGGGTGGATTTCGTTGTGAGAGTACAGACAGCCTGAGCTGGAGTCAGACAGATCTAGACATAGCCTAGTATCTGCCATTTACTATCTGGTCAGTCAAAATTTTCTGTCTCTGTCTTCAAGGGGCCCCAAGAGAAACCTACTGATACATGTATGTGGAAGATAAGACACTTTTACATGGAGGAAGAAAGGGCCTTTAGCTAAGACCCGGAAGTGCAATGGCTACATGCAGACATCCCCCAGTTACTGCTTCCTCTGCCACTCCTGGTGAGCGTGGCTAATCTCATTCAGCTTCAGCAACGGCCTGATGAGGATGTGAATCTGGAAGCTAGTCCTGACTCATGGAGGCTTTGTTCTAAAACTTTCTTTGGACCAAAAATATTCTCTTAGGACCGGGTCCAACAGTGGCCAAGTGGCACATACAGTTTCTATGAAGCAGAGTGCAAGGCATCAGAAGAGCTCATCCTTTGGATGGTTCTGGTGATGTGGAAGGAATGGATGGATTCCATAAAGTGCAAAGTGCTTCTGTGATGGAGAATCTGGAATATCAGGTAGCATCAGCTGAGGGGATGCTCTGACATCCCCCCAACCTGAGAAGTGGAAAGACAAGAGGCTGCCATTTTGGACTGTAAAACATGCATGGGTCTCTCATGGAAGATGTAATCCATCCCTACAAGATGACCTCCTAGACAACCATGATCTGGGGGTGGGGATCCCAGCTCTGTGTCATTTATAACCACTGGGTATTAGCGATAGAAGGATCAGGAACTAATTCTGAGTCCAACCTCTCAGTAAAGACTTCATACTCCCAGGCAGAGCTCCATCCATAATGTTCCCAACTGGTGAAGCCCTTAATTCAGCTCTGATCATGGGGCACCAAAGAGGCCTCAGCTCTGCCTTCAAGTTTTCATCTTGGTATATCAAAAAAGGCAGGAGGGGCGCTCTCCAAAGCAAAGGACTGGGGTGATTCCAGCCAGTCTGTCAGGCTCTGTCAAAGACGAGTCAGTTTTTTGCCTGTTTCTTCATATGTAAAATGAATATAATGTAAGTAGCCCCACAGAGTAGAGTCCAGAGCTTAACTGTCATAGAAAAAAATGATGTGTTCAGACTTTAACAGTTAGTAGAAGAGCTCCTCAAACAGCAGTCTTATACTTTGTAAAGCACTTTGAGAGTGGAGGGTCCTCATGGATTTCTCATGGTCAAAGTATTTTAACCTGACAGAGAAAACACATTCATATCTCTCAGGCTCACTTCTAGCCAGTGAGGGTAGTACTAACTTACCCCATTTAACAGCTGAAGAAACCAAAGCTCACAGTCCATAAGATGGAAAGAGATCAAGATCTCCTTCTACTCTGTATTTTTAATGGTGCTGGGGGTTGAACTCAGAGCCTCATCCATGCTAGCTAAGTTTTCTACCAGGGAGCTACACCCCCATCCTGAGGTCACGATCTACCACACACACTGGAGCAAACAGCACCTCAACAAATAAACCTACAAAACCCTTCAGGCCATTCAGGACAGTCATGTTTCTCAGAACTCCTCCTAGGGAGGCTTCAAACCCGAATTCGGGGCTATCAGCCTGTGTCTGTGTGGGAGGCACAGGGGCGTCTGAAGGAACCCCAGTCACCCCAGCTGTTTTACTTTGCAATCTGAAGCTAACCGCTTGCTTCTTTATGCATGTTGTTAGGGGGCTAGGCAGATTTGGGGCCAGATGTGAACTGCTGAGGACTGTAAAGGAGAGGCACAGTCCTCCCTCAGTGGGGCTGGAAAGGCTTGGGCTGGGAAATCAAAGCCTCTTGAAGGTCCGTCCACCACTACTGAGCCCAAGTTTATCATAGCTTACCGTAGAGGTGACAGTGGCCTTATTCTCTCTCTTCTCTTCCCTCTTACTACCCCTCTCCAGTCTTGTTTTCTGTCTGTCTGCACCTGAATGGAACCCAAAGACACATGTTCCTTACCACTCCGTAGGCGATGATGTCCGAGTACATCCTCATCTCCGGGTACACGCTGACCAGGTACCACCTGAAGGTTTTACACTGCAGCTGCTTCCTCAGAGCCTTCCGTGCGGTGATGTCCCCAATGTCAATCCCTGAGTCCTGTACAGGAAGCAGGGGCGGAGATGCAGCTCCCATAAGGCCTGCTCTATACGTACTTGCTGTGACCCAGTGCCTCCAGCAGAGCCACAGAGATTTCCTGGTACAGGGTCCCTGTGGGGAGCTAACTCAGGTTTTCCCAATGCAGCATTCACTCCATCCCCATCCCCATTTGGACTCTGAAATGTGAGCTCAGTATTAAAAGAGATTGCTATAGTAATGTAAGGGGGCAGAATACTAGGCTTTGTGTGGCTGCTATTTCAGACTGGAGCACCAGCTTTGACAAAGAAGAGGCCACCATTAGATGTCTTGGAACAGCCTCCATGTTTTCCTAAAGGTGTGAGTTTTCATGGGAAACCATTCTTTCTGTACTTAGGATTATTTCTCTGCTTATGATCTAGTGAGATAGATAGATAAATATATAGATATACATACATACATACATATGGTACAGATGGACACGGGAGCTGTATATATATATATCCAGAGCCTCCAGAGCCAGACTCCTGCTCATTTCAACTTTTGGATATCGTGTCCTCCCCTCCCCCACACCTTCCTGTTTATTAACTGACTTTTTGCTTTGTGTTTCAAAGGTTCAGTATATCTCAACTGTGTTTTTCCCACCAGTTGCATCAAATCCTTTTCCTGGCAGTGAGCAATGATTAAGAACTATGTGGTTGTTTATAGACAAAGGCTCTTTGGCTTTTATTATTAGAAGACAACAAATACTCCTTTCTGTTTTCATAACATTTTAGTATAGTTGGCTGATCTTTCTCCTCCAAAATCCATGTCAAAGAAAACTTCCTGGAGTCCAATACACTTGGGATGAATCTAAAAGATGAAGTGAATTCTGGTTCCCTAAGCCATCATCTTATGAGCCCGACAGGTTCTGTCACCTCCACAGACTTGCTGACCTGAGTCTCTAGGGATGAGACCCAGAGAAGTATTTTCTGTAAGGTTTCCATGGGATTCCGTGCAGCTGAACTATAGCATTGCTCTAGGAGCCACTGGCCAGGGGTAAAGAGACCACATACATGGCCAGGCTGCCCCACCCATTAATAAACATCAGCAAGGGTCCACTGAGCTCCTACCACCTGCCCTGCCTTGTGCTAGGTACTGTAATACAAACACGTACATGAACATGTCCTCAGGGGGCCCACAGTTCATCCCAGGAGTTCCCAGCTCTAGATGAACATTGGATTCTGTGCACTGCTTTCCAAAACCAGGTCCCAGGAGTCCTCACCCACACCAGTTCAAATGTAATCTCTAAGGCTAGTGCCAGATGTGAGAGTCACTTGTCTAATAAGATAGAGGTTGCAGACAATAGATCACTGTTTGACAGGCTAGCCAAGTGGTAACAGAGGCGGGAGGGACATTTCCTCAGCTGGGGTTGGCTTCCTGTATAAAGAGTCACGAGACTGATGTCTGTAAGGATGGAGATTTGGTAGGGATGGGAGTTGGGCATGAGGTGGAGGGCAGGTCACTCCAAGTAGAGAAAACAAATGAGCAAGCACAGGGTAGAGAAGCAGCAAGACCCACCCCCCAAATAAGGACTATGGGGGTACACATGGAGGTACCCATAGAGAGGAGAGCTTAGGAAGCTCACATATATGTCAAACGTTGTACCTGCCCTTGCTTTGGTACGCCATGAAGAGTCCTTCACAGATTTTGAAGAAAGACAATGGATAAACCTTTTGGATAGATTTGAAGGGGGAAAGATTTGAAGCAGGGCAATCGGTTGAAGTCCAGATGGACAGGGCTGGAGCTCAGATGTGACTGGATATGGGGCTGGACAGAAAGGCTCTGTGACTCACAGAACGGGATAACAAGAGAGGAGGAAGAAAGGGCTGTGAACACTGTCCAGCCAGGTATCTGGCAGATGGTAGCAGGAACTGAGACAGGCAATTAAGAACAGGAGCTGGCTTGGGTAGAAACAGACAGGCTTAGCTGTGGTCACACTCAGCCCGAGTGCCAGGGAGGACAGCAGCAGGAGGTGTCCAGCTGGCTGCTGGAGATGCCAGTCCACCAGTAGGACTGGAGATATTCATTAGGAAGCTGTCAGTATATGGATGTTATAATCACATCCAAGAGCAGAGGATATTACAGAGAGAGGCAGTCGAATGAGAGGTTGGTGAAGGCTACGTCTCCGGGGAGCATTTAACAACCGTAGAGGGAGGATGAACCCCTAAGGGAGAAAGAGGTGACCTCCCAAGAGAGGGGCTTATCCAATCCAAGAGCGTGGAACCAAAGAGCTTGGGGACCACAGAATCTCAAGGAAATGAGAATTCTGTAAGTTGAGAAAGGTTTTTTGTTTTTTTAAACTTTACTTGTTTTGTCTTTTTAATTTTTTTTGTGTGTACACACTTGCAGGTGTGAGGGCGCACATAGAGGTCAGAAAAGGTTGTCGGGTCCCTCAGAGCTGGTATTACAGGTGTTTGGGGGGACATCCAACGTGTAACACAGTACTGGTATCTGAACTCTAGTGCTCATCGATGCACCATCTCTCCAGCCCCAGGGAAAGGACTTTTCAATGTCCAGGAGATCCTGTAGTCTAGAGGTCTGTCAATGATGGCATTGACAAAGGCAGACCTGATATTGGGATGTGCCTGGAGAAGTGGGTGGGAACTGGGAAAATCCCGACCCTACAGAAGCTCAAGAGTCTTAAAGAAGGGAATTTGGGAGCCGAAGTGACAGTGGATGCAAGAGGAGGGTGTGCGTGCATGTGCACAGGTGTGGGGGGTGAGGGAGGGGGAGAGGAGAGCTGGTTTGTGTGCGCGTGGGTACACATCAGAGGACAACCCCAGGTGTCATTTATTAGATGCCATCCACCTTCTTTTGTGAGACATTGTTCCTCACTGATCTGGAACGCAGCCTGTAAGTGAGGCTGGCTGGCCAGCAAGCCCTGGAGATGTGCTGGTCTCTTCCCCGGCACTGGGGAGATTATAAACATGTGCCACACACCCAGTTTTCTTTAGTGGGGTCTGGGAATCCATGCAGGTCCTTGTGCTTGCAAGGCATGGTTTACTGACTGAGCTATTTCCTCAGCCCAATAAAAACACACCAACCTTCCTTTCTCTACCTAAGAGAAAATTTAGCCTGGACATCTCTGTGTCTCACCTTGTTCTCTTCCCTCTCCTCCTCTCATTTGGTTGGTGCTAGGCCCTCAGAGGGGTCAGAGGCAGACATTAATTTTCACTGAGTTTGGCTGTAATAGGGAAGGATGGCAGCTCTGTGGCTTTGTGGGGCAGAGAGAAGGGGACAGAGCATGAACAGGACTCTGGCCCTACACAGAACCTTAAGGGTATGGAACACCCACATGGGACTCAGCATCCTGAATGGGATACTAAGTTCTAATGCCCACAGCCTCATATGAATCTAGAAGCATGGAGGTCCCCCTGGAAATCCTCTTCTGCCAGGGTTTGGCTGACCTCCACTGAGGACTGGGCTCCTCCCCATTGATAGTGAGCTGACACAATTCAAGTCACTTTCCCTTATGGTGATGGACCAGTGATGTAGACAGTTGGTACAGTACTTGCCTAGCATGTACGAAGCCCTGGATTCTATCTGGGAAGAGAATTTGCTCAGTCTGCTTTTTTAATAATTCAGCCAGAGCAGCGTGGGGTTGGTGGGAAGATCAGGGTACAGGGATTTCCCATGGAAACTTTAAACGAAGAAAGGTCATTTTGCTGTCAGAGAGAACGAAGGCTTCCTGAAGATCTGCCAAAGGGAAGGCCCAGGCTTGGGAGCAAGGAAAGAGGCCATGCAGTTAGCCAGCCTCGTCACACAGAAGGCGGCACAGGCGATGAGCCCGGGCAGACAAGCGGGCAGGCAGGTTTGGAGTGTCACACCTGGTATCTGTTGGGTTCTCCCAACTCAGCATTTGAAAGTCGTTTCCACATGTCATATGCCAAGGTGAACAAAACTAGGAGAGAAATATTGCTTCTCCTCGGCAACATCTTAACATAAATGACTAGAAGGGTAGAGGACAGTGGCAGGCAAGGATGGGCTCTGTGAAGGTCAGAAGTGTCCATATAATTGTCTTCTCCAACAGAGCATCCCTGTGGGAACATATCTCCTTTGTATCCATACGGCTCAAGAAACCCCACAGATGTATGGATTTTCCTTATTCTGTTTGGCTCAATGGAGAGGCTTGAATCCAGTCTACATAGAGATTAAAGTACCCTTTGTGATTCCACCGTCATTACTGTTGTATTTACATATTCATCATGATCTTAGAACCAGGAGATACTAGGGAAGCTGGGAGCAGGGAGGAAATTCAGAGCCATCTGCTCCAACTTTCTCTCTCTCTCTCTCTCTCTCTCTCTCTCTCTCTCTCTCTCTCTCTCTCCTCCCCCTCTCCCCTCTCCCTCTCTCTCCTCTCCTCTTCTCTCTCTCCTCTCTCAGATAAGATCTCATGTAGCCCAGGCTAGCCTCAACTTACTATGTAGCCAAGGATGACCTTGAACTTTATAATTCTCCTGCCTCTACCTCCTGAGCTACCATACCTGGTTTTATGCAGTGCTGGGGACTGAAGCAGGGCTTCATGCCTGCTACGCCAGCCTTGTACCAACTTGAGCTGCACCCTGTTTTCTGACTTTCATTTAAAATGAAGCCACTCAAGTTCTGAGAGAACACATCCCCCTCCAAGCATGCTGATGGAGGTGGATAAGAAATGGCTTAGAGACTTTTGCCAGCATCTTCCTGTATATCGTAAGTAAAGGGTTAACAGTCTGACGTGGCCAATGAGACTCTGAATGTCCTTGGCAAGAAAAATGGAGTCTAGTGTTTTGTTTCAGATTTTTTTTTTTCTCACTAAGCTTGAAATCCAGCCCCATCCCGGCTCCCTACCTCTTGGGGTATGTTCCATGCCATGTAGACATGGCTTTTGAATTCATCCATCCAGACTTCAGCTACCCTGAGGGCGTTTCTGCGGACATGAGCAGTGAGGTCCTCTGTGTAGGGCTTGTGGGCTCGCTCGATGTGGGCAATCCTGGAGCAGGGCAGCACCTCCACACTCCCACCACACTGCCACACCTGCAAAGACAAGGGTGTGCCCATCAGTTCCTCTGTAAGGCAGGCTACAGGCCAGCATTCAACATGAACACAGAGAAACACAGCTCTCTCCACCTTCTCTCCACACACTGCCGTGCGGGTATGTGCTAGGTCTGATTTCTCCTTCTGCAGTAGGAATATTAAGTAATTAATTCGCAGCTTGGCTCTTATTGCCATGAGTTTATTTGCGAAGAGTTAATGTACTGTTTCCTTCCATCCATGAGCCCCATGTAGGCAGAGAGGCGAGATGTTGGAGATCAGGGAGTTGCGCTGTCCTTTCCCCGTCCCTGGGTTAGCACCCCCTCCCCCCCCACACCTGCCACAGTGGTCTGTACACCACTACAGAACAGGAAGGGACTACTGGGGACTCCCAGCTCAGAAGTCCATCTTCAAATGGACCTTCAAAGATCTGGACAAAGGTCAATGACAGCTACTGAGAAAGAGCCATGTGCTTCTACTTCTGTCCCCTCTTCCATGGGCTTCAGAGGGGAAGCACTCCAGACCTTTGGGGACAGTGGGGGGTTATTTGCTCGGTATTGTCACTTGGCAGTATGGCAGGGAACCTTCATGTGTTTGACACTTGTCCACTAACAGCAATAAGTCCTGGTCCAGGATATGGCAGGAGTTAGGTTTACTTAATTGGCTGTGTTGGTCAGGAAGACCTCTTCTCCTGCTGATCAGTGTCACGGTAAAGGATCCCCACAGCCATGGCCAATGGAAGGTAATTTGTCGATTACTTCCTTAGTATACTATTCAGGGTCAATAAAAGGCGACAAGAATTCCTACTGAGTGACAGTTATGTTCCAGGCCTGGGGTGTGCACTGGGGGCAGGGTGGTGCCGGGGAGTGAGCAGTTAAACACAGTGCTGTCGACTGAGGGTTTGCAGCCAGGCTGCCTTGGTCCAGCTCCTGGTTCTGCTTCATACTGGCTGTGTGACTCTGAGCAGTCACCCTGACTCATTTGTGCCTACATTCCTGTCTCCAGCACCAATAGCACCAATCTCATGAGGTACTGAAGAGGATTAAATTGATCGCACACAATGCACAGGTACAGTATACGCCCTTAGTCAAGCCTGTCCACAACCATACAAATCACATGGAGAATCCTCAGAATAACCTACGAGGTCACTGCTGTCACCTCCAACTTCAGGTAGAACCAAACTGAAAAAGGTCCATTGTCCAAAGGCACACAGCTGGTATTTACAACACCGAGAGACCTGTCTGATTCCCAAAGAAGCCGAAGGCAGAGCTGGTGTCAGGGGTGATCGTGTTTTAAGAGCAGTTAGTATCTCCAGGAGTTGACTCTGAGAGCCAGGAGAGAGAACACGACAGTCTCTGGGCTGTACCACTTCCTGCTACGACTGACCCATCCTAGAGACAGTGCAATTTCAGGGCACTTTGCCCTGATAACCTGTGAATCCTGTGACTGCATTATTGACAACACTTTGTGCCAGAGTCAATTTTTTTTTTTTTCCTGCGGCTGGAACAAGGCTGCTACTTGACATATTTCACCAATGCAAACCAGGACATCACTCACAGGAGTGCTCCGTTATGGGTCCTGCTTCTCAGAGTCAACTTGCCATTTACCCTTAAGGGTGTGTGTGCCTGCCAGCATAACCAGAGCCATATTGGTGGCACCTCTCACTGTATTCCCTACTTTAAATGGTGCTCCCCAACACAGTGGATATGGTGAGTACACTGAGCACTTCTTCATCCAACATTAATTCTTCTTTTATCAGATAGACTTCAGCACATGCAATGAGGTTTTCCACCCCATCCAGCTCCCCAAACTCAGCGTCCAGGGATAGGTTCACTGTCATTTTCCCACATTCTGCTTTGTGGTTCCATCTCCTCCCCCTCCCACCAACTGCTTGTTTAACCACCTCTCTTCTTTCAAAATGTTGTTTACGCCCCTCATCCGATTCTCCTTCTGACACACACTCCTGGGTGGCTCTCCGAGTAGACCATGGGTTCCCAGGACAAGGTGAGACAGTAGCAGGCTGGGAGCTGAGTGTCCCATTCAATAGCACACCTTTGGTGTCAGTGAGAATGGGATTCTGAATGTGACCTCTGCAAACAGCTGCTATACACCTTGGCAGGTTGCATCCCTCCTGAACCCCCATTCCACCCAGTGGAAGAGAGTGATGCAGCATGGGGGTGCTCAGCCCTGTGCCTGCCGTGTTATGAAAACTACATTGGAAAGTGACGAAGGAAATGAAGGAATCAGGCACAAGGGCAGGATGTCTCAGCCGATTTCTGCCCCGCCATGGGGCCACAGGAATGGTGCCTTTGGACTATTTTTTTTAAAATTATTAAATTTGTTGTTATTTGCACACTCACTTTTGATAAGTAAATTGGCCGCTGAGGTTAGGTTACCATCCCAGCAGAGGGTGCAAGGCTTGCTCCTCAGAGACTGGGAGTCCTTGTTTACTCAGGGGACCCACAGTCTCTTCCCTTCTGTTGAGCCTGTCCACGGAGGGACAGCACTCACCATAGGCGCAGCCTGTGAGCTCTTGGCAGCATCTGGTCTTTGCAGTAGAAAGTATACATTTGGCCTATATATACGTTAACTTTTGGACCTTGCCAATGACACTGAAGTCAACTAGAAAAGGCTTGTGCTTATCTGTTTCTGGGTGACAAATGGCTCTGCTGACCCAAGAGAGCCTTTGAAGTCTTATCCACAGGTGACCTCAGATCTCCTCTCTGGGATGCTGGGCAGGGTTAGGAAAAGAAATCACTAGTATTTGAGGCTGGGTGAAAGGTGATGTCAGGAAGCTTCCGTGGGGTGGGGGGACAGAGGGTGAGGAAATAAAAGAGAGCTGGCCTCAGCACAGGAAATGCCTAATGCCCCATGGCAAGTCACAAGCCAGTTGGAGGGTATATGCAGAAAGGATTGGTTCATAGAAACAGGGCCACTGGAGAAAAGGTGAGTTCCAGGGATGGGGACGCCATGAGGAGAGAGGAAGGGAGGTGTGTACCAAAGGGGTGACTGAGAAAAATAGACCAAGAGGTCACAGGTAACAGGCAAGCAAGAGTCACATGCTAAGGTGAGGGGTTGTAATAAGTCTACAAATACTGGGGACACCAGGCAACATGCAAACCCCAGGCTGGGTCCCATCTTCTCTGATGGCCATTGAGAAAAATGATCCTAGACCAGACCAAGTCCCTTCCAGCCTCTGCCTTCATAGTCTTGCTAACCTAGGACAATTGTTGGCCAACTCAACAATTTCTTGGACTCACCATTAGTAAATCAGATCATCTTGGAACACCTTTAGTGTCCACATTCCTTAATAAAACATTCATATTTTTATTTATGTACTTATTCTTTAAATATCTGTCTCCCAGGATTGAACTGTAACCTTCACAAAATCAAGGATATGTCTGTGTGTTTTCTACTGTATATACCAGGCCTGCTTCTTGGTATTTATGCAATAACTGTTATGTGAATAAGTGAGTTGGAGGGTCCTGGGCTTTCACTGACTATAGAGACACATTTTAACTAGCTCAGCTTGATGCCCTAATAAAGGCCATAAACATAAAATGTGGCCAGATTTTACTGAACACAGTGACTTCCTTCAAACCCAGGTGGTTTTTCAGCAAATTGCTGACATTAACGTGCAAAATACTGCCACCAAAGAGACTTACTTTGACTGCAGAGCTGAAATTAATGTTGTAAAACCTGGGAAGTCATCAAATGCATGTGGACAAAAGCAGGCAGCTTTTTCTTGTGGAACTGGGTACTCATGGCTGAGTCTCCCAACCTCATAGACGCTTGGCTATGCCTCCAGAGGGCTGCTGGCTCTGATCTCCAAATGTGATCAAGAATCTAAGGCAAGGCGTGAATAACAGCTTCGCAGGACAAAGTCAAGACCCCTCACTGCCAGCCCTTCCTGGAAAGCCCTGATTCTGTTAACCATCTCTGAAAGGGCTTCAGACATCAGTGTGGGACTACAAAGAAGCACAGGTTTCTAGAGGCTGGAGTGAGAGGGTACAAATCCTGACTCTGCCACAGAATAAGCCACTGAGTTGTACTTGTCTATGGATGCCAGTTGCTTTTTTACTGGGAATAATGGTTACCTGGGGATCTAAGTGAGATTCAATATGAACACTGCTCACTAGCAAAGCCAGCCCTGCTGAGGGGTTTCAGGAAAGGTTAAGTCTCTCTCTCTCTCTCCAAGACAAAAGCTACTGGTACAAAGTCAGGGTGAGGCCCCTGCCATGTCCATCATCAAGATTCCTGTACTAATTGTGACTTTCATCAAGCTATCAAATGGGATTGACAAACTGTATGACTCTTTAGATCCCTTCCACTCTTACTTTGAGAATCTGGGTTTCATAGCTTGTATCTCAAATGATGACTGGGTCTTGAGACACAACTTACAAAGGCATAGCCTGAGTCACAGTTGGGAGACACTGAGGCAAGACAACAAGATAATTTCATGTGCTTTTATGTTCAATCCATTTGCTTTAATGCCTTCTGTTTTAAGCCTGGGTTCTGGAGATTACACTCAGGTCCTCATGTTCAAAATGAAAGCACTTTACTGACTGAGCTGTTGGTCTCAGTCCAGCCCTACTGAGAAGGATTATGAGGCTGTCTCCAAAGAAAGAACATGATGCAATGTTGTACTAACCATGGGTAAGGTAGATTAGTGGGTAGTGACATTCCCAGCCTTGTACTTCGTAACTGTGGATCCTTCAGCTTGTGTCTCCTTGTGACACTAATGAGTTCTTATTTCTTAGCACCATGTTGCCCCAGGTCTCCCAACCCATAAAGCTCCCCTCCTACTCTCCATGCATCCAAAGCTAGCCTGGCTCTGTTCCTCCAAACTCTTTGAACATATGATTAACATCACTTACATGGTCCTGATTTCTTGGCTTATGTGGCTAATTATCTTCTTATGTGTAGCTGTCTCACTAGTTTGGCCATGAAAAGCTAAGACAACAGTGGGAAGCCCAAAGTGGGAAGGATGGGTAGAGGATGATGAGATGAATGCAGTCAAGGATAAGGCATGAGGAGGTTGGTGGAGGACCAGAAACTCAATTTTAGACTGACTTACGGGTCAGAGATGTAGGCAAGCAGAAATATGGACAAGACAGACATGGCCCTCATTCTCATGGTGTCCTTCAACTTTGTACCACAGGCATCTTGTTGTAGAATATTAGTTTAACTATGTAAAAATTTGTTGCATTAGTTTATGTTGTGGAATATTAATTTAACAGTGTTACATTTGTTTAACTATGTAAAGATGTGTTGCATTTATTTGCCTTGCCTGCCTAATAAAAAGCTAAATAGCCAATAGCCAGGCATGAGGTATAGGCAGGACTTTCTGGAAGAGAGAATAAGTAGTAGGAGGAATCTAGGCTCTACAGAAAAGAATGAGGAAGAAAGAGAAAGAGATGACAGGGAGACACCAGGGACCAGCCAGCCAGACACGGAGGAAGCAGGAAAGTAGGACATACAGAATGGAAGAAAGGTAAAAAGCCTTGAGGCAAAATGTAGATGAATAGGAACAGGTTAAATTAAGTTAAAAGAGCTAGTGGGACAAGCCTAAGTTGAGACCAAGCATTGAGCATTCATAATTAATAATAAGTCTCCATGTCTTTATTTGGGAGCTGGTTGGCAGCCCAAAGAAAATACCAACTACAGCATCTCACTAACCTTACCCAGTCACAGCCCTGCATGGGGAAAAATGAGGAAATAGAAGTTAGATCTGAGCAAGGCTAAGGATCGGCAAGCAAGATCAGGAGCACGAGGCAGAGGAGGAGTCTAGATGAAGACAGCATGAGTGCAGATATAGCCTCTGTCCCAAGGTCTACAACACTTGAAAATCTTTAGTTTCTCGACAAAAGCCACACTCCCTACCCAGACTCTCAGGATCTCCGAGGGCACACCTCTATTCCCTGCAACTTCATCACCTACTCTCTGCAGCCAGTTAGACTAACTTCTCTCAGTTCCTGAGGTAGACCATGTTCATGAACCTCTGTTCTCGCCTTCTTTCCTGGAACTGCTACTTCTCCATGAGTATGCAACACATCTCTATAATTTTCATCTACCTTCCCCTGACATCTTAATTTTGGTTAAATGATGTTTCCGTGAATGTTGCTCTTACTTCCTCTTAGGCAGTGATAACTCTGAGAACACACAGACACAGACACACACAAACACACACTCACAAAGAGAGATGTACAGTTTAAAGATATTCTATATAAATTTGGCATACTTCTGCCCCTCCCCCCCAGAAACAATGCTTCCCTTGGCAATCTCTTGGAAAATTACACAAAAGTAACCCATTATCCTGAAGTTGGGTAATAATTTTCTTCCCATCAACCTAACCCACACAGTGCTGTTTTTGAACACTGTATAAACAGAACCACTATATATGCCTCTTGCCTCTTGGTTCATTTATTTTCCTCACCCCAGCATCCCATTCTATATATACTCACTGATTTCCTTATGCACTTTCCTGTTGACTGACAGGCTTGTTTCCAGTGTTAGGAATAGTTCCTGGGAACACTCTTGTACACATCTCCTGGGGCCCAAGAGCGGGCATTACTCTATGCATTTTTGCCCCAGCAGCATGTCTGCGTACAAGTTAGATAGTCAGCTTTCCCATGGAAAGGAGGGGCTGTTTCAAACTATGACTTTGGAACTCCCTCCCCCCAGCATAAGTGAGACTCATGTTGTTTCACATCCGTGCCAACTTTTTCATTTAAGGATTTAATTTTTACCTGTGTGAGTGTATGTGTGTGCATGCACGAGAGAGAGAGAGAGAGAGAGAGAGAGAGAGAGAGAGAGAGAGAGAGAGAGAGAGAGAGAGAGAGAGAGAGAGCACATTGTTAGTGTAAGGGCTTTGGCTGCAGAGGTCCTAAGAGGGCATTGGATCCCCTGACTGGAATTACAGGTGGCAAGTGGCTGTACACCACCTGACATGGGTGCTAGGAAACAAACTTCAGCTCTCTGCAGGGTATTTAGTGCTCTTAACTACTGAGCTTTCTAACCTCCTTGTCAACTTTTGACATGTGTGACATGGGCATAAAATTCTCTCCACAGTTTTCATTTGCAGTCCCACCTGATTATTAGTGAGACAGTAGGGTTTTTGTTGTTGTTTGGTTGTGTGTGTGTGTGTGTGTGTGTGTGTGTGTGTGTGTTGATACATTTATATTGTGTACCCTAATAAAGTTTGCCTGAGGATCAGAGGACAGAGCCAGCCACTAGATTAGATATAGAGGTCAGGCAGTGGTGGCACACCTTTAACTCTAGCACTCGGGAGGCAGAGATCCATCTGGATCTCTGTGAGTTCAAAGCCACCCTGGACCACATGAGATTGACTCAATCTAGGAGAGAAAACAGAGCCAGGCAGTGGTGGGGCATGCCTTTAATCCCAGGAGGTGACATGGCTGGGTGAAGAATGGTATATAAGGCATGAGGAGACAGGAATTAAAGGCTCTTTTTGGCTGAGGCCTTTTGGGTGAGGACTCAGAGGTTTTCAGGATTGGCCGAGGAGTTGGCGAGGGGAGGTTGGCTGTGGCTTGTTCTGCTTCTCTGATATTTTAGCTTTTTCCCCAATATCTACCTGGCTCAGGGTTTTCTATTAATAAAACCACTTAAGATTTGAATAACAGGTTTTTTTTTTTCCTGTTCCTAACCTACAATGGCAGACTCTAAGAGAAGGCTGCCTCTGTCTTACTACAAGACCCATATAGGGCCAGGCATGTGGGAGACACTCAATGAATATTTGCTGTATGAATGAAGGATCAAAGTTGGCCTTTGTTCTGACTTACTCTGTGCTTCACTGGCACCTCCCTAGGTTTCTGAGGGCAAATATTTAGTTCAAAGTAGAGGGAAACAGTCTTAAGACCTGGCCATGCTTACTTTTCCACCAGACCTCACAGATGAACACTCCCTGGGGATTCAGTTTCTCAAGCCTCCTTCTAGCAATGAATTTTCCCAAAGAGTTGCCTGCTCCTTGGAAATGTGGTGCAGTTTCTCGGTTGGTGTACCTGAACGGTTTGAGTGTTTGGATCAGTCCCAAGTGACATTCAAGCCAATTTCCTTCAGAATCACCACAAAGCAGGAAGGTTGAGCAGGCCAAACCAAGGAGAGACAAGCTAGGCTGGAACGTCTGAGAGCTGTCTGTAGGGGCTTGGCTGTGCAGAAACAGCTGCCCACTTGCAGAGAAACCCAGAAGCCAGTTTGTGACACTAGAAGAGGACCAGCCTTGGCAAACTGGCCGAACATGTACAGAGGACTCCATTCTCCTGGGTGCCCAATGCTCTGACCAATCTTATTAGGCTGTATATAGGCCCAGGACACAAATATCATGAGGGCTTCTTTTCCTATGCTACATGGTTATGGATATTTCAAGGCAGCTTTCCTGACTCTGAGTAAAGGGATGCTTACCCATGTCTACCTCAAGTTTCTTATTTGAAAAGGGAGATGACAGACCTGAACATATTGAGGGGTGTCCCCAAGGGTGTGGCAGAGGCACCTGTTTCTCAAGGGCATTTGTTGTTCCTTTGGAGGGACTGTAAACAACTCACACTAACAATTTGAGGAAGAAATGCCCACTGCTCCTTCCTGGGCAAGGCACGAGAGTATCCAAATTGTTGAGAATAGTCACTATGCATTCTTCTACCAGCCAACCTATCCACTGCATATTTAAGCTAGAATGACCTTGAAGTTCAAAGACAGTGAACCCCTAAAAGAAGCAACGAATCCCTAAGTCACTATCTGTACAAAGGCTACCCACTGAGTCGCCCATCCCTCAGGGAGCTGTGGTGTGAGGAGATAATGACCTCCTGGTGGCATCTCTGAGGTTGGGCTCCGATGTTGTAATTTGTGATTTTTTTCCCCTATATATAAAGAAAGTATAAAGAGAGGAATGGTCCCATGGCACCATAGACAGGAACTCAATTCTGGCTTTGTAGAAGGGAGCTCCCAGCATAGGCAGCAAGCAGACATCCCAATTGAAGGTGAGGAGACCACTCAGAGGCCGGAAACTCAGACAGTAAGTAGATCTAGTATCTGAGGCTCAAGGGAGCTGCATGACACAAATAGAGAGAATCATGGCCCCTGCAAAGGAGGCTACTGAGCGGAGTCTAGAACAGGGTTAGAAACAGAGCAGAAAACCAAAGGAAAAGCCAGCAGGGTGAAAGCGGAAAAGGCTGTGGCTTAGAGATCGCACACAGCCATATATATTCCCCAGAAAGTCATTGATTGCCATGTGCCAATTATGTTAGTGACAGAATGAGCTAGCTGCTGAGGCCAGGACTCTAACTACAGTTGCAGCCCTTGACCAGGAGATACAGATGTTTGCTGGGACTAAACCTCAGAGTACCCGGCTACAAGATCCTGGGAAGGGACTAGACCTAGTTCAGATACTTCCATAGAGCAAAGCTCTAGAAACAACCTCAAGGGTAGAGAGAGACGATTAGCCAAGTGCCTAGTGGGTCCATTCCCACGTGTGCTACGACACTAATCACTTCTTTGTATTGAATCAAGATCTCTGGCCCCATTATCATCCCTGGTGCTGAGTTTGAGTGTCCTAGGAAGTCAAGGACCAACCTTCAAACAGTCAAATAAAACCTTACCCATCCCTGGTAAGAAGAGTCACTTCTCCCAGATAGCCAGGCCCTTCACTGACTTTTTGCATTTGGGTTAAGGCTCTCTCAGTAGCTGTGAGACATCTTCCTCTGTGGACCGCTTTCTCCATCCATCCAGCTGCTATGCAGAGAAGACCCATGGCCTGTGCTTAATTCTTACTTTGCTATATGAAGATGAGCTACTTACTCATTTAAAGTGTTTCCTTTTTTATGTCTTTAATCAGTGGCTGTTTCTTTCCTCTCTCTGAGGCTTAATCTAATCAGAAGCACATCCCACACATATGAATGGTCCATTAGCCTGTCCCAATCAAATTCAAACTGGCTGTCCATAACAGATGCCCCCTCCTCTCCCAAAGAATGACATTGGCTCAAAGGATGTCTCTGAGTCAATGTCCAAGACAATTGCCATGGTAAGGCCAGAAGAGCCCCTTTCTGAAATCAGGGCAACCAGGAACACAGGAGGAAAGCACACACGCTGTCCCTCCCAGGATAGGGTTGGGCACAATCTGATGACAGATGGTTTTAGTGTCATTAAGATGAGGCAGGTACAAGTCAGGCCCTGGAATCAGGCGTCAAAGGTACAAATCTGGCCCCAGTACCTCCCCCAGGTTTGTCCCAGTGGGGCTCCCCAGTTTACCATTAAGATGGTAGAGATGGGAACAAGTGAGATAGCTTAGTGGTTAGGAGCATTGGTTGTTCTACAGAGGATCTGGTTCAGTTCCTAGCACCCTCATCAAGCAGCTCACAACCACCTGCAACTCCAGTTTTAGGGGCTATGACACCCTCTTCTGGCCTCTGAGGGACCCTGCATGCACATGGTGCACTAGCAGTCACAAACACATACACATAAATAAAATGTTTCTTAAAAAGAGATTGTGGAAATGAAATCAAGGGAATCATTTTTTCTTCCCAGAATGCAATCTGTTGTAAGAAGCTTGTCTGTCATGTGCTTAGAATTCAGATAACAAAAGCTGATATTATGGCTTGAATGTAGATTTCCCCTACAGACTCAACAGATTTGAACTTTATATGTATATACACACACACATACATATACATATATATGTATACACACACACACACACACACACACACACACACACACACACACACACACATATATATATATATGATGTATGCAGTGTTCTGCCTGCACATATGCCTGCACTGCAGGCCAGAAGAGGGCACCAGATCCCATTACAGATGGTTGTGAACCACCATGTGGTTGCTGGGAATTGAACTCAGAACCTCTGGAAGAACAGCCCATGCTCTTAACCTCTGAGCCATCTCTCCAGCCTAGATTTGAACATTTTATTCCTATTTTGGAAGGCCGAGCTGGAGGGAGAGTCTTTGAGGGTGTATTATCCCTGGTTCCTTCCTCGTATGCCTTCCTATTGGCTAGTCAGGCAGGATGGTGGACTGCAATACCTCCGAACCATGAGCCAAAGAAACCTTTCTTCCCTTAGGCTGTTGGGTGACACATTTTGCCACAACCATGAGAAAACTGCCGACACAGCTGATATGCTAGGAGTGCTTTGAAAGGTGTTTGCCCGTTAGTACATATCAACATGAATTGTCAGCTTGGGCTTCTTCACAAATGTCCTTGCCAAAAAAGCACCTAGCTGACATTACATTAGCAACAGACTTTACAAAGGGAATCAGCGGCGCAGAAGAGCTTATTTGAAGGGGACCACACTAGTCATTTCCCAGGTGAACACACTGAAGTTCAAGGTCACATCATACTTCAGACTCAGAGTAGAAAATGGGCCCAAAGTATGCCTCTTGGAAGACATGATACCATCATGGTTCTGAGCAGAGGCTCTGGTCAAACAGTTCAGTGTGAAATCACCTGATTCCCGTTTGCTGACCTGGAGGCAATTCATCTCACCTTCTCACAATTTCCTTGTATGGAAAGTGGAGACAGAACCGATCAACTCCAAGGCCAGCTGTGGGAATTCAGCGGGTAACTGTAGAGGTTTACTTCACCACCTCCCACGGGCTTAGCACCCACTCAGTATTTTCATGCCTACCATCACTGTAAGGCCCTCAGCTATGGGGCTCACCGGTGCTGTGTGCTGTTCAGGGCAGGAGGAGACTGAAGCCCTCTGTGGTGGAGAGCCCAGCTGCCTCTATCCCATCTCACTTACACACCACTCAGACATCTCAGGCTCATCTGGTCCAAACCAGACTTCCTGATTTCCTTCTCTTCCTCCCCATCTGTCCTTCACTTCCCTTCATCCATGTAACAGCCCAAGCTTGAAACCTATAATTCGCCCAAATCATCATTTCCTCCCCTTCCACATCCAGTAAGTCAGCAAATACGGTCAGTCCTTCCACTGAGTCCCAGCTCCTGGGTCCTCCCTCCTCACCACTCCACGACCTGAAAGAACCAGTAAGGAGGTGACTAAGGCTGAATGACATCATGAGAGGAACCTTGATCTACAAGGTGCCCTTGTAAGAGGAAAGGACACCAGAAACTGTCTCTGCCAGGGAAGACAAGGTGAGGGATGGCTGTTTAGAAGTCAGAAAGGGAGCCTTGACCAGGTCTGGCCCTCCTGCACCCTGGTCTAGACTATCAGTCTCCAGAATACCAAGAAAGGAAATGTACACAACCCAAGCCACTTACTGCAGCATTGTTAGGGTGCTTGAGTTGACTAGCACAGTACACTTACAATTTATAACTATACATCTATGACTTGGTCCTTAAAAAATTGTCTGTCCCATTATACCATACCATTATCTCTAAGAAGAAAGGGTCTTTCCCCCCTCTTTTTCTTCTCTCATATACTACATCCTGATTGCAGTTTCCCTTCCCTCCACCCACCACCAGTCCATTCCTTGACTTCCCTTCTCCCCTAGATCCACTCCTCCACCATTTCCTTTCAAAAAAAGAGCAGACCTCCCAAAGATATCCACTGAACACGGAATAACAAGTTACAATAAGACTAGGCACAAACCCTCATATCAAGGCTGGACAAGGCAACCCAGTAGGAGGAAAAGGGTCCCAAGAGCAGGCCAAAGAGTCAAAGACACCCCCATTCCCACTGTTAGGAGTCTCACAAGAACACCAAGCTACACAACCATAACGTATACACAGAGGACCTAGTTCAGATTCATACAAGCTCTGTGCTTGTCCAGAAGAAAGGGTCTTGTCTAAGGAAATCATGATAGTATCTGCATTGCAATAATGATGAGAAGGAGGAAGAAGAGAGGAGCACCAGCTCTATTTTCCTGCAGTGTGGCTTGTTCCTTGCTCCAAACCTGGGACATTAGAGTTGCAATCAAATGGTTGCTAAGAAGCACCCTTCCAGCCCTTGAAACAGACCAGCAGGTCAGCCCAGCTAAAGAAATGGCAGAACAGGGCTGGGGAGATGGTTCAATGGGTAAAGGGGCTTGCCACTAAGCTTGATGACCTGAGTTCAATCCCTGGGATCCATAAGTAAAAGGCGTTGTCCTCTAACTTCCACAGGTGCCCCAACATGCGCGCGCGTGTGTGCGCGCGCATGCGCGCGCGCGCACACACACACACACACACACACACACACACACACACACGCTCACGCACGCGCGCGTGCGCGCACACACACACACAAATAAATAAATGTAATTTTAAGGTCTTGTTTGTTTGTTTGTTTTGTTTGCAAGAAAGAAAAGAAGAAAAGGGGGAGAAATGTAGATAAGGAAGGTGTCCCAGGGACTTTACAGACATTGCTGACTCCTGGTTTTTGTTTTATTTATCTTTTTAATTTAAATTTTTTTTTTTTTTTTGCTTTTTGTATTGCCTTTTCCTCCAAATTGGGAAATTCAGTGTTGACACATGCTTACTCTCTAGTCCATCATCTATGAACAAATTCTATGGAATTGCCCCAATAATGGCTTTTATGGCTCTTTCCTCCCTTGGCCTTAGCTTATTCAGAGGTAAAATTTCCTTTGAGTGGACTCCCAGAATCCTTTGTCAACTTCCATCCTGTCCACATGTCTCATTCATCCTGCTTTCCTGTGGTTCCCTCATTGAACAGCACAAGGAACAAAGCCGGGGTGAGAAGACTCCTCCCAGCACAATCCTCGGAGGGTGCTACCTTCTGCTCCCCACCGTTTCAAGCTAATTGCTTCATTATGTGCTTTTTTAAATTGCTTTGTTCTGCAGGGATTAATTTTGCACTTATCTTTACTAACTGTAAAACTTTTACAACGTACTGTGAAGCTGTGTCTGTTCAACTGCTGCCTTGTGACTGAAGAGACTCACTCCTGTGTGGCTGGTGTGTAGAAAACAACACCTTATCTGGAAAAGGGGCTGCCACACAGTGGTTTCAGGCACCTCCTTGGAGCTGTTGGGCAGGATGGAATAGTTGTTTCTGGGTTGGCACCAAGACTCCCTTATATGTGGAAGTTCAGACAAGAAGGTGCTCATCAACCTAGAGAGCTGGGCCTAGTAGGCATCAGATAGCTCACATCTTGGAGGCCTTGGGGATTTGAGGTGCCATGGATTATAGAAGGTCATGGATCATGGCACACATTCCAATAGAGTGGAGAGAGCAATGGCTGACCATCCAGAAAGAAATGGGCAGACCAGAAGCTCTCGCTAAGCAAGTGCATGCTTTCCCAAAGCTCTGACACTCAGCCTCGTCTATCACTGGGCACCGGACCACCAGCCATCAAGGAATCACCTCACCTCTCTCTCTGGTCAAATGGTACCCATAAATTGCTCACTTCCTACCCTCTCTATTTCTGCTACCACCTCTCCACACCAACTGCCAACACCAAGGCCTTCTTATGGCACATCCAATGTCCTCTGTTCTCTTGCATTCTGGGAGTCCAGTGAGGTAACTTTGAATCTTTGAAATAAGGCTAAACCACCGTCACAGTCAGGTGTACCACTTCTCTGAGGGACTTGGGAAAATGAGCTCAATTCTCTGAGTCTCAGCGATTTCATCTGCAAAATGAGGCTGAGGATTCTGCTCTCTCATGGTTTCTGACATGAGTTAGTTATTGTGATGGTTAATATTGGTTGTCAACTTGACAGGATTTAGAATCACTTTAGATAAACCTCTGGGCACAATTATGAGAGATTATCTAGAGTAGGTTAGCCTCTTGTAATGCTGGTGAAGGATTTTATCCCCAAGTTAAAGACAATGAGGAGAGTCCCCCTAAGTGTAGGTACCACACCTGTGATCTGGGGTCCTGGACTGGATAAAAATGGAGCTGAGTCCCAGTACCTTCTTCTTCTTAAAATTTTTATTTTATATATGTGTTTTGTATACATGTATGAATGTGTACTACATGTATGCCTGGTATCCATGGTGCCCACAGAGGCTGGAAGAGGTGGTTGGGTCTCCTGGAACTAGCGTCAGGGATGGTTGTGAGTTGCCATGTAGGTGCTGGGAACTGAACCCAAGGTCCTCTGCAAGAGCAGTCAGTGTGTTAAGCCTTGGAACCATCTCTCCAGCCCCCACCCGGCTTAACTGTGGATGCACCATGCCAGCTGCCCCAATGTGCTGCTGCCATGACATTGCCACCGTGGTGGGTTCTATGCTGAGACTGTGAGCCAGGACAAACTCCTCTTCCTGTACATTTGCTTCTTTTTCAGGTACTTTATCACAACAACAAAACAAGTCACTAAGCCAATGATGGACAGCATAAAACTCCGTAGAGTATCAGTTCTGTGGGGGGAAATTTAGTTTATTACTTGATTATCTTACCATGTCTTTTAAAGTTAATCAATCAGTAAACTAATTAATTTTGAGGCAATGTCTCATAGCCTAGGCTAGCTTCCAAAGCTCACCATGTAGCTGAGGATGGTCTTAAACCACTGGCCCTCCTGTTTCTACCTTCCAAGGGTGGGGATTACATACAAAATTATATAAAAAAGAGGCAGGACCTGGACCTGGTAGCACAGGTCTGTGATCCTAGCTATGTGAGAGAGTGAGGCAGGAGGATCTGAAGTTCAAGGCCTTGCTGGTTTCTGAGTGAATTCAAGGGCAGCCTGGGAAAGCTAGTAAAATCCTGTTTTAAAAATAAACAGTAAGAAGAGAGCTGAGATGTAGCTCAGCTGTAGAGCACTTGTCCAGGATGTGCCAGGGTTCAGTCCCTGGTTTTAGTCCCCAGTATTTGAAAAAGCAAAACAAAACAAAAATCAGTGGCAGGGCTCATATCTTTTACCCACACAACACACACACACACACACACACACACACACACACACACACACACCACACACCACACACACACACACACATACACACACACAACAAAACAAAACAATCAAAAAACAACCTACACATGTTATTCATGTTGCTCTCCATCGTAGCTCCAGCTGGCTTGGGCCAACCATAGACTTAGCTCCAATTCACAAAACAGAGATAACAACATGGAAATCACAAGGCTTGTAGAAAAGTGATGAGATAATATACCCAAGTGATCAGTGAATGACATACAGCAAATGGAAGCTCTTCCTCTGATTACCTATGTCTTCTCCCAGCCTGTGGCCTAACAGGCTTCAAAGTCATCAAGTGGCCTACTCCCAACTGTGGGTATGTGTCTGCCTTAGGAAATGATGTCCTTCTTCTGTGGGCCTTAAAGTCATTGTGCCCACCTTAGAAGTCAATGCTGTGGCCAGGGATCTCTCAGCCCCAGGGCACTCACAATTCCTCAAGTCATGGGCAAACCAGCTGGGCATGGTGGTGCATACCTATAATCCCAGAACTTGGGAGGTAGAGGCAGGAGGATCAGGAGTTCATGGCCATCCTCAACTACATAGCAAGTTCCAGACCAGCCTGGGCTACACGATACCCCATCTTAACAAAAGGTGTTGAAAAGTCAAGATGTACTGATAGCCCACCAAAGTCTGACTTCTAGATCATCACCAGTGACCAATCATCATTTGACATTTGGCAACTCTGCTATATCTATTCCAGACTTTCCTTTTTAGCATTACAAACTTAGCCAAAGTAAATCAGACCCAGATAGACAAATACCACATGCTTTTTCTTACACATAGAACCTAGAATACACACACACACACACACACACACACACACACACACACACACACACACCATGAAAATAAAAGGGGGTTCTACTTGAGAAGGGGAAGGGGGACTGAGAGTGGAGAGAGGAATAGGTGTGGGAAGTGATGTGGTTAGACTACATGGAATATTTGATTCAATGATGGGACATTATGAAGTTTTTTTACACACAATAAAAAAATCAATAAAGTTGTGCCTCTGTCTTGCCTACTTCTGCACATGCATGCTGGTCCCTCCATGTTTCTGCCATGTTCTGATGTACAGCTGTGGTCACTCTCTTTTTTGTCTGTCAAGAATCCTATAACTCCACTTCTACCCCCCAGAGCTCTCCTCCTCTGTCTTACCTGCAGAAGGTAAGGCTTAAAGCTGGTTAGCTGGTAGCCAGCTCCTCTAGAGACCCTCACTCAACTCCCCAGAGACAGACCATCCCCTGACCATCTTCACTGCCCCTACAGCACACATAGGATCTTTCCTTGCCAATTGACCCTGCACAGATTGGACTCTGCCTTGCGGCTTCATTCAAATG
The DNA here is from genome assembly GCF_004664715.2 of Peromyscus leucopus. Lineage (NCBI taxonomy): Eukaryota > Metazoa > Chordata > Mammalia > Rodentia > Cricetidae > Peromyscus > Peromyscus leucopus. Next base: position 93,568,673 of record NC_051063.1, on the reverse strand, counting down.
ATGCTCAGAGTGATGCATTTTCTTCCAGACTAATTTCTAATTTTATTTTACTAGTATTATTATCACTGGGTTCACACTTTTAGAACCTATTTGCCAACTATGATGGGCTTCTTCCACAGGGATGCTTCCACACACACCACACTGTACAGCTGCGACTACCTTTATACGGGTTTCTTTTGTGTCAACAATTCCTACTCAGTTTTGTTTCCTTCAATCAAATTTTGCAGACCTAAATTCTTAAATACTCATTTCTTCAACAGGATTTTTCTTTCTGTGTTTACTATGTTCATTTGCTGTAGTTTGTGTTGTCTGTGCTGTCAGTCATATGCGATCATTTACATTAATTTTTGTTTTTGAGACAATGAGTGTGGTGGTGGAATAAGATGTCTCCCACAGGCTCATGTGATTGAACCCTTGGTCCCTGGTTGGTGGTGCTGTTTGGGAAGGTTGTGGAACATTTAGGAGGTGCACCCCCTCCTGCAGAAATTCCATCACTGGGGGTGGGCTTTCAGAGTTCACGGCTTCCCCCTACTTCCTGCCTGCTTTCTCTCCTTCCTGTGTAAGGTTGAAATGTGAACTCGCAGCTTCCTGTTCCTGCCACTGAGTCTTTCCTGCCATCGTGAATACCTAGCTCTCTAGGACCATAAACAAAATAGACTCGTCCTTAGTTGCTTTAGGTCATGGTATTTTAATCACAGCAACAGAACATAACTAATTAATGCATTGTCTCATGTACTTCCAGCTGGCCTCAAACTCACCGTGTAGCCAAGGATGGCCTTGAAGTTCTCATCCTCCTGCCTCCACCTCTCTCATTTGTACTTTCACAATTCAGAATTTGTTTTCTTATTTGTTAATTTTTTGGAATATCACCTAAAAAGTGTGAGCAGGGTCTCTGAGTTGTACACTTACTGCTGTTGGAATTACTGCATCAAAGACCCCACAAAGGTCCTTCAGTCCAAGTCCAATTCAGAAACATTAAGCTCACAACACTGTTTTTCCAGTGACCGATTAGACTGGCACGTCAACCATGGTGACACTAATCATGGGGGACCAGGCTGATTCTCATGGTTCTGGGGGTGGAACTGGAGGGCAATATTATGCAAAGTGAGTCAGGTCTGTAAAGACAAATATTGTGTTTCTCACATCTGTGGGACGTAGGTACACCCATCCATCCCCACACAAACATACATGAAGGGATACTTCTTGGGGGAGCTGAAGTGAAAGAATGGGAAAGAATAGAGGGTGACAGGAGAGGGTACAGGAAAGTAGACAGAGTCAAAGTACATGATGGTTTTGATTTTAAAAACTTATGAAACATCATTTTCATTATGAAAATTCATCATTTTGCAATCCATCATTTTCCATACAAATATGCACCACTTTGAAAAAGCCTAGGCTGTTACACTCTTAAACTGTGTTTTGTGTCTTCTGAACCTACTGCTGATTGTTCCCATTACACCATACTGCAGTGTGGCCCAGATCCTTACTGAGGCCAGAGAGCCCTGGGTGCTGTGCCTTAGACTTCTCTATCCAGAACCATGAGCAAAAGCAAAAACTTCTATTCTTTACAAATCTCCCACTCTCCAGCATTTTGCTATAGCAACAGGAAATGAATTAAGACAGAATGTGGTAGGATGTTCATGGAGAAAAATAAGACTGGTCCATCCCTCACACTATGTCAGGATTGATTTTGAAAAAATATTGGAGATTAAAATATGAAAGATATGATATGCAAGTAGAAGGTGTAGGTGAAGTTCTCTACAACCAGGAATGGGTCAGATTTTCTTAAGGACCTGGATAGGAAGGGAAAGGCTGATACATTTGCTTGATTTTGAAAAAGCAACCTAGGCTGGGCATGGTAATGCAAGAAGTGGAGTCAGGAGGATTGCAAGTCAGAGGCAAGGCTGGGCCAAGTGAGGTCAAGGCTAGCATTGGCTACAGTAAGACCTTGTCTAAATAAAATAAAGCAAAGCTGTCCTTTCATAGCAAAAACAAAAGTCACATAACACACTTGGGAGGGAAGTTTAAATTATATGATAGACAAGGCATCACTGCTACTAATGTGCAGACATCCTAAAAACAGAGATTAACAACACTATAGGCAAGTGGGCCAGAGGTCTGAGCAGCTCACAGGAGATGGCAATGTGGAGGGTCTCAGCTGTGTGAAAAGCCTGCTTCTTCACAATAGTTACACAAATTAAAGTCGTACCCAAAGAGCCAGGCCTCACCTGTCAGAGTGGCGAAGACCCAAATGCCTTCTAATCATCCCTTTGATTTCTAGTTAGCCTGAATCAGTTTTCTTCCTTTACAATGCTGATTTTAAACACTATTTGACTAAAAAGTTTGGCAGGGATATAACATATATAAGTTAATATATGCCTTAAAAAAACCACAGTTTAAAATGGGTGGCAGCATGTTTCTATAACATAAATGTCACATGGACGATGGATAGATTAATCATATGCTTTATACAGAGCACTTTAGAGTTTATGGAGTATCTAAATTTATTTCTTCTTGTTATAGTTGTTGTTAAAAATAATAATTATGATAATGAGATAATAAAGTACAAGGATGAATTAACTTTCAGGGCCAACATAAACATGTGGAATCCTCTAACAGTGTCAGGATAATAACATCTAGCTTGCTATAGCACTATGTGTGTGCACTCTAAAGGATAATTGTAAGGGAAGAATTCTGGAAGTAGTGATGCAAGGCACTGACTTTGCTGATAATGGATATAGAAACACTAGACTATCTTCCTGCAGGAACTAAGAACATCTATCTATCTATCTATCTATCTATCTATCTATCTATCTATCTATCTATCTATCTATCTATCATCTATCTATCTATTTTTAGATAGAGTCTGGCATATCACAGATTGGCCTGGAACTCACTGTGTAGCCAAGGATGACCTTGAACCTCTGATTCTCCCACCTCTACTGCCCGAGTACTGGGATGACAGGAGTTATTACTGGTTTATGTGGTGCTGGGGCTGGAACACAGAGCTTATTTTGTTCATGCGAGGCAGGCACTCTACCCCTGAGCCACACTCTCATCCATAGGGGTGTTTCTGATACCTGGGAACAATGTCATTGTGAGGTCTGCTCAATTTCTTCCCCGACTTTTGCTTCTTTCCTCCTGCATGCCTGTGGAGTAGGTGTTTTTCTGAGGCATGGGCAGGTGTGAACTAGGGTCCCCACGGCTGAGAGAGAAGGTTTACGAGGGGGTGAGTTCTGATAGACAGGACAACAGAAGACTGCATGGGGTTAGAGGGGTCATGGTTTGAGGTAGAGAGAGCCCCTAGGTACAAACTCTAGCTTTTTTAAGTCGTTAAAGGCTTTGTAGATGGAGAACTTTGAATGAAGACCCAAATGTGCAGCCAGTCACCTAGACTTCTTCCCATCCTAGATGATACTTGGCTCCATGAGGAAAAGAGCCAGAATCATGCACAGAAAGAGCTCACCTCATAGTCAGTCCCAATGAAGTAGCTAAGAAACAGCAGGTAAAGGGAGCAAGGCTCACACTAAGGAATAAAGAAGGAAGGCAGCGATTCAGTCTCAGGGACAGGCAGTTGAGGACCATTCTGGAGGATGAAAATGCTATTTAAGAGTCATCAGCGTAGGAGGCCATTGTCTAAAGGGCCAAATGATAAAGAATATTCCAAATCAGAGGCTCTGAACTCCCATGAGAAACCCCAGTGAGAAAGCCTGGCACTCAGACAGGAGCAATGACTTGTGTATATCCCATGGCTGCTCAAAAAGGCCTTGTCTGTGGGTAACTCTTCTGTGTGGTAATACCAAACAGCTTAATCCAGCCACGGATCACCACAGTGAGAGCATGGTGGAGAGGAGGTCCCTGTCTTCTGGCTGCCTGATCTAGACACTATGAATAGGGTAATGGCTGCAGGGGGGCATTCTTTCCTCCCCTTCTGACCTCCCTGGTTTCTGCCATAGGAGGATGGGCTCATATTAAAGAGTTCAGCTGTAAGGGCTAATTGCAAGCAAGGCCTCCCATGTTTCTCCATGGCAACTCCATACAGCTCATGAATATAATTTAATATATGTGTGTGTGTGTGTGTGTGTGTGTGTGTGTGTGTGTGTGTGTGTCCCTTTTGCCTTATTGAACAAGAACACAAAATACAATTGAGAATTTTCTTTTATGCATCAGGAATGTTAAGATCTTCAACAATTGTGCTGTAACCCCAGACTCCCTAGATGCTTAGCTACAGAAGCAGATGCAAGCTGCTTTACTGTTGGACACTTATTATCTTTTTCTACTCTATATGTTCAAAAATGTCTATACATTTGGAGTGTTTTGATCTTTGAGACCTTGGCAGTGTGTAATGGTGAAACAACCTAGCCCTAGGTTTTTATTTGTGAGAATATTTTAAACTATGGATTCAATTTCTTTCATGATCATGGGATAGGTTTAGGTGTTGATTTCTTCCTGTTAGTTCTCATAAATATACCATTCCACAAATTTGTAATATTTGTTGGTATTTTCAAATTATAGCACAAACTTGTTCATTATATGTTCTTATTTGTAGATACCCATATCAATGAGCCTTTTTATATTCCTAGCATTTTTTTTTTTTTTACTTTATCTCTATTAGGTGGCTACATTTGCAAGATTCTAGCAAGTGTAATGGTCAACAACTCCAACAAACATCATCTTATAGGACAGAACATGCTGTAATCACCAATTCTAATTCTGGGTTCTGCACCATCATGAGAATAGTCCTGCCTATATCCTGCATAAGGAAGTAGAATGTGAATTCATTTCTACTTGCTTTTTATCTTTGAAGTCAGTCCGGGATACTGGCAGACATTCATGACATCCTCAGGACTTCCTGGAATGACTCAACAGCTAGAAGAGCACCCAAACGTCTGAACATATAAATGTGTGGAGGATGAGTCAGAGATAACCAAAAAATCCCACTTCTGGGGTCTTCATAGTCAAGAACTACAGAAAATTTCCCAGGGTGTAGTTCCTCTCATGCAATAGAGATGTCAGTGTCTATCTGTGCCAGCTTCCTGGACCATTTCCAGGGCTGTCTTCCTTAAGCCTTTGAGGTCTTCAACCCTATGTTTTCTCTCCAGGTCCTGGTCTACTTCCACCATGGGTACAGCTCAGGGATGTTGTAAAATGTGCAGGCAGAGCACTTCTTTGTTATTTTCTTCTACTATTTTTATTCTGTTGGCTTTTTCTAACTACTTATATACTGTTACTGTTCAGCTTTTATTTCCAATGGAGGAATGGGATGCCAGATAGTTTCCCTTAAGCTAAACTTGAGCTGCACTCACACAACATATACCCCATACATATTTGTTATCACTCGGATCAAGGCATTTTCAAATTTCCGACACAATTTCTTCTTTAAATTATGGGTTTTTAGAAGCATGTCTCATAATTTTCAAAGATGATAGTTTTTGTCTGCAATTTTTGGTCATGGATTTCTAACTTAATTCCATTTTGGTATGAGAATATGCTCCCTGTGAGAAAAACCCTTGATATTTGTTGTGTCTTGTCTCATCCCCCAGGACATGGTCAATATCCATGAATATTCTATTTGCTCCCAGAGAAAAATGCATTCAGCAGCTTTTAGATGCCATTTGGATTCAACTTACTAATTGTTTGGGTCTGTCAACTACTTGGGATGTAATGAAGCCTTCCACTGTGCTATCAGGGTTGCTGACATCTCAGTGTGTTTCTGCTGTTTTTTATTTTCTTTTTAAATAAAAAATTATTTCATGTATTTTGTCTACATCTATGTCAGCACATCTCATGTATGCCTGGTGCCCACAAAGGCCAAAGAATGGCATCAGATCACCTTGGACTGGAGTCACAGATAATTGTAAGCCATCATGTAGGTGCTGAGAATCAAACCTGGGTCCTCTGGAAGAGTAGCCAGTGCTCTTAGCTGTTGAGTCATCTCTGAGGACACTGTGGACTTTTTTTCTGTATACAACCTTACATTGTTCAGTCAGTTAGCATTCAAATTGACAATAGATTCTAGATGAATTTCACATTTATCATTTTTAGACCTTTTAATTATAATGGTACTTCTCTTCTGAAGTTAATATAATAACTTTATTTAGGTTAGTATCTGACCACTATGGATTTGCCTATACTTTTGGATTTTTATCATTTCTGTGTCTTATTTCAGATACATTTCTTGTAAGTAGCCCATTGCTAAGTAAACTTTTAAGCTTGTCTAAAATTACTCAAGTTTTGACTTAGTTCATGTAGATTGACTGATATAACCAGGCCTATTTTGTCTCTCTGCACAAGCTGTTGTATACATCTATTTCTGTCTTCTTATAGCATATTCATATTTTATTTTCCATCAACTGATTTTGAAGTCATGTTTCTTCTTTCTGTGCTTTTCATGTCATCCCTAGAAACTTTAACTTGTTTACTTAAGTTACCAAACTTTAAAGTCAACCAGTGACCTTTCTATCACTAACAAATAGACATTTTACAACAAATCCAACCCCCCAGCCTATAGACCCCATTAATATGCACTTAGTTTTAATAATCCCACAGGCAGTACTCTTGTGTTTCATTCCACTTCAAATTTTATTAGACTTATCTATTTATCATTATTATTCTTTAATCTCAGATTTCCTTTGGGGATCATTTTTCTTGTCCCAAATTTAAATATTTTTTAACTTATTCTAATGAAGATCTTGCATGAGCGAATGTGTGTGTATCTTATCCTCCTTTGAGTGGTGTTATTCCGGATACATACATATAGCATGGCAAGCATTTTCACAGCATATTGAAAAGAGGATTCCATAGTCTCTTGCCTTTCATGGTTGCAGTGGAAAGTTGGCTGTTCATCACTGTTTTTTTGGTAGTTTCTCTTTCTCCTACTGGTGTAAGTTCTTGTCTTTGGGAGTCTGCTGTTTCATCATGCATATGTACAGATACACAATGTATGTCTTCATATTTATCCTAATTTGGACAAGTTGAGTTTCTATGAATTGGCATGTTAGTTGGGAAAATTCAAGACACTATTTCCTAAAATAATCGCTTTTGTCCAATCTTCTCCTTTTATCATCTCCGTTTGGATTTGTAAAGTATTATACTCTCTCTGCTCTACCTAACCCTCCACCATATATATTTTTCTTCTTTCTGGGTTGATTTTGAGTGATTCTTTTAGCTATACTGTCTGGTTTGCTAGTTTTATTATTTTAATAATGTTCATGTATTTGTTCAACCTATCTACTGAACTCTTAGCTTCATTTTATATTTTTCACAATTTTAAATTTATCCTAGTAAAACTAAATGCTACAGGTTAGCAATAAAATGTCTCCAAAGGCTCATGTATTAATTGATTGGTGGCACTACTGATTGATTGGATTATGAGGGCACTAACTCATCAATAGATTAATTCCCTGTTGAGTTCAGAGCTGAAGTGAGCTAGGAGGAGGTGGAGCCTTGTTGGAGTAGTGTGTCATGGAAGCTATGCCTTTGGATATATATCTTGTCCATGGCCCCTTGATCTTTCTCCTTTTCCCTGCTCCCTTACATTGAGGAGTAAGAAGTTGTGATGATTGATGTTGATTGTCACCTTGACAGAATCTAGAATCACCAGAGAGAGAACCCTCTGGACAAGTCTGTGAGGAATATCTAGACTGGGTAAATTGGGGTGTGAAGATCCTCCCTTCAGATAGACAGCACCATTCCATGGACTGGGTCCTGGACAGCATAAATATGAGAGCAAGCTGAGCACCACATCCACCTATCTCTATTTCCTGACTGTGGTGGCCTGAATAGGTATGGCCCCAATAGACTCATGGGTTTGAATATGGCACATAGGGAGTGGCACTATTAGGAGGTATGGCCTTGTTGGATGGAGTAGGTGTGGCCTGTTGGAGGAAGTGTGTCACTGTGGAGGCAGAATTTGAGGTCTTATATGCTCAAGCTAGGCCTAGTGTCATGGTCTTCACTTCTGCTACCTGTGGATCAGCTCCTTCTCCAGCACCATATCTGCCTGCATGCCACCATGTTTCCTGCCATGATGATAATGGATTAAAACTCTGAAACTGCAAGCTAGACCCAATTAATGTTTTCCTTTATAAGAGTTGCCATGGCTGTGGTGTCTCTACACAGCAATAAAACCCTAAGATACTGACTATGCATGAATGTGACCAGCTGCCTCAAGTTCCTGCTGCCACAACTTTCCTTCCATTATCAAATGCATTCCATGCATCTATATGCTGAAATAAATCTTTTATGCTGCTTCTTGTAACAGAAAAAAAACCCATAACTACTACAGTCTCTCTGCTTCATTATATGCTCAGTGCCATGATGCTGCACCTCATCCCAGGATGAGGAATGAGAGTCAGGAAACCATGGATCAAGACCTCTGAAACCCTGAGCCCATGTGAAGTCTCTCCTCCTCTAAGCTGTTCTTCTCAGAAGTACTGTCACCACAACAAAAAACTAAACATGAATTAATTGTGAAGTCTCTTCTTATTCATATTTTCCATTTTTTCAGAAGAGATTAAAATACGAATTCTTAGGGGCTGGAGAAATGGCTCAGTGCACTTGTTACACAAGTTTGAAGACCCAAGTTCTAATCTCAGCCCTCACACAAAGAGCTGGGTATGGTCTCAAGAGAATGAGGAGAGTAATAGAGCCCCACATATGACAGCCTCCACACATGTGCACAGGTGCAGACACTCCCACACACACACAGGTGTGCATACACCACATCTATATGACACACTCTCTCACACACAAACACATGCACACAATAAATAAATCGATCATTATACAACAGATTTTCCATCCTGTGTCTGATTCAATACTTTGAAGACTCTTACAATCTAGATCTAATTTGTTTGTCTGTTGTTTTTGTAATATCTGCCTTTGTGTTTTTTTTAAATCCTCTTCTTTCTATGATGTTTAAAAAACTATCATCATTTGTTCCATGGGCCTCTAGCTGTGGGCATTTTTGTAGCCTGGTTAAGATGGGTTGTTTTTCACAGATCATTTGTACTTTATATTGGGAAAACAGGTCTCTGAGATCCCAGCTCCAGGGGAGGTGAAGCAAGCTCACTGTACACAGTTGAGAGAAGGGAAGTTTAAATGCCACTAGGTTCCTCAGATATCAGGCACTCATCTGAAGTTTTGGTCTCCATGAGTTTTCTTGGGTCACTTTGACAAACCACCATGTGAGATTGCTGAATTGACAGAAATGTATTTACCCCCAGTTATGGGTATCAGAAGCCCCACTCAAGGTGTGATGCTGAAGGGCCACATTCCCTTCAGAGCCTTTAAGGGGGTGGTCCTGTCTACCTCTTCCAGCCTTAAGCATTCCTTGACTTGTAGCATCACAGCTCCAACCTCTGTCTCCAGCTTCATATGGCTGTCTTCTTCCATGTTCATCTTGATCCAAAATTTCTTCTTTAAAGGATACCAGCCACATTAGGTTAGTGTACACCCTGATCCAGCATGACTTCATTGTAGCCTGATTACACCTGTGGAGACTACTTCCACAGAAGCTCAGATTCCCAGGTAAGGAATTAGAATTTCTGGACATTTGGGGGAAGGGATTCAATTCAGCCCATACCAGTTTCTACCTATTTCTTATGTCCTTGCCAGCTCTGAGACACATTTTTATGTCCTTGAACTTTCTGAGCCACAAAGTATACAACATTTCAGTCTTCTGTTCATGTCTGCTCTTATTTCTTACTTGTTCATCCTGCTACAATGGCTCTCTCTTTCCTCACTGCCTTGTGGACTCAAAAACCAGGGATGTGGGCAGGGGGCTTACTAGACTTGAGTGTAAAATAAGAGTCAACATGCAAGACCAAGTCTAAAGGAGAAAGAAAGCACAAACATTGTGATACTTCTTGGGATTTCAAAGGACCCCGGTCCTGGGCTTGATCACTGTGGTGTGTTTATTGAGCCATAATGACCCAGACTGAAGTCTTTTCTCTGTATTTTACAGATTTCATGACCTTGAAACACATGCAAGTTTATAATTTCAGTTTCTTCTACTGATAAAGGGGGATACCATAAGAAGGTCTACTTTGGGGCATTCTGTGGATAGGTAGCATTTTTTAAATGCCCTGGGGTTGGGAAGAGGGCTCAGCTACTAATGTAGGCATGAAAACCGGAGTTCAGACCCCAGACCCACGTGATGCTGCAATGGTGAGACGTCTGCAATTCTACCCTCAGAAGGCTGAGGCTAGATCCCCAGTGCAGGCTGGCTAGCAAGACAAGCCAAATGTGAGTGCTGGCTTTGACTGAGAAGTCCCGCCTTACAGAATTCAGTGGGATGAGGATGAGTCCAGACATCAACCTTGGCGCTTCCACATGCAGAGGAACCTGTGTGCATGCACACCCACACACATACAAAATTAAACAATGCACACCCCACACGCATGCACACATGGAACATGGAGAAAGAAAAAGAGAATGTCTAGCAGGATCCTAACATACAGCAGGTGTTCAATATGTGCAAATATTTTTTATTTTCATGTTCTAAAATAGGTAAGGGCTTTGCACAAGTTGCTGGTGCATAAGCGGATGTGATGAGCTGTGTCTTCAGTTTGGCACACAATCCTGAGGGGTAATTAGAAATACTATTTTCTCAGGGAGGAAACTGAGGCACTTGGGATATTAGCTCATAAAGCACAAGAGAAAAATAGGTAGCAATAACCACACATAGGAGGCTATCCCAAAAGAAAATGATCAGAGATTTTGCACCCTGTTAAGGAGGAACCAGAATACAAATGAACTGGTCCCTCCCTGTGTGCTTAGTTCCACCAGCTTACAGGGGCTGGGCCCTGCTCTAAAAGCCTTCCTTTCCTCTGCCATCAATGATGCTTCATCTCTGTCCAGTGGGAGGAGAGGGATAGAGGGAAAAACAAAGCCTGGCGATATTTTATACTTTATTTGAAACCCTGAACACGAAAAGACCCAAAGATATTTTAACACATATTCAAGAGCCTCACCCAGGCCCACACTCCAAAATAGCTTTATAATTTAAGGAAGGCAAGCCAGACATCACCACCACTCTGTGATTGACTCACACATATGTTGGAAGCAGAGTTCACAAATCTAATTCCTTTCCCCATTTCTGGACATTTTTACCCAAAGAACACAAGTGACCGGAGGCGGTGCTGCCCGCTCAGCCGATTCCTGACAGCTGCTCCTGGTGAAACAGATTGTGTTTGGGGGCAAGCATTTATCCAGGAGCAGTGCTGAAATGAGATGGCGGGAACGCCAGCGGGTGGTGAATAAATGACCAGCGGAGGGAGAGCTGGAGAAATGAGGGTGATTATGCAGGCGCTGTCCTCTATGAATACATTAGCTCCCCATCAGCCTGTGCATTCCCACTGCCTCTGAAGCAATTGCTTGGAGTGCCAGTGAATACAGGTGTCTGAAGTATTTTCCAAGCTCAGCTTCATACAGGCAGTTCTTTCAGCCAGTCCTCAAAGCCTAGTGTTAAGTCTGGGGTGAGCTGGGACCCAGAGCACTGTTTGGTCTTTCAGGGATTATGGGATGGATGCTCCCTGTTGGCATCTGGTCTCCCTTGCAGGGTTAAGTAGAGGGTTGCCCGGGGCCAGCTGCTTGCTCTGTGGAGTGGGAATAGGAGGCTAAAGGTAAGAGGAGGGTAGATTCTTAAGTGGGAACTGAAGGTCTGGACCTAGAGACACCGGGTGCATGTACTTTGTCCAAAGGATCAAAGGTGGAGTCATTTGGACCAGATTTTGGAGGAGGTCTGCATGAGGTATGAACAGGCTGGCTGTGAGAAGGAAAATTTCACAAGAAAAAGACACCAGGAGGTACAAGGTCCCCTCTAAGGTCAGCAAACCTATGGTATGTGGGTGATGGTTATTAAAGACAGTTGGAGCGATTATGGGGATATGCCAAGACTCAAGCCATGGGTTTGTCAGGGGCACTTACTGGACGTGATAACCCTTCGTTATAGCCATTAGTACATTTTTACCAAATGTCAGGACACCCAATATACCTTCCTGATTGAGGAGGGGGGTCATTCTGGGTTGTCTCTTTCACAGGCCAAGAGGAAAGAGCCAGGAAGCTTAGTAAATGTTCTCGTAGGGTAAGAAAGAGAATGGTACCTCCCACAGAGTCACACCGTGAGCTAATAACTATAGAGAGCCCTCAGCATCAAGGTGCAGGATAGCCTGTGGGTCTGGCTATTACTATGTAGGATCAGAAAGCCACAGGAAGTGAGTGTGGCTGTGTTATACTGTTTATTCCCCAGGAGTTTATTTCTTGTTAGAGCTCATATAACCATCTTTGGGAATGTTCTACGGTCCACTGTGGAGAAGACAGCCATGGGGAAGTGACTCTGAGGGTCTCTCTTGTCCAGCTGATCTTCTATGTCTACTGTTGCTTACCCCAACCCATTCGTTTAGTCTTAACAAATGTGCTAAACTGGGAGCCTGATTCTCTAGGCAAGCAAGCTCCAAAGGCCTCTTTTCCCTGAAAATTCAGGAGGCTCTGCTCTGTGTTTCCCTGGCTCCAGCTACGTCCATGTACCAGGGCTAGGAACTAGACATTCAGAGTCAGTATGTGAGCCTCAACTTTTAGCCGCCTTTGTGTTGCGAACTAAAGACAACTCAACACTACACTACTAGTCTCACTCACTCATCCTCTCATGGGAACTGAGCTCGGCCCTGTGGGAGAAACTCCACTCACCCTGATGCCAAGCTCCACATTCTCGCCTCCATAGACCTCCATGCCTTCGTCCAGCAGGCCAATCTCCTGGAAGTACTGCCGGTCCACAATGAAACAGCCAATGAGGGCGGGGCTCCTGTGGGGTGAGACAGACGGCCAGCTGTGAGTAGAGACTGGTCTGAGAGTCACTTGAGGATGAAGAGCTCCCAATTGCAAGGGTCAGTGCTCCCACCTCTGCTGCCAGGCCCAGTGGGGCCTCATTCTCTGGGTAGGCTCCCAGAGCACCTTCATGCAGACACTTCAAGGAAGCTGCTCAAGACAGTGGGTGACAGCTCTCGGTCTGGACCAGCCATTGCTCGGCACTGTGCAAGCTGGCGCATTAGCAGTGGGGAAGGTGTGTACCACTCACTCTATTGGTATAGCTTGCTTCTTTGGATTTTGAGCCACATGGCCAGACTGCTTCAGCCTGGACTTTCCCATCATCCCCCACGGGGGCACTACATGGCAACCTCTGTTCACTTAGAAAGATCAGTGAGAACCAGGTTGTAGAAGGCTTTGAGCAGGATAGAAAAAAAAATATTTTATAGATTTCATCTATAGGTGAATGGTTGGCCATGACAAAGTTTCAAGCAGAACAGCATTATGAACGGGTATTTTTTTTAAATAAGGAATACTCAGGCAGGCTGGAATGTAGCTCCGTTAGTGAAGTGCTGCCCAGCATACCTGAGGCCCTACCCGAGTTTGATCCTTCGCATTGTATAAACTAGGCACAGTAGCATACTCCTGTGATCCCAGCGCTCTGAGGCAGGAGGATCAGAAGTTCAAGGTCATGATTAGCTATCTAGAGAGTCCCAAGTCAGCCTGGATAATATGAGGGGACATTACAGGGTAGCTGGCTGGAGGAGATGAGGATGCTGGTGAAAAACCCAGTGGGGAGTTGTATCTGTGTCCAGCAAAGGTGGTAAAGACACAACGGATTTGGAAAGGGATGGAGTAAGAGGGACAGAGGTCATCACTGATCGGATGTTATAGGTGCCAATGATTCTGGTTCAGAGGCTCAGAGAGGCTGAGGAGCTGCTCAAGATTCACAGCCAGAGGGTGGTCATTCCCACAATGCTCACCTCTTATGTCTGGGTTTGATGTTCTCCATCTGAGCAGGGACACACACACACACACACACACACACACACACACACACACACACACGCATGATACCCCTGCAGTCTGTGGAAGTGAAGTCATACAGAATAAAGTCTGATGGTGTGACCCCAGGGAGTCCATGTGGCTGAGGATTCCCCTTCCCCAGCACGAATGAATTCCCTAAGGAAATAGTCCTTTCTGAACCTGTTTCTAGTTTCAAAGATGAGTCCAGTTGCATTGACTAAGTTTTATCACCCCTAAGGGTTCTTCAGTCTCACCTTTCCTCCTCTCACTCCTCCAGCCTGGCCTGGTATCAGGGAAGGGTGAGGGCAGCAGATGACCAACAATGCAGAGGCAGCCCCTGGTGTCTCTGCTGACTTCTCTGGTGGTAGAAATTCTCCATGAAGCCCTGCACTGAGGAGCTAGTGATCCCCACTCACATACACCCCAGTGCTCTAGTGTAGCTCTAGCCTGAGATCCCGCCTGACCTCAGCTCTAGGCATCTGTCACACTATCCTGCTGGTGTCCCACTGGTAGTGGAAGATCAGTTTCCCAGGACCAAACTCTATGTCCCTCTGTAGATAGCTTCACTGGTAATGTAGCTAAGTGATAGAGTAGTTGACTGGCAAGCTGAAGGCCCCGGGTTTGATCCCTGGTACCTAAGAAAAAGGTGTTTCCTGAAAGCATCTGCTCCAGCATGTCTCATACCTTGCATTGCTGAGTTGTGCTGGCCCTTCATTACCCAGGTTTCTGAAACAGTCATGGATACCTATAACATCAGATCAGTGATAACATCCTGTGGGTAAAGAGCTTGAAGGCTCTGGACGTGACCAACTCTTAGAAGATCCCTTGTGCAGTGAACAAGCTCTGAGATTCACCTTTCTAAATAAAGATGGTTGAAAGCATGGGCCAGCAGAGTGGGGTCTTCACCGTTTCTCCTGTACTTCTCAATATTGGTGTGATGGGGCTCCTGAGAACAGCACTCGGAGCATGTGGGAAGGGGCTTTCCCCTGACTTCCAGACCCAGCCAGGGAGGGCACAAAACCCTCAATTGTCAGTTGCTCTAATGAGCACAGACAGCTCAGGTGGTCAGCCACTTAATAACTAGACGCTGCATTAAGAAGAATTAGAATAAACAGCCCCTCATCCCCAACAGGATTAGGCACAGCTTATGAAAACCCTAAAATCTGGTGGAAAATGTAAATAACACCTAGAAAGATCTAAAGAGTATAATAGATTTGGAGCCAGTTAGAAAGCAAGTATAGGCTGGGGCTCTCTGTCATAGTTCCTTGTGTGTGTGTGTGTGTGTGTGTGTGTGTGTGTGTGTGTGTGTGTGTGTGTACCAAGTGAGTGCAGGTGCTATGGAGACCAGAAGAGGGCATAAGATCCCCTAGAGCTGGAGTTACAGGTGCTGTGAGCTGTCCGATATGGGTGTTAGGAAACAGGTCCTCTGGAAGAGAAGCATCTGGAAGAGAGTCATCTCCCTAACTCTCCATCTCAGTTCTTAAAATGAGCCCAGATGTTGGCTCTGAGCTTCCTGTTAGGCTAAATGAAAGGGAACACACAGATTTTTAGAAACAAAATTCATAGTTTTTGGATAGAAATGCAGTGATTTTTTTTTTTTTGACTAGTAATAGGTTTTGGAGAATTTTCTCACGTGGATTTTCTTGAGTGAGTCAGTCAGAGGCCTTGGGGACCCAGTGAATAACCATCTTAAAAATGACATTTCACACTACAGAGGCAAGTGCTGAGCTCTCTTTACAGTAACATGTGGGCAAAACACTAAAATACAGCTCCAAAGACTGATGATCTGGGGTGCTTATAGTGTATTTGTATAAAATCTGTCTCCAGTGGGTCTGGCTGTCTTCATATCGGGATAAAACCAGAAATGATCTAAAGTTTCCAGAATCTCATTTCTCTCACCAACATTCCTAATAAAAATTAAGTGGCGATGGAAAATAAATGGTCAAGATGATATCTTCTGGCAAAGTCCTAGAGTGCAGCTCTGCTAATGATTAAGATCATCCCAGTGCATTTGGTGGTGAGTAGAATAGAGAAAGCTAAAATCCCCACTCTCTTCTGCAGGAATACTCACAGCACAGTGGCTTATTTCCCTCTGATAACATTGGGCAGACTGAGGCGAGAATGAGTCACACAAGTTGTGAACTCAACAGTAATCAAGCAGGGGGTGATAACAGCTCACAGAGTCTGGCTGATCCTAGTAGAACCCAGCTTCATTGCTGAAGCCCTTGGTAGGACCATTCTCCTGTCTCAGTCTTGCTTCAGCCTTGCTCTTGTCCTGTTGAACAGGGATGGCACCATGAGTTGATACCAGGTTATACTGTGGCTCCAACAGACTATGTGTGTAAAAGGCCCCAGCATACAGCATACATACAGCATGCAGGCTCCCAACAAATTATTAGCACACAATTGTGTAGGCAGCTGCTGTGGTTTGGATATGCTTTGAGTGTGTCCCCTCCAAAGGGTCCCATGCTGGAAGCTCAGCATTGAGTGGTAGGAGGTCTCTAAGAGGTGCAGTCTTGCAGAAGGTGAGTGGATCCCAGGGCAGCCACACTCAGAAAGGACTGATGTAATGACTATGGAAATGATCCCTGAAGGTATAGCTTGTGGTTGTGGCTGCTTGCACACAAAATCAAGCCAGTTAAAATTCCACCAGGGATGGATGAGGAGCTTACAAAGGCCCACCCACACCTTCTGTTGATGGCTGTTGGCAGAGGGGGAATCGGTTTTTATCAGGGATGAAGCTCTAGTAGGGTTCTTATGCTTCAGCAGGTGGCCCTACACTCATGCACTGCCATTACTAATTGGACTCAGTGGGGAAAAAAATGAAGACACAAAATTTGAAGGTTTGTGTGTGTGTGTGGGGGGGTGTCTGGGAGGAGCTGGGGATGAGGGGTGAATCTGATGAAAAGACATTTGGGTACATAAATAAACTTCTCAAAGAATAAGCAAAATGCATGAGAATGAATAGATGTAGTTCTGAGGGGATCAGATTCATTCTTGATGCAGACATGTCCAACTTTTTCACATTGTGGTATGATGCTGTCACCTACAGCCATACTTGGTGGCAGTAATACTTATCCTGGGAGGCACACATCCCAGGGCCACAGATTAGAAACATCCTGAAAGCAAGCCCATTTTCCATTCTCAGCCTCTCCATGTACGGCTCTTCTCCTTTTTGCCCATGCCATGGATGGCACCTGCCTTGTCCTAACACATCAAAAGGCCTTCACCAGAGGCTGGCCAGGTGGGGCCACTAAGTCTCAGATGTCTAATACTATGAGTTAAATAAACATCATTCTTCATAAGTTACCCATCCTCTGGTATTTTGTTATAGCAACACAATACAGATTGAGAAAGTCACAAAAGAAACTTCAGGACTTTTCTTCCATCCTGTTTCCTGGATGAAATTTTTTTCTTCCAGGAATAACATTTGTGATATTGATTCTTTGAATGAAAATTTTCATAATCTCTCTCTCTTTCTTGCAGAACAAAGTGAGACTGGACTTTGATTCCAAGGTGGCCCCCAAGTCACCTTCTGGTACCATCTATCTGTTTAATGGTGGGAAGTAGATGTCTGCCCTGTCACCAACACACAGAAATAGGCCTGGCAGGGCTGACTGCTACAGGAGTCCTGAGGCAGCAGAGGGAAGTCAGTCAGGGGCCTAGGAGTACAGTATCAGAGGCAGAAGAGTGTGGGGTTTGGGAAGTGCAGTTGGAGGTCATTGTGCCTGTGTACTACAGGATAAAACTCAAACACCATCCAGGTACACTTGTCCCATGGTCTGGTTTGACCTCATGGCTGGGGCTGCCAGCTCACATCCCTCCTTAGGGTCTCTCTGAGTCTCCCCTGTGACCAGAAGTGTCACATATGAGTGTCACTCTCAACCTAGCCATCTCCTTCTCACCCTTGGAAATCAGTTCAAATGCTTCCCTTCCCCTGCTGTACACATGCTTTCTACCCGTGAGGCAGGGCTATCACTCATCCCCTGATGTGGTTCACCCGCACTGTATTCCAGGCTTGGAGAGCTGGAAATCAATCTTACTCCAACTCTCTAGCATTGACTCTAATACTTTATACTTAGCAGCTATACATGGTGATGTGTACAAATGAGTAACTTTGGGGTCATAGATGCCCCGCTGTTAAGAGTGCTTTCCACTCTTCCTGAGGACCTGAGTTCAGTTTCTACTACTCACATTAGCTGGCTCATAATAGCTTGTAACTCCAGTTCCAGGGGATCTGACACCCTCCTTCCCCAGGTACTCACACACTCAAGCCATCACACACACACACACACACACACACACACACACACACACACACACACCCCTAAATAAAAAAATTAATTTTTTTTTAGTTTTTTTTTTTTTTTTTTTTTTTAAATTATTGTCTTTGAGACTCTGGAGTTCTAATTGCTCCCCTGGTTCTTTGAAAAGGGACCTGAGAGCTTGTGAGCAGAGTCTGAAGATCACACTGTAACTCTTGTCTACCTTCCCCTCTCTCTGGCACCCACACTGGGCCTGGGCAGGGAGGGAAGCCCTGTCGGACAGCCAAAGCAGAGAGACCAGTGAGGAAGGGTTCCACACCTGATGGGGGCTGTGGAGTTCTCCAGCTTCCACCAGGCCTTGGGTGGGTTCAGGTAGCGGCACCACAGCTCCCAGTCAAAGCCTTGGGCGGCCAGTGGGTACTCTTCTATCTCAAAGTTGTCATATTTGATGTTATCGAAAGATGGCGAGATGATCCGTTTTCCGATTTTCCTTGATGCGGGTGAGGACTGGTTCCGCCCTGAGCAGGAAGGGAGAAGAGATCCGTCACTGTTGTCAAGGTGGGCAACAGCTGCATGAGTAGCTCACCATGGTCAGCAGCAAGAAGAAGGAACCCTTGTTCCCCAAAGATGGAGAGAAGTGGTTTTCTGCATCCCCAGTTGACTTCCCCTGGGGTAAGGACTTTGGGGTTGGCAAGGAGCCCAGCAGACCGCTCAGTACAACCAGAGCTGAACTGAGAGATTCTCACCCAGCCTGTGTGATTGTTCCGCCCCCTCCAACAAAAATCAAGATTAAAAAAAGAAGAAGAAGAAAAAGAAAGAAGGAACAGATTTGAGGCTTTAGAGGAAACTATCAACCTGGGTTTTGATTTTGCTTGAACCAACCTGGAGGAAGAGGCGGGTGGTGTAGGCAAAGTTACATTCTCCTTTGCCTCAGGAAGGGTGGGCATCCAGGCTTCCCCCAGGGACTGGCAGGCCCCTCTGGGTGGCAGGAGAATAATGTGTTTGCCGACAGGAATGATAAGCTTCTCATTAATAATATATTCTGTGCATAATTGTTTATTCAAATCAGCTTGAAATAGTAAGTGTCCCCCTCCTTGGCTGGCCATAAATCCAGTGGAAATGCTTTTTAAATAGTCACAGATAGCTCACAGGGACTTCGAGAATAAAAAATGAGTATGCTGAAGCCTTGGTGTAGGTCTGTGATGCCAGCATCCCTCCCAGGCTTCCTGTAGGCCAGCCACTCCTTGTTGCCAGCATGCTCTCCACACCCTGCTCCCTCGAGGCAGAGGGTGGCACCATGGAGCTAGGAAAGGGGGTAGAGACACTGAGGCCATCAAGCACCTGAGGAAAGAGGGCAGGAAACTATGTATCCCAGCTATTCAGTCAACCTTAGCATCTGCCTCCATGTCCAGGCAGAGCCACGCACAGTGAGCAGAACCACACTGTCCTAGCCCTGCAAGGACATCAGTATCAGGTGCCCTCTGAGGATTCAGTAGAAGCTACAGAGGCCACTTGTCAGCTCTTACTTATCCCATCTGGCACCTAGATGGCCTGGCTTGGCAAAGGAAGACTCAGTAAGGCTCAGTTTTGCTGGGATGGAGGTTCTGAGTGCATTTGAGGATACAGGAAGCCTCCTTTACCCACCTCTGCCCATTTGGTCTTGCTCTGTCTGTGAGCTGAGGCATCTGTCTTGTATCTGCTCCAACTCTGCTGCCTGCAGACAGTGGAGCCCTGTGCTCAGCTGGACACAAACTCTCCACTTTTTTGTTGTTGTTAAGATTAATTTATTTCTATTTTATGTGTACGAGTGTTTGGCCTGCATGCATGTGTGTGTGCAATGTTTGTGCAGTACCTGACAATGCCAGAAGAGGGCAATGGATCTCCTGCAACTGGAGTTACAGATGGGCATCAGCTGCCATGAGGGGACTGGGAACTGAATATGGGTCCCTTGCAAGAGCAGCCAGTGCTCTTAACCACTAAGCCATCTCTCTGCTTTGTTCTTTATATATATTTGTCTTCCTGATTGATATTTTGGAATATTAGTTTAAGATGTGTTACATTCTTTCATGCTGTGGAATATTTGTTTAATGATCTGTTGTATTCTTTCATGTTACATTTGTTTAACGTTTAGCTTTAATCTGTAAAGCTATGTTACTTTGCCTGCCTAAGACACCTGATTGGGCTGATAAAGAGCTGAGTGGCCAATGGCTAGGCAGGAGAAAGGATAGGTGGGGCTGGCAGGCAGAGAGGATAAATAGGAGAAGAAATCTGAGAAGCAAGAAGTGAGAAAAGGAGGAGAGGAGGACACCAGGGGCCAGCCACCCAACCACACAGCCAGCCATGGAATAAGAAGGAAAAAAAGATAAATAGAATAAAGAAAGGTAAAAAGCCTAGAGGCAAAATGTAGTTAAAGAGAAACAGGATAATTTAAATTAGAAAAGCTGACTAGAAACAAGCCAAGCTAAGGCTGGGCATTCATAAGTAGGAATAAGTCTCCATGTATTTATCTGGGAGCTGGGTGGCAGGCTACATCAGGTGTTACCACACCTTTCATGTTCTGACCCCTGCTTGAGGCCGAGCCCTACTGCAAGATTTGGCTCACTCACACACCCATACCTCAGCTGTCCCCACAACCCTTTCCTCCAGCTCATGACTAAGATCTCAGAATGCCCTGCACTTGAGTCGGACCCACTGGATCACACTGGACCCATTCCTTTCCCTGAAGCACTCACCAGCCCACATTGAACTCCACGTGGGCATCGAACAGTGCCACCACAGGGGCCGTGGCTGCCCTCCAGCCGCTGACCCTGGAGCGGATGAGGCCTTCCTGCTTGCTGTGGCGCACAACTTTGATGAAGCCTGGCTTCTGGCCATTCACCTTGTCCACGTACTCGGTCAGCTTCTCTTTGAGCTCCTCTGTTGGTGAGAAAACAGCTGAGTGAGAGCAAAGGGAGAAGCAGCAGCCAAAGCATTCACAGTACCTAGGTGAAACGCTACCCCTACCCAGGAGGCACGAGCACTCCGCCCCACTCTTCAGGTTTTCACTGGCCCCCAGTGGTGGCCAGCACAGCTCAGCTTTGAGGGAAAACAGGAAGACGGCATTTATTTAGCCTCAGTATTATACACTTACTCACATACGTTGTCTAGCTCACCAACACAGCAAGGCAACAGGAAGGTAGGGGGTTGAGAGAACTAGTCAGTTTCCCCAGTTTACACAGCATGTGAGTGTCGGAGGCAGGTTTACACTTGGTCTATGGATTTGACCAGCCTGGGCCATCAAAATTTGGAATATGATACAGTGTTCCCTATAGGCTCATGTGTTTGGACATGAAGTCCTCAGCTGGTAGCACTGTCCTCAGAACTGTTTGGGGGTCCCAAGAAATGACATCAAACCACCTTTGCCTCCACTTGGTGCTGCCCTGTCTGTGAGGGAGGGCATCAGTTTCTGATCCGCTCCAACTCTGCAGCCAGCCTCCAGATAGTAGAGCTCTGTCCTTGGCCAGGCAGGAACTCACTGCCTTGCCTTTTCCCTGGCCACATGTCTCAGACAAAGATGCTAGCTAGGGCCACACCTGGGCTACCACATCTTTTAGGTGTTGATCCCTCAATGTCCTGTCCTGCTGGAGACTTGGCTCTATTACAAGGGTCACTTATACACACCCACATTGCAGATGTCTCCCAGAATCCTCTCTCCTCCTTCCAGCCCATGACTGAGATACCAACACGAATTGCATTTCTGAGCTGAAACCCCTGGATCACACTGGGACTCTTCCTCTCCCCAAGTCACTCACCAGCTCACACTGAACAACACATGGAGGTCATGGAACACTTGTGAGGTGGGACCTAGCTAGAGGAAGCAAGTCACTGGGGGGTGGGTCTATAGTCCACTCTGCTTCCCAGCAGCCAGTACGCTTATAACAAGCCACCTCACATGCTCTGGATAATGATTTTGAAGGAATGTCTCTTGCCAAACCATGAGCCGGAAGAAAAAAAAAAAAAAACTTCTCTCCCCTTAAATTGTTTCTTGTCAGGTATGTGGTCACAGCATGAGAAAAGTAACTAATAAACCAGGCTTCTTGTTGGCTCAGCTGCCTCCCGCCCAGCCCCCTCCATTGCTCCTGCTGCCAACCGGAGAAGCCCCAGTGGACGATACTTTAGCTTGGACTGCCTGGATCATGTTTCTCGGAGATCAATGGCAAGCAAGCACTGTGCTGTAGGAACAAGGGGGCCGGTGGGCTGCTACCCACAGTCACTGGGCCTGGCTTGGTATGCACCATGCTGTTTCTCTATCTTTACGATGGGTGTTCTCAGCCTGGGAGAATGCAGTGGCCATGATCACTATGCTTCATAGCAGGGGAAACAAGAACCTGGGACTCCTCACAGTCCGTTGAGCAGAATTCATTTTGAGCCAAATACCTATCACCAGGAGCAAATCTATCAGGGCATGATGAGTCATGGGTGAGGTACTTCTGTATTCCATATTGAAGCAAGGAACTTGTGCACATACTCGATGCTAATATCCTAGCTTGTGTACACCAAGAACAATGTTCTAAGACACTGATGAGGGCATGCTGTGGGGGTTGCTGCTGAAGGGTCCACACAGGATTTCCCCCTTTCCAAGTTGAGTTCATACCCTCCCTTGTCTATCTCAAGGGACCTGAAACTCCAGTTTTCCCTTTCTTGCTGCCCAGAAGCTGAAGCTAGCCTCCCAGCAGATGAGTAGACATCGCAGACCCTCTGACCCCACTGAAGCAATGCTAAGATCTGAAAGAGACGACAAATCCATAACCTCATGCAGAGTAGACACAAGCTAGCTGACAAGCTGCCCGGAGACCCATACCCTGACTGCAATTCTAGTCCAAGCAGCGTTTGATAGCTGAAGCCAGTGACTTCTGGGATTGTCTTCAAACAAAACAGTGTGAGCTGTTCTGATGCAGAGGGGCGCTGGAATAAGAGTGGGACACAGAAATGGTATCAGACACAGAAGGGTCAGCTGAGAAGACACAGCAAGTGTGACAGATTCAGTTTTGCTAAAAGTTTTAGTTCCTTTACAACCTCTGTCACCAGGGAGCCAGACAAAGGCTGCCGATGGGCAAGTCTGCCTTCAGCCAGCTGAATTCCAAACATGCTCAGATTCAAGTGTGTGCCAGTGACTGCTAATGCTGAAAAGGGAGAAAGAGGACTGGAAGGGAAGGGGTGAGAGTAGAGAGGAGGAGGGGGAGGAAGACAGGGTCGGGTAGGAGAGGAAAAGGGCATTGAAGCGCTAAAAATATTCCAGATGATGGATGAGTCTGGTCCAGTCTTTGCAAAGTACTTTTACCTAATTCAACTTGCATGTTTTCCTCCAACCTTTGTCAATTGTTAAATAAGTGTGAGATACCTAAAGGTACCTCCATGTTCTCAGAAACCTGTTTTCCAGCATGTTGCCTATGAGATATACATCATATATATTAATATTATTATAAATGAATGTATATTATATATCTTGCTAAATATTTTATATATTTAAAGTATTTCTCAGAACTTGTTGCAAAATAGAAAAATGTCTCTTTCACTTTATAGCTAAACACAAGCACATAACAGATCACACATGCCTTTAGCTAAGGCTCCTGGGAAGCTTGGGGATAAATATAATGACTAACCATCATATTTGATCTACATTTTTACTTTCAAAGTTTTAACCTGAATGATTAAAAGAATTTTTAACTTTTCTCCTATGTAAACTATAGGAAAAAGTGTGGGTTGTTTATTTGTTGTTGGTGGTGGGTGGTGGGGAGGGGATGTGTACTGGGGATTGAGCCCAAGACCTCATGCATGCTGCATGCTAAGTAAGCAACCTACCACACAACTACATACATACATACATATATATACACATATATATGTATATATATATATATATTAATTTTGAGACAAGTTCTCAGTAAATTACCCATGCTAGCCTTGAACTGGTGATTCTTCCTCAGCCTCCCAAGTAGTTGGGATACTAACTGACCATATACCTCACTGAAAAGTATTTAAAAAAAAACAATATAAATAATGTTTCAGAAAATATCATAGTAGAGCAGGATAGATGACAAACTACAGAATGGAGAAGCTATACTTTGCACTTAATGCAGCATGCTGGGAAGCCAGGAGGTAGGAGGTCTGCTCTTTGTGGCTTTTCCAGACTCTGAGTAAATGCTGGAGCTGTCCACAGCCAGTGCTGACAGAGAAACACAATTTGTGTCCTGCATGGGGCCAAGCACCCTCCTGTTTGTTTGGTGCTTCCAGCCCTCGCCTGCTGTCCACAAATTCCTGCTCTGCTGATATCCGAGACACTTCAGTAAGCTGTGCTGATGATACCCTGAGAGTGCACAGGCCATGCTCCATGGCCCCATAAGGAGTGATCCCCAAGAGCCCATCACACTCCTTCAGACCAACGAGAAGTGGGGAGTCCCACAGCCAGGATGCACACAACTCTTTCTCTATATCTGCCCCATTGTGGTGCTTCTGTGGTTCACCAGCCAGTCCAGAGTGATGACTCACAGGCTGGACAGAAGGTGAGGCACCCACCCACAACTGTTAATCAGGTTTAAATTCTTAGCTGGACACCATGGTCTTTAGTGTGAAGGAAATCAAAACATTTGGGAAGTTGGTTTGCACCAGCCTCTCTGCTCTTGGAAGGCAGAGGCATGGATGTTTTGTAGAAGATTTTGGCTAGACTTGCCATAGGCAGGCAGACCAGCACCTCTTCTTTATCTTTTAGTGTTCAGGGGATCATCCCCTCTGTGTGCTGTCAGTCTCAGGGGAGCAGGACTGAAGGGAAGACTGCTCATCCATTTGTTCATTCTTCCATTCAATAACTATCATATACTTCCCAGTTGCTGTGCCTGTGGCTGTGAGCAAGACAGTCTACAGTGGACTGAGTGTTTGGGCCCCACTCAATGCCTGTTGAAATCCTAACCTCCATGTGATAGCATCGGGAGGTGAGGGATATGGGAGTAATCAGGTCATGTGGGTAGAGTTGTTGTCCAAGTCCTTCCTAGAGTCTGGCTGTAAGGAGCACAAACACTAGGTCATTTATGAAATGGAGATCCATTTCATCAGAGTTCAGTTGGCTAGACTACTTAAAGATGAAGTCACCAGCACCTCATGTGGGAAGGGTAGAGGGGAAACTCGCTGTTATTCCTACATGGCATGAAACGAAGGGTGAAGTTGGTGGAATGCTCCTAAAGCCTCTTTGGTAAGGGCTTTAGTCTCATTCACAAAGGAAGAGCCTGCATGCTGCTGCTGCTGCTGCTTCTTCTTCTTCTCTTCCTTCCTTCCTTCCTTCCTTCCTTCCTTCCTTCCTTCCTTCCTTCCTTCCTTCCTTTCTTTCTCTCCTCCTCCTCCCTCCTTTTCTCCTTCTTTGTGTTTGGATGTTTGGCCTGCATATATGCTTATGTACCACATATGTGACATGCCCATGGAGGTCAGAAGAGGGCATTATATCCCTTGGAACTATAGTTACAGACAGTTGTTAGCTGCCGTGTGGGTGCTGGGATCCAAACCTGTGTCCTCTGCAAGGGGTGTGTTCTTTTAACCACTGAGCAACCTCTCCAGGCTCTTATCATTTCTTAAAGGCACAGCTCCCCACATCACTGGAGCGCCTCAATTTGAGAGGGCACTGTAAAATCACAGCAGCCTGGTGCCCTTCCATGAGGATTCCAGGGAACATCTTCACTCTCTCTGCCACAGAGGAGTCACTAAGAAGTTGCCCAGGGATGTGGCTCAGTTGTAAAGTGCTTGCCTTGCAAGTATGTGGACCTGAGTTTAATCTCCAGAACCACATAAAAAGCCTATCATGGTTTTGTGCACCTGTAATCCCAGCAAATGGGAGATGAAGACAGGTGGATCCCTGGAGCTCACCAACCAGACAGCCTAGCCCACTTGGCAAATTCCAGGCCAGTGAGAGACCCTGTCTAAATAAACAGTATGTACAGCATCTTTGAAATAGCTAGGACTGTCCTCTGGCCTCCACATGTACACTGCGCACATGCACACACACACACACACACACACACGCACACGCACACGCACACGCACACGCGCACACACACCAAAACATTAAAATGTCAAAATGTTGGATACATTTGTGAGGTTCCAGCACCTCCTTATAATGTCACAGGCTGGAGACCAAGCCCAACATACAGGCTCTGGGAGATACCTCAGACCGAAACTACAACACTCAACTCTGGGGCTCCCTTAGACATGCTTTGGACTGTCCCCTGTAGTTTCCCAGCTGCCCTCTGCACAGATCACTGTCTTGTCTCCCTCTTGCTAGTCCTCTTCCTGACCTCAGGCTATCCCTGCAAGCCCAGCCTGGATCAGGTGTTACTTGACCCTCTGCTTCACCTCCGCTGGTCAGTGTGAACAGTAACAACCAGCCACTAATGATGTTGATTTAAAGATGGAAAACACAGCACATTTTATTTGGTTTATTCCTTTAAGAGTGAGCAGCAGCTGGTCTTCTTCATATCAGAAGATTAACTGGCCATTCTCTAAAGCCATTTAAGGCCATTGAAACACAAATCCTATGTCAACACACTTTACACAGAGATTATAGGTAAGGATGCCATGGTTGTCAAAACTAGCTGATCATCACAGCCCTGGAGAGCCAAAGAAAGCTGAAGGAAGGTGACACTCATCACATCCTCCATGAAGAAAATGGACTCAGGGGGCCATGCTGATGAGCAAGGTAACCTGGGCAGGAAAGCATGGACTCCAGAATGCAACCATTGGATGCATGTTTTACTCTCAGTGTGAAGCATCGAGCATTCAACTCAACTCATCCGCAGGTTACAAATGGCTTCCTTGGGTCATTCTTCTGTCCTTCTGCACTTCAGTCCAGCTACTTTAAGAGCTTCACTTCTTCAAAGTCAGCTGGTGCTGAAGGAGATTTCAAATGACCTTAGATTAACCAGTCCCTTCACTTGAAGGCTGGGCTGGCTGTGTTTGTTTGGCAAAGACTTGGGAAAAGTGGTCCATGAAGGAGCCCCACGGAAGGCTGTTACACATGCTCAGAGACCAGCCCACTATCACCCCTCAACTCAGTCTGACTAGGTGATAGAAGATAGCCCCGGAATAACCACTGAAGAGCCCCCACTTTATTTCTCACTCTACTCCCTGATGTCATGGTTCGGCACTAGGAATACCCAAATCCACTAGAAACACGTACTCCAAAATTAGTAGGGTCTCCAAAGCCACATTCACCCTGCTCTTCTGCTACATGGTGGCTTGTTTTCCCCATCACACTGTGTCCTGCTACGAAGTGGATGAAATTGATTTTTGAAGGTGACTGCAGCAAAGGACATGAAAATGTTTGCCCAGTAGTCGTGTGTTGGGCTCTAATCAAACCTCATTCTAGCTCCTCCTCCCTTGCCCTCCTCTTCTTCTCTCTCAATTTCTAACACCTACCAATGTCTGTGGTGTAACACCCCCCCACGTTGTTTCAAGCACCTGGCCTAATGCCACTAATGCTAAGTTGGGGGGGGGGGCTGTGCTCGCAGAAGGAAATTGTACAGGATCTATGGGCTCCCAATGGTGAGTTAGGTCCAGCACTCTAACTCAGAGCAAGAAGAGTGCAATCTGTGGTGCTTTCCATATGGGGTGTCATGTCATGGGCACTGTACTCATTGCTTTAGATCTACTCTTCAATTATTCTCCCCACCATTCTCTCATAACTCACAGAACACATCTGAAATATGCCCTCCCACCTCGCAGACAGTGGTGCTCATAGGTAAAGTTCCTTTATCTACCTTCTTGTGCTCAGTACTACCCTAAACCTGCTTCACATAGAA
This sequence comes from Peromyscus leucopus, assembly GCF_004664715.2. Taxonomy (NCBI): domain Eukaryota; kingdom Metazoa; phylum Chordata; class Mammalia; order Rodentia; family Cricetidae; genus Peromyscus; species Peromyscus leucopus. Next base: position 93,540,754 of record NC_051063.1, on the reverse strand, counting down.
CTCATTCAACACTTTCAATGGTTTGGATCATAAATAGCCCCCAGGGATCAGGTATTGAAGACTTGGCTTTCCATGCAACAGAGTTTAGAAATGACTTGATAATTCGGGCTCTGACCTCATAAATGTATTATTTCACGTATGGATTCTCAACTTAATGGGATAAGGGAAGGTGATGAAGACCTTAGGAGGTGAGACCTGGTTAGAGGAAAAAGGTCAATGAGAGTATGCCTTTGAAAGAGAAATCGGGATCCTGGCTCCTCCTCCTCATAGTCATTGTTGTCATCGGTCAACATAGACTTCCTCCTCCTCTCTCTATCTCATTCTCCTCCACTTCACTCTCTTTCTACTTCCCCGTCTCTGTCTGCATGAGGCAAGCCCCTCTGCTCTACCACATACTCCCTTCCAGCCTCCCCATGGACCCAGAAACAACAGGAACAATTAGCCAAGGTCCTAAACCTCTGAAACCATGATTGGAAATTAATCTTTCCCCTCTTGATTTATTGTTACCACAAGTGAAGTAGTCTTCAGAGCCCAGAGAGAAGCAAGGAACAGCTCAATGCCACAGCACCAGCCAAGTGATGCAAGTCTAGGCAACATGGCTCAGAGGCCAGTGCCACCTTCCAATAATGATGAGAGAAGGATCTGAGACTTCACCTAGCATGGTCTAGATGCACAGAAGGAGAGGAGTGGGGAGTCCTGCTCTGATCTGCCTGACCCTAAAGACTATGCCATCTTCCTTTCTGCCCCACAGCCTTGTCTTTCTCAAATCATGAGCCTCAGCTACAGTTCTTCCTTGGGGCCAGCCTTCTGTGGCTGTCTGCTCATCCACCTTGAGGAATTGAGTAAATGAAAATGCAAATAATGAACTGAGATCAGCTGTTCCCCTGGTTCAGTGAACTTGGAGAAGGACCAGCTCAACTTTGCACTCCCTGGGGCTCAAGGAGGGAACACTATTAAGCAAAGGTGGGATAGTGCCCAGATGCTGGAAGCTGCTTAAGCATAAATGACTCCTTCTGCTCCAGTGGCTTTAGGAAGGAACCACAGGGCTTATTAAATAGACCATAGAAATGATTGGTGCCAGCTGTGTCCAAAGTTAGAGCCACTGCTCCAGCCCTGGTACCCTGGCTCGGGGTACACAGTAGGGACTTTCCCGTCATCTAGGGAGAGTATGAACTCAGAGCCCCGGAAAAGCTGGAGCCTCCATACAATAACAGCCTTCATCCAGGCTGAGGGCAAACAGAGCAGGGATCATGAGGTGCAAAGCAGATTCCAGAAAGGCCAGGCCCTCCCACCCTGGGCATGGCACTTGGGAAGGGACAGCACATTTGGCAGGTAAGCCAGAGGCCAACTTGACATATGGTGCTGACTTCTCTTTCATGCAGTTTTAATTCTCACTGGGGCAGTTTTATAGCATCGCCCAACACAGAAACTTCATCATACTCTCCTGAGAGACAGCACAAGAGTTTAGAATTCTTAGTCCAAAATTCCACAATTCAGAGATTCTTAAAGTCTCCAAGCATGGGACACTAACTTCTGTAGGTGTCACAGCAATAGTTAGAAGCTGCTTACTCCATCCTGTTGCGGTGGTTGTCTGTGCTTTGCCCCTTAAGCACCGCCCCTAGTAGGCAGTAGGTAATTGCTAGGTACCTGCCCCACCCCAGGGCATGGCCAAGAGGGGACCCCTTAAGACCTGGGATGTGTATGTGCTCACTCTCTTGGCTACCTTGTGGTCTTGTATGCTGGATGCTGGTGCTGCGGATCAAGGCAGAGTTCTCCAGAGAACTGCGTTGAACCATGCCTCATCCCTCCTGGATCCCAGAGACTCTTAATTTCAGGGTCATGAGTTTGTGCCCCACATTGGGTGCCAGATAATGAGGCAATTCCACGGAGTTTATCTGATAATCAAAGGAGTTTATTTGGGTTAACTCACAACAAGCATAAGGAAGTTGGTTACTCTCAGCCTGAGTTCACCTGTGCCACAGTGCCTTCGTGCTAAGTTCCCTCTGATTGAGGCATTCCTGCCTTTACTAGCACAGATGCTTTAGGATGCCTGTCCTCATCTGCAGTTCTCCCAATCTGGGGTGGGGCTGAGAAGCAAGGGGACTGTTTCCCCTCACACACAGGGGACTATTAAGACCTGTTCCACAAAACCAATGAGGAGCAACCTCTGGCCCAAAGCTCCAGAGTTATCAGCAGGGCTCCAAGCTTCCTTAGCACCCTCTGAGGGAGGAGGTGAAAGCTCTTCTTGGCTGTGAATTGGCTCTGTCCTTCTGCAAATCACCTCTGCTCAGGCCACCTGCCCAGCTGCTTCCATCTGGCTGATTTGTGAGGTCCTGGACCGCAGGTGTCACACAGATTTACACCACACAGCAGGTGCAGCTCATCATTTGGGAAAGTGTGACGCCCCTTTCCTCAGCTCACAGGGCACCTTCAGGAAATCTATTCTCAAGGAGAAGGCTCCATATGAGGGGGTGGTTGACAGGGCAGAGCCCAGAGGGTCTGCCTCCAGCCCTTGGGTTTTTCTTTCTTTCTGAAAAGATTTTGAGCAGATTTCATTCTCAGCCCTGCCACACATTTTCTTAGCTGTGTGACCAGGTGCAGATGGAATCTCCCAGAGCCTTGGTTTCCTCATGTGCGCAGTTAGAAGAACACTGTCTACTATCTGGCTTAGCATGGGACGCCATGCTGAAGGCTTCAGCAGCACTGCTCTGTGCTCCTTATTCTGAACTCTTGATGCTTCCTCTCTTTTAAAGGAAGCCACCGGGGCTGGGAATCGTTCCCACACCTGCATCACCTGGGAAATCCAGCCTGCAAAATGTTTCCCAGGGACACCCCTCTACCCCTACCCCTGCCCAGTAGAGAAGAGCACTGCTGTTCCTCAGGGCCATCTACTCACTATATTCCATTCTCTCTCAAGTCAATTCTTTTTACAACCTGCACCTGTTTCTTCAAATAGTCCTCTGTCATGTGATTTCTCCTAAGACGGTCATTGTTATTGCCATTCAACTGTTACAAGTAAGTATTAAGCAACCCACTAGATTGATGGGAACACTGAGGCATAAGGAAGTGAAGTACTTGTCCAGTAACTGGCCAATATTCCATTGAGCCAATATTCCAAGTTCTGGAGTCTGACCCTAGAATTCCTATTCTCAACTCACTTTCTACTTCTTCATAGGGCAGAAAGGTACTTTCAATGAATCTCCTTTCAGGCTCGGTGCTAGGCACTGAACACACATCTGACAAACCTCCTTTTGTCTTAAAGCAGATGAAAAGATACAAGAAGGCTATCCATTTCTCTTTATTTACCTTTATTTAGTTGCTTGGATCCATTTCATAGATGAACAATATGAGGCTAGTAATTGGGGTCCAGGCTAGTTTTATCCCTATTTCTAGCAGTCATCATGGAGGGCTATTTCAAAATGGGCTTTATTCCCAGAATATCTGCCTAAACAGTGCATGCCAGAGGAACTGTTCAAGGATTTGGAGCCCCAGGATAGAAAGAGGTAGGTCTGTGCACCTGGATGTTATCTATGCACACTTAGGTGGCAAGCATAGAGCTGTGGCCCAGCACTGAGAGCTGTGCCATATAGCTTGGCTTGTGGGAAGGACCCTGGAAGTGTTTGTTTCATAAATACATCCTACAGGAGTAAAGGGATGGCCAATCACGTCTCAGCTCAATGCTCTCTAGTGCTGACACCTGGATCCTCCAGGATGACTTCAGTGTGGGTCTCCTTCAGCTCCTCCTGCCCTGGGGCCTGCATCCCTCTGTGTGGGTTCAATGACTGTCCCCGGACTCTGGGATCCTGGGGGAAGGTGCATAGGGTTCTCTCCCTCTTCTTACCTGGGGTCACATGGAGATTTACTCACTAGATGGACAGGTGGCATATGGGACTGAAACTCACATGCTTAGATTCAGAGGACCCTGTTAGAAAGACGCCCAGAAAGGGCCAGTGGCCCTGTGGCTGAGCCTCCCAACTCCCTGGGAGTTTTGAACCTCACTCCCTCTGACATTCTCTGTGTTTGGGCCCACTAGGTTTATTTCATAGTGTCCCATCCAGCCCTCATGGCATCCTGCAAGTTACATTTTAAATAGAGGGGAACAGAGTCTCCACATGGTGTGATTCTTGTCTACTTGAACAGCTAACAAGCGGCAAAGTATAGACTCAGTCCTGGGGTCATAAGGCTGGGCAGAGGGCAGACTTCACCATCTTTCCTCCTAGGAGCCTCTGTGGACCTGTGTTAGTACTCCTTCCCATACTCTGTTCCCTTGAAGGAACTGAAATAACATAAAAGAGGGCTAGAGATATTGGCAGTGTGCTTGCCTAACATGTGCGAAGCCCTGGGTTCAATCCCCAGCACACACCAGGAATTGTACTGCACACCTATAACCCCAACACTTGAGAGGCAGAAGCAAGAGGATCAGAAGTTCATGGTCATGGTAGGCTATAGAGCCATATGCCTTCAGCTTGCTCCTGTCCTAGCTGTGGTGTTGGGGCATTTAGGGGCATTGTACATATTTACCAGACACAATCTGAGCCACTTCATATAACTCAGTCCATTAGACCTTCACTTTGACCTACCTACAAGACAGGTATAACTTACAAACTCCACTTTACAGACAAGAAAATTAGTGCCCTTGTCTAATGTCACAGTGCCAAAGAGCAAGTCCTGCTTCAAATCCCATCAGTCTGAACCCAAGTTCAATGCTAGTGTCTAGTCTTCTAAGGTGGAGAATTGTCAAGGGTATGGTAGATAATACTGTAGCTCCAGGGACAGTGTTCTTGTTGGCAGGCATCCAGGCATTCAGCAAACATTTCTGAGCTTCCCTCCCAGACCGAGGAAGCCCAGCCTCAGCTGTGACACGGTCACAATGAATAAGCCTGGAGTCAGAGAGGAAGATGGGTTTGCGTTGTTCAATAGAAGCCATTTCTACCATAGTCTGAGTCCTGATGAGACTGGCGGAGGTTGGGTTTGAAATAGGTCTAAAGCCAGGCTTGGATGCTGTTTGTGCAGGGCCCATTGCCTGAGGCAGCAGGTTCACACAGTTCACTAACTGCTAGGGTTTGTCCGGTTAGGCAAACAACTACTTTTGCTCTGTTTGCTGTTTTCCATTCAGAGTCTAGGCTAAAGAGACACCCATGCCAGCATCCTAGCGAACCTCTGACATTGGCCTCCTCCCAGGCTCCACCTGCAGACACATGGGTTTACTGACCCACCTCCTGGTCCTGCTGTCTCCTTTGTAAGCTGCCAAAACTCCAAAGCCCAGGTTCTCAGTATGCTATCAGAGTGCCAGAAATGGACTGCTAGGCTAGACATATCCACTGCAAGGCTGGATACAGCGGGAGGTGGGAGGAATGGGAGGAATGAGCATGTGAGGATCTGCCCTCAGATGTCTATGACCCTGTAGCTAGCATATTGCCAGCACAGTTTTGGTCAGGCCTTGCAAACCATCGATTTTTCCTGACCTCTCCATTTTAGGACCATTCATCATCACATTCTTCTCCAGAAACTTGCCTTAGAGACCCAAGAAATATTACTTTCCTGACAGCCATGCCCTGCAATGCTGAAGATATTGCTGCTTCTCCGCTCCACATCCCCTCTGCACTCTCTTCACTCTGGAGTTCACCCAGCAGATGTTTACCCAGAACCTGGCATGTTGTGAGTGCAGTGCTGAGCACTGGGTGTAGGAAGCAATTCAGAGTTCTCCCAACACGATCACGCTTCAGCGGAAGCAAATCATTAAACAAATACCTTGGTGCACTGTGTGTGGTAGATGGCTGGTCTTCGGCTCCAGGACAGGGCTCCTGTTGACTGGGCATTCAACAAGCCCCACAGAGCTAGCCTGTTGTCCTCAATGGGGTTCTCAAAGCAGAGGTAGCACAGGACTGGACGGCTATGAGAAGGTTCGAAGGTTTAATACAATGATGATTGAGTTTGTACAGACTAAATGGATGATGGGATTTTCCTAAGAAGTCAAGGAGGCACAGAAAACATCCCAAGCAGAGAAGTACAGAGAGGAGACAGATGTGAATGTGTATGGCAGGACTCAGATGTGGTGACCTAGTGAGGGGATAGCTGGATGTTGGGATACAGATCAAATGAGGGGAAAGGAGCTTGGATGAGAGAGTGGAGGAAAGATTATAAAGGCCTTGGAAGATGACCCCAAAACATTAAGAAGTCATAACAGAGTTTTATTGGGTACTCTCATAGTAAAGGCCTCTGGGAGATAGGCTGAAATGGAAGTAGGGACCTTTTATCCATTTGTTCATTAAATATATCTACTGGAGCACCAGATCAGACACCTGCCACATGCCAGACACTCATGGAAGGGAGATGTTTGGGTTGCATCTCTTTTAATGCAAGATATGCATTCTTCAGTGAGCTCCAGCCATCAAGACTGCACTGGGGCTCTAACAAGACTGGCTAGAAACAGTATCTGGGATGGGAGCAGGCTCGGTCTAGTACCTTAGTGAGGTTCTCGAAGTCCTCCCTTGCCATACCCTGACTCTGTTTGACACTGTGACCACCTTCTCATACCTCTAGAAAATGAAAAGTTGGGATAGCTAGATCTGGCAATCACCATGGGAACAGCCCATGGGTCATACACGTGCAAGGCTGGACTAGCTCCAGGGTAGGACCACATACCCGGATACTTGGTCTGAAGGGGACATGACATATGGAAGAACCCACTGTATCTGCCTGTGTGAATTTCCAGTTTTACAACTTGGACTTCTTAGCATCTTTCCCAAATCACTCATCCACTCCCTCAGCAAAAGTGTGGAGGACACAGCACTGGGAAGCCTTCTCAACAAGGTGGTCAATGTGGGCCTGGGAAGGTCTCACAGTCAGAACCCTAGGTGTGGTGTTTGAAAGGAATGGCCCCCAAAGGGAGTGGCACTATTAGGAGGTGTGGCTTCGTTGAGGGAAGTGTGTCACTACAAGGGTGGGCTTTGAGGTCTCTTTTGCTCACGCTTCACTCAGTGTGATACTCAGTTCACTTGCTGTTGCCTTCTGATCAAGATGTAGCCAGTACCATGTCTGTCTGCATGCTGCCATGCTCCCTGCCATGAAGAGATGGACTGAATCTCTGAACTGTAAACAAGCCACCACAATTAAATGTTTTCCTTTATATGAGTTTCTGTGGCCATGGTGTCTCCACAGCAATGGAAACCCTAAGACATTAGGTACGAGTGGGGTTCCCTTGACTTATGACTGATTTCCAATGGTGTGCACCAAAAGAGCCATAGATAAGACCCTGACCATTCATAAGGAAATGATTGTGTCTAAGCAGAGTCAATGGCCATAGGGAGTTGGAAGGAAGGTAAGGAGGGAATTTCCTTGTTGGAGCACAATGTGTGGCAGAGCCTGGGTCACGTGATCTACCTACACTGACTCCTATAACCTGCACAACAATCTCATGAGATGGGGACCTGAGACCAGACAGTATAAAAGGCAAGGTAGGCAACTTCAGGGAGCTTCAGGCCTTCCCACCAGAAGCATGAGTTATCAGGATACACAGTCCTCTACTTGAGAGTAAAGCAATGGACTTCTCTTTAAGATGATGTCACCAGCAAGGTAGAGGGAATGCTACAAAGAATAGGGAAGAAGAAAGAGGCAGAAAAGGAGAACAGGAAAGACCAGAGGTGGCATCACCGATGGAAAGAAAGACATCCATGTTGTGAGAGAAAGTTCTGGAACACTGGGAACATGTGAAGGATCTGTCTGTAGGCTGAGGACATTGTACTAAGTACATGCAAGTGTCCATCCACTTGCTATCAATACAAGGATAGCAGTAGCAAGTCACTGATGTGGGGGCAAGTGGGAGAGGGACTCCTATCTAGCACAACCACGTTCCTCAGTTTCCACTCCGCAGGACTGAAAAACTTAACGTTCAAAGACAGTCAAGTTTTAAAGTCTACGCAGGAAACTGAGGAACTGGTAGAGGAGTGATATTTTATACTGCTTTTCCCCACTGACTTTGAAGAACTAAGAACTGTCAGGATGCTGGCTGGGCCTGTGGATGGCATTCACCAACACTTTTTGGCTTCCTTGATCTTGCTCTGGGATTCACAGAAGCTGCTTGCAAAAGGGCGAGAAGGGAGGCAGAGGGAGTTTGCTACCAACAGGGCAGAAAAGAAAGGATGAACAGGTTACCATGGAGAGTGGCTGGATGATAGGGAAGGAGTTCACACATGGGAGTGATGGGTGAATCAGTAGAGCAAACCTTGGACGTAGGAGTGATGAGAAAACTTCCCAGAAGGCTACACAGCAGCCTGGGTAACAGAAGAGAACTTGTGTCCGGAAGCCAAGTGTGGTGATCAGAGAGTCCCATGCATGATTCAATTTGTGGAAACGCATTTATTGGGGACAGGTAAGGTGAACTCCTGCCAGGCACCAGCTCATGTAAGACAGGAAGTGTTTGGTGACGCCAAAGGAAGAAGGGCAGAGAGCACTCTGGGTCTGTAGTCTGCAGTAGTTGAGCCTTGGACGCAACAGATCAAGACAGACCAGGGCAGAGCACTCTAGAGAGGCATGTAAGGGGGAGTCAGCTGCCTAGGTTTGGAAGAGAAGGCTTCCATTCCCTCAAGATAGGACACTTGTGACTTGCTGATCCATGGTGTCTTCTTCCAGAAGCTAGAGGGAATAAAGCCTGGCTCCTCGGGCTTGGGGGATCAATGGGCCTAGAGAAACGTAGGAATCTTTCCTATGAAAACACACCCCATGTAATACATACAAGCATACAAATGCACAAAGGCCAATCGCCTGCGTCAGAGCCTAGGACGTCCCCAGAGGCCATTCCTGGTCCTTCAAGGACTCTGCAGTGTCCATTTAAAACCCTTTGTTCTTCTATACTTGTCAGTTCTCATCAGTCATGGAGAGCTGACTGCTGAGGCAGCCCAATGGTGTCTGTCACTTTCCCTGTTGCTGTGATAAAAGCCCCGGACAAAAGGAACTTGAGAGAGTTTGGTTTATAGTTCAAGAGTACAGTCCATCGTGGCAGGGAAGCCATGGTAGCAGGACCTTGAGGCAGTTGGTCACATTGCATCTGAAGTCAGAAAGCAGAAGATGAATGTTTTGCTTGGCTCACTTTCTCCATTTTATATAGCCCAGGAGCTATCTCAGGGAATGGTGCCACCCATTGTGGGTGGCTCTTCCCACCTCAATGAACCTAGTCAAGACAATCCTCCACAGTTGTGCTCAGAGGCCCATCTCCTAGGTGACTCTAGGTCTCATCTAGTTGACAAGAGGTATTAACCCTCATAGATGAGCACATCAGAGGAAATGTTCATCTCTTCTCACAGTGTCCATTGGAGAGAAAGGGGAGGCCAGGTGTACAGATCCTGGCTTTCAGCAGACAGATAGCAGAGTGGCTGGGGCAGCAAAGCTGTGATGTCATGGATGGTAGATTCTGGAAGGAAGCCTTGGGAACCAAAATTTTGCCTATACTATAACCAATGACTCCACATAGAAACAATAGGAGTCAGGGGTGCCTGGAGAACTCTTGAGGGTCTCCTATTGTGGGAAGGTTAAGAAGAGGCATTAGGAGAGAGAGTCAACATTTCTGTTGATTGGGCTTTGTGAGAGCCCAGTGGATAAGTGTGCAGGACCTCCGCTGTGAGCCCACGTGATGTGGACTGTATGAGATGGTAGAGACAAAGACTTGCTCCTTAGCTTCCATTCCTCAGCCCACCCGCCCCCAGGCCTGGGGAATAATGCTCCATTTGAAGGGAAAAGGAAGGAAATTAGCATTTATTAAATAACTGCTGTGTTCCCACAGCGAAGTGCTCTACACATTATAGGCATTATTTAATCTTCTAAACAACCCTGAGAGGAGCTGTTGGTATTTGCGTTTTCTAGATGCAAAGGCTGAGGTAGTGAACAAGAAGTCTGTGACTATGTGCTTGGTACACAGTGTGTGTGTGTGTGTGTGTGTGTGTGTGTGTGTGTGTGTGTGAGAGAGAGAGAGAGAGAGAGAGAGAGAGAGAGATCTGCCTTTCTGTAAAGTGACTCCTTCCTGTGCCCACTGTCCACATTCTCTAGATCTCAGAAATCCCAGGAGTGGCCTCTGACCTGCCAGCCTGTGGTACTGTTTAGGTAGGTTCTAGAATCTCTGGGATGCAGAGTCTAGGGGAGGGTCTTGCAGGGTATAGCCTGACTGCACTTCCTGCCTGAGCACTCTCTGCTCCCTGGTCAGCACCACAAAAGAAGATAGTGCTGTAAGCTCCCATCGACATGGGCTGACCTACCCAGCATGAAACCTTTCCCGCCATAATGAACTGTAGCCTCTAAACTGTGAGTCAGAATAAGGAATAAGCCCTTCCTCCTTCAGATGTTCTGTCTTTTTTTTTTTTTTTTTTTTTTGGTCACAGTGATAAGGAAAACAACCAACACATTCCCTTTCTTTTAAAGATAAGAAAACCAAAGCCCATGGTTATTACATGAAGTCACTAGGTATAAAAGACAGCATTAGGATTTAAACCCAGGCAGCCAGTTTTCAGTCCTGAGCAGCTGAGATGCCTGTTTTAAAAAAAAATGACCCCAGGGAGTGTGTGTCTTTAGTTCCCTAGTTTTCTTTTTCTTTTTCATTATTGCTGTTTTTTTGTTTATTTTGTTTTTTGGGGACAGGGTTTCTCTATGTAATCCTGGCTGTATTGGAACTCACTCTGTAGACCAGGCTGGCCTCGAACTCAGAGATCCACTTGCCTCTGTCTTCCGAGTGCTGGGGTTAAAGGCTTGTGCCATCACTGCTTGGCTTAGTTACTTTTCTTATTGCTATGACCAAATACTTGACAAGAGTGGCTTCAGGAAGCAAAGGTTTCTTTTAGCTCACAGTGAGCAGGTATTGTCCATAAATGCATCAGCAACATAAGGCAGCTGATCACATTGTATCCACAGTGGAAAGACAGGAAGATAGAAACGCTGATGCCCAGCTCACTTTCTCTTTATTAAGAAAAGGACCCCAAGCCATGGAATTGGTACTGTTCATATACAGGGTGGGTCTTCCTGTTCTGTGAATCCTTTCTGGAAATGCACACACACACACACACACACACACACACACACACACACACGTATGTTTTCATGGTGATTCTGAACCCAGTGAAGTTAACAACAAGATTAACCATCCCAGAATGCCTAACCAGCCTCAAGGATCTCTAGCTTCTGGGGCCCAACACGGACATCAGAAATCTCCTTGAGACTGTAATAGTGAACTAGTACGTAGTACGTAGAAGAAAGAACTGGAAAACCAGACGAACATGTCTGGGAAAGAGCATCAAGGAAGAGATTATTCATAGTAACACAACAGGATTGAACATAAGTGCAGGAATATTATAAAATGAGAGAAATCATAAACACAACTCTATAGTCATTGTGCTAGAGTAAGTGCATGCAAGGCTTTTAGTAAAACATCCTCAGTGTTCAATATGTGTTAGTACATAGGCAGCACCTATTAAGCACTTATTGTATATTAGGCATTGACATTTCTAAATGTCATTATCTAATCAATTATTGTGAGTTTAAGATATATCCAAAAATCCCTGCTATCTTCTCTTCAAGAAATGAAGCTTGTAGGACATGGTGGTATGCCTATGATCGCAGCACTTGGGATGTAGAGGCAGGAGAATCAAAATTTGGAGGCCAGCCTGAGCTACATAAAATACTCTCTCAAATAACATCCAACAACACTTGGAGCTTGCTTGATTTATTTTCCCTTGAGTTATAGTCTGCACATTGTGGCCCATTCCCAGTAAACAGAATGTTCTGGAAGTGGAAATAACAGTGTGTCACTTCTAAAAACAAGTCATAAAAATTTTGACATCTATATCTCCCCTCCCCCACAAGGCTTAAGAAATACCCTCGCCCGACAAAAGGGGCCCAGAAAGAGTGTAAGAATCAGAGGTTAGGAAGAACTTCAGGACATGTTGATTGGCTTGATCTTGTTTGGATAGTGTGTAGACAACCACAGCTTCTCTGAGTTTATAGCCAGGTCATGTCATTTTTGTTGGATCAGCTCGCTAGAAGAAGTTGGCTGCCACAGCATGGAGGGAAAAAATGTAGACAAGCCCAGCCTCTGTAAAGACTTCATATTGTTACAGCCCTAGCCAATATCTCTACCACAATCTCATGATCCCAACCACCCAGTTTAGACATGTCTAGATTCTCAAAAGCTGTGTCATAGTAGCTGGTCGTGGTCTTAATTTGTTTAGATAAATTTGTTACATGGCTATTGATAACACAACAATCATTAGACGCAACCTTCATGTTCTCTAGGAAGTTTTCAAACTCACAATGAATGATCTGAGTAAAGTAACTGGGAAGCTGAGAGCAACTGTTCTGTCTAACAAAGGGTTTTAGCCTCTTCTGGTTGCTCTAACAGACAACAGACCAGAAGACAAACAGCCAGGACCCACATTTTTTTTTCTCACAGTTACAGAAGTTGAACAATCCAAGACCAAGATACTGACAAGTCTGGTCCCTGGAAAAGATGATCTATTTCCAGGTTGATAGATGGTCACCTTCTTGCTATATCCTCACATAGCAGAAGAGGTAAGGGAGCTCCCAGGTTCCCTTCTATGAGGACGCTATCCCATGTGTGTGGGCCCCACCCTCATGACCTAGTCACCTCCCCAAACCCTCCCAATACTATGACATTGGACATAGGTTTTAACAGATGGGCTTTAGAAAATGTTCTAATTTCCCTTATGTTGCTGTGGTAAAACACTTTGATCAAAAGTAACTTGGGGAGGAAAGGGTTTATTTGGCTTACACCACCCAGGCCATTATTGAGGGATGTCAAGGCAAAAACTCAAGGCAAGAAATAGCATTTTCCACAGTGGTCTGGACCTTCCTATCTTAATTAATAATCAAGGCAATCCCTCCTAGACATACCCATAGGCCCATCTGTTCTGGGAAAACTCTTGTTGAGATCCCCTTCTCAAGTGACTCTAGGCTAAGTCAAGTTAATAATTAAAGGGGTTAGGAAAAAAGACACTTGTCACCCAGTCCCAGATGACTGATTCTGAGTAAATTTAAGAAAAGACAAAGATCTTCACATTTTGGTAAGCAATTTCCTTTTAAAAAACAAAGGAAAAAACCTGAAGAACAGCAGCAGCAAGAAAAAAAGCATGGCACCACTTTCAAAGCACCTTGAAGACTGAGAAAAATTCTTTTCCAGAATACTACCAACTTCAGTCATCGGGGCTGATTATATAACTGAGTTAAATAGCCACAAATTGAGTGTTTATGTCCCCAGAGATTGATTTATGACTTACCACCAACATGGCATGGTTTCTACAAACAACACGCCAGAATCTCATTCTAACTTGTTTTCCTGGGTTGGGTTGTCTGTTTTCTTTTGTTATTTTTTTTTGATGGTGTAAAGATAGGAGGAACATCCTGAGGAGCTCCATTAGTGCTGTAGGTAGTGTCGGTCTACATGGGCTTTAGAGGATATTAGAGGATATTCAAATTCCCTTTTTGTTGCTGTGATAAAATATCCCTATATAAAGTTAGAGGGGTTATATCCATTCATATTTACTATTGATAAGAATATGGAAGAAATGACAACAGATACAAAATGTTGTTCTTTCTAGTGTGACTTCTGTTACTGTGATAAAACACCCTGACAAAAGGCAACCAGGGGAAGAAAGGGATTATTTGGATTGTACTTCCAATTCACAGTCCATCTTTAAAGACGGAAAGAACTCAAGACAGGAACCTGAAGGCAGGGTCCATGGAGTAAGTTCTCTGGTTTTCTCAGTTTCATGTTTGGCTAGCATCCTTATATAGCCCAAGGCCACCTGAATAGGGATGGTGCCACCCACAATGGACTGGGCCTTCCTGCACCAAATAATAATCAAGACAACATGCCCTGGGGCCCACCTGATCTAGGCAATTCCTCATTAAAGCTTTCCTCCCAGGAACAGAGAGGATAATGGGGAAAAGCTAAGCACATGTAGCCTCATGGGAGTCCAGCTGCAGCAGAAGATTTGGAGTTCCTGCTTGTGGTCAGCAGCAGGAAAACCCAGCAGGTCTGGAGGGGTTACCTAGGAGAGATATGGCTGGAGTCTGAACCCAGGAGCTTGGCAGCCAGCTACAGTTGCAAACCTAACACAAGACTCCCCAGAAGAAAGCAGGGCCCAACTACATGACTATAGGTCAGGGGCTCGGTCACACTCAGTTAAAAAGGCCGCCGCCGTCCATCAACAAGCTGCTATCACTTGCCATTAGTGTCTTTCCTCCTGTCCCAGGTGCAATATTGCATCCTTCAGATGCAATATGGAAGGGAGGAAGAAAAGAACTCGGAATGAGGGGGAATAGGTATCTAGAAGCAGAGAAGCAAATTCTACCTTAGATTGACAGGATGGTGACTATCTGGGCTCTCATTGGCTAGGTGGTTGTGAAGCAGTTGTCCAACTCTGATAGGAGGATGGTGGGTATGTGGACTCACTGGAGTGTTGTGAAGCAGGTATTTAGCTTTGACTGGCAGGATGGTGAGTATGTGAACTCTCACTGGAATGGAGCAAGTGTTCGGCTGATTGGCATGATGGTGGGTATCTCATTGGCTGGGCAGTTGTGGATCAGGTGTCTGCCTCTTGCTGATTCTTCCCAGCCCCTCTCCTCTGGACTGCATCATGACTGCACCAATGAGTGCCTGATCTAAATCTCATTAAATGTTCCTCAACTGGCAACGAGGGTTGGTTCCAGTATGTGACCAGGGGCCAGCCCCACACTTTAATGGTTGAAGGTAGTAAAAGAGGGGTGTGGAGAGATGGCTCAGTGGTTAAGAGTGCTTGCTGCTCTTTGAGAGGACACGGGTTTGATTCTTTGGCAGCTCACAAACACCTGTTAACTCTAGCTCCAGGGGAACCTGATGCCTTCTTCTGGCCTCCAAGGGCACCTGCACACACATGACACGTGCATGCGCGCGCACGCACACACACACACACACACACACACACACACACACACGCACACACATAAATAAAAATGGATCTTTACAGTAGTAGAGGAGAAAGGTCTTGTTGCTTTTCCTATGGTAGAAAAAGAATAGTCAGAAAAATTTTATTGAGAAACTACTATGCTCCTGGTGTTGTCCAAGCCCTGAAGACACAGAGGGCCAAAGCACTGAAGAGACACAGTCCCTGCTCCCAGGAATTTCCCAGCTGAATGGAGGACAGATGTGAGGACAGGTAAATCAGCTCTATTTCAAATGCCAAGGGCAACAACATGGTCAAGGACACACAGCAGAGGGTGCTCCCAACAGCTAACTCACACCGAGGGTAAGTGAGGGCTTTACAGAAGAGGAGGCATTTCAGCTGGACTGTAAGGGATGAAGAGGAGTTTTTTGGACAGACATGGGTCTCAGCATCCTCCCCCCATTAGCGGAATGGGACAGTATAAAGTGACCTTGTGGACTGAGTAAATTCAAAGGAATTGAACAGGACTGGCCTAGGATTCTTCACATTAAGCAAAGTGACACAACTGAGGCATCATACAACCACAGTTTAGCTTTTATCACCATGGGAACGATACCTTTCAGCATGTTTATAGAGGGTAGATTGCCTTAAATGATCCAGCCTGGCAGAACTAAATTCCATTCCCCCTCATCTACAAAATGTAAGCAACACATCCAATGTTCTCTGGGGGAAAAATAGCTATTGTCATTGGGGGCGTAGACATGTTTGAATCTGTGATGACAGCTTGTGTTGACTCACTCACCACTCAGATCTTATTGAACGAGGCATTGGGGTGGGTGGCTTCTTCCAGCCTGCTGCTGTGTTGAGCAGAGCCTCTCAGCACCGGTGGCCCATGGGCTTCTGCCTGTCAGTGCACAGAGATGCTTAGGGGGCAGAGAACAGTGGCAGCGGCCCCTTCAGACATGGGCTGTACATGGCCTTCTGTCCCCAGACTGTATTACCCCGTGGGCTAGTTTCTCTTGTTTATGGCTAACAGCGGCCTCAAAACCTCTCGGTGGAACTAAAAGTCCCAGTCTTTTTTCCAAAGCAGAAGGCTGACACCCCAACACACATGCTGGCAGCCACAGGCAGGAGTAGCAGATAAAACAGGAAAACATGGCAGCCTCCTGTAGGCCGACAAGGAGCCTCGGGTATCCCCATGGGATCCTAGATGGAACCCTGCTTGTTAATCTCTGGTGGGAGCATGGCTTGGATGGATAAGTACTTCTCTATTCCCTACCCGAGGCACTTCCCTGAGGAAAGAGAGAAATGATCTAGAAAGAGCCGTGCTGGTGAGATGCCTCGGTGGGTAAAGTGGTTAACTGTGCAGGCATGCCAACCCGAGTTCCACCTCCCAAACCCGTATAAAAAGCCAGTTGTGGGAGGCACTGAGTTTGTAAGCCCAGTGCTGGGGAGGTGGAGGTCACTGGCCAGCCACTCTAGCCTGCTTGGCAAGCCCTAGGTCCTAGGGAAAGACCCTGTCTCAAAATAAGAGGGACAGAATTATCAAGGAATAATACTTGGTGTTATCCTCTGACTTCCGTGGGCACAAACATTCAACCAGATCCCCCCGAATACATGCAGCTATATACATATTTGCACACATATGCACACACATACAGGGACAGACAGACAGACTCTCTCTCTCTCCCTCTCCCTCTCCCTCTCTCTCTCTCTCTCTCTCTCTCTCTCTCTCTCACACACACACACACACACACACACACACACAGAGAGAGAGAGAGAGAGAGAGAGAGAGAGAGAGAGAGAGAGAGAGAACCATGCTGTTCTTGGCAGAAGGGATGATGGAGAGGAAATGTCGGGACTGGGACAGAAAAAGCAGCAGGGGCTGGATGTGGCAGGTTTCCATAAAGCTTGCCGGTACCTACAATCAACATGTGGCATTGAATTTGAGACATTCATCTCAGAGTCTCTCCCAGGAAGGGCCTGCCATAGCCAGTTTCTCTAACTTTCTTTATCACCATGAGATGCTCCTGTACCATATCTTCAATAGAGGATTCACACTCTGCTTTGATTATCTCCAGACACAATAAACTCACAAGCCACAGCTTATTCTCTCTGCAGGGAGGAAGTTCTTCCTCAGGCAGAGAGGAAAGTTAGCTTGCAGCCACTTCTGCCCACTAATCCTAAGTCTTTGGTCTCAGGAGCTCAGTTAAGAACTGATTTTGGAAGCCGCCTTGGGCATGCTGAGTCCTCCCATCCAGAAACTGAAGATTCCCAGGTCTTCAAACCATCCGCATGTGTCATCCATGCTCTCCAACAGATCAGATTCTTATGGAACTCCTTCCAGAAGTCTCCGCAGAGTCTCAGTCCAGAACCGTGTCTTCTTCTCCTTGTTCTTCTGCCGTGGCAGAGAGGCTTTGGGGAGGACACTTTGTCAGGCGGACAGTTGCTTCATCTTCCCCGTTCTGCAGCTGGAGTCATTTCTTAGCCACTTTGCAGACTCAGCTGATGGCTGTGCTGGGCACAGGAGACTGCAATGGTCTGTGGTCTGAGGAAGGCAGGGTTTCTCACTGTCCCTCACTCCTGACAAAGAGAATGTTGCAGAGGACTCAGCCCTGCTTCCAACAGCTGTGCTGTTCCCAATCCCAAGGACAGAGGACTTCTGTCTAGGACTGTTCCTAATGCGCAGTGTGCAGGAGGCAGGAGACACCACACAGCCACTGGCAGGCTCCTGGCTCCTCAGAGGACAGATGACCAAACAGATGAGGAGCTGATGCCTAGCCACTTGCCTGGATGCAGGGGAGAGATCATCCATATCTCCCCACAAAACAGACTTTTTTTCTTCTGAGGCGTGTCAAGAGGAATGCATTGTGTGCGTAGCAGGGAGCCTTATCTCTGCACAGGACACCAGGGATGGCAGCAATCACTGAGTCCCCTGGGGAGGGGGTGGGGCCTCAGCATCAGTGCCATGTCTCTACCTGTGCCATCACCTTCAGAGGGGCAGAATGGTGGGTGTGCTAGCCTAACTACATCCACGGCAGCTGCTTTTATTTCAGCTGGCTCCCTCACTAGGGAAATCAAGCAATTACAGAATTCGGGAAAGCGGGACAGATGGGCGCAAGAACGAACAAAGGTTGGCATGAGCCCTAGTCCCAAGGAGTTAAGGGTCAGCAGTGCCAGGGAATTGAGTGAAGCAGTCACTGGTTTAAGGAGGGCCACATGTACGAAAGTGACTTACTTGATCTGTACTGCAGGGTCACCCAAACCCAAGCTCTGGATTCTCTCTCCAGTCAGCTTCATCTCCTGCCCACACTGTAGTCTCATTCAAACAGAACCTTCCCTAACTCCTGTAACTCAGACTTCATCTCAGCTATCATAACCAAGACCCCTGCTTCCCCTGGACCAGACCCTTACTTAACCTTGTTCACCCTGTGACTCCACTAGCTATGATTCCACTTTGAGTGCCTGGCTTCAACTTGACCACACCAACCCAATCTAGCCCTCAGCAGCACTGTCTTCTCCCAAGCCCATGGTCAGCCTAGGTCCTGCTGACAGTTCAGACAATCTATCAGACAATGCCCCCCTTATTGCTGGGATGTAGTAGAATATTATTTTAAGGTGTGTTACTTTTGTTTATGTTACATTTGTTTAACTCCGTGAAGCTGTGTTACTGTGTTTGTCTAAAACACCTGATGGTTTAATAAAGAGCTGAATGGCCACTAGTGAGGCAGGAGAAAGGATAGGTGGGGCTGGCAGGCAGAGAGGATAAATAGAAGGAGAAGTCTGGGAGGAGGCAGAAAAGAGAAGACACAAGAGAAGGAGGAGGTCTCCAGGGGCCAGCCACTCAGCTACACAGCAAGCTACGGAGTAAGAGTAAGATTTACAGAAGTAAGAGAACAGGAAAAGGCCAGAGGCCAAAGGTAGACAGGGATAATTTAAGTTAAGAAAAGCTGGCTAGAAACAAGCCAAGCTAAGGCTGGGTATTCACAATTAAGAATAAACCTCCATGTGTAATTTATTTGGGAGCTGGGTGGCAGGCTCCCCAAAGAGAAAACAACAACAACATTGGGACATAGACAAAACCACAGAACTGTTTTACTGTGGCTCCCTCTTCATGCAGATGTACACCATGTGACGCAGACAGCTTGCTTCCTAGAGACACCTGAACGAAGAGGAGCCTGACTCCCTTCCCAGGTGTGCCTGGGTGGCAGATCACAGTGTCTGGGCTCCCCCTGCTTTGTGCAGGGTAGTGGGAGGTGATTTTTAGCTATGGAGAAAACAAAGCTTTGTTACTGTTAAAAATCATCTGATTTGGTTCAAACTGGATTCCAGTTGTTCATAAGGAAAAATGAGGGCTATGTTTATCTCCTTGGCAGAGAGCAGGTAACCCCTCCTTTCAAAGTGAATCTGGATAGAAGAGTTTGGAAAGCACAGGCAGGGGTTCCAAGGAGGACAGCCTGGTCTCTGTGGATGAGAGCTGGCCTGGTGTGCATGCTCCACAGAGGCTCTTAGGATTTAGAACAAAAGAGAGCTCTAGAAAAGCAAGAAGGCTTTGTCCACATTTGTGTGTGTGTGTGTGTGTGTGTGTGTGTGTGTGCGCGCGCTCGACATTGGTGGGGTTAAATCTCAAAGGTTTGCTGAACACAGGAAAAGAGAGTATTTTCTCCTTAGGAAAATTAGAGAGAAGGCTTGACTGCAGACGGCGAGTGGGAGCCCTCTGAGGGCTGCTTTTTATCTCATCTGTAAGCTAGAGAAGTGTCCTTTCCATACCTACAAGCTATCAGAGAAAAAGAGAGAAAGTTAACATCTCTTGAGAACAGGCAAAGTCAAGATCAATCACGTTGTGATGGATAAGGGTTACATTAGGCAGGGGACTGATCTGGTTTAACCTGGTGGACACACCTTTCTTTCATCCTTGTCTGGCTTCCTGTATGCCTGTCTGTCTCAAGTCTGCAGCCTTTCAGATACCCAACTCCTCATATTTATCATCTTCACCACAGCACCTGATGAAAAGAGCAGCATCCACAGTCTCACTGGACCAAAGTCGAGCAACCAAAGAGATTAGAGCATTCTATCTAGATCCCAGTATATAAACATTTCCCCATAGTCTGCCTCTATTGTGACTTTCTTCTTCTGAATAACTATGTGACTCACACTGTCATTTTAATAAGATACATCAAAGCAACGAAGAGGTCACTCTCTGTTATGGTTTGAATGTAAAAAGCTCCCCACAGGCTTGGCATTTAAACACTTGGTCCCCAGCTGATGGTAATGTTTGGGGGAGAGTGTGGAGCCTTTAGGACTGTGGCCTAGCTAGCCGAGGTGAGTCCTTGGTGATAGGCCTTGAAAATGATAGCAACTTCTGGTTCTGGTCCAAGCACTCTGCCTTTTATCCACTGAGATGGAGAAAGCTGTTCGCACAGGCTTCCACTTCCCAGGACCTAGCTGCAAGCCATGCCTTAACCATAGTGGTGGGCTGTATTCCAGAAACGTGGTTTTGTTGTTTCTGTTAAGTATTTTGTCACAGGAACACACTGCCTTAAAAACAAACAAACAAATAAACAAACAAAAAAAAATGGCCACCAGTGTCCAGGGAGACAGCTCAGGCAGCAAAGTGTTTTACGTTGAAAGCACAGGACCCAAGTATAGAGACCCAGCAACCACACAGAAAGTGAAGCATGGCACATGGCAGTGCACACCTGCAGTCCCTCAGCTGGGAAGGAGGATTTCTAAAGTTTGCTGGCCAGCTGGACCATCAGACCTGGCAAGCTTCAGGTTCAGTGAGAGACACGGTGTGAAAAAATAAAGTGAGTGAGTGAGAAGGACACTAACGTTGACCTCTGCCCTCCACATGCATATGTATACACATACACATGCATACATGGAAACACAACACAACACACACACACACACACACACACACACACACACACACACACACACACACTTTTCTCAGTACTTATTATGGGCCAAACATGTAGGCTGGGGCAGTGGCTGCTGAGATCAGTATGATAAACCCTCCCACTAAGTAGGAAGGCGAGATCATCTTGATGACTGCAATTCCAGAGAAGCTCAAGTCTATCACAATAACAGCTCAGCCATTTACTGTTCCTTACCACCACACTGCAGGGAAACATCCAGCCATTCTGTCTCCTTAGGGCTAACTATATGAAATGCACTAAGACCTGGAAAATACTATAAAACACTGATCATTCCGGTCCCATTCCCACCTTCAAAGTCACTTACAGTAATGCTCGGCTACCTGGATGCAATTTCAGCTGCACTAAAGGGGGCGGGGGAAGGGGTTCCAAATGCCATGCTATTGCAATATAATAAAAGCAAAATGGATCACTAGAGGGCCATAGGGTTAAAATGTCATAAAAGTTGGGGCAGGATATCAAAATAATATGGCCAAAGCCATTTTCTAAAATCATAACCATCAAAAATAAATGTGATAATCTCAACACATGGGGGGATTTCGGAGATGAAAGGGCATGGGGCTTCTCAAAGTCAAACACAGGCCAGGGTCATCTCCTCAGCCAGCAGGTGTCCAGTGACTTCCTTTCTGGGAAGCCCAAGGCTTCATCTACACAGGTATGGTTCCTCTGTGCTCTGCAGGAGGTTGACTCCAGGAGGACTAGTGTCTCTGGGTGCAGTGCCTCTGCTGTGCAGAGCTGAGTGTCCGGGGGATGGCGGGACCAGAGTGTTTACCTAGGATAGTCTCACAGTGCATAACTGGACAAAGAATGCCATCAGAGTCAGGTGGGAGCCAGGTCAACGCCAAACTGCTGATCCTACAAGGATGTAAACAAACCAGTTCTCAAGCCTTTGCCCTGGGAACAAATTGGGATTCTTGACATGATTGGCAAGGAAGGTGTTCTGTAGGAGGTAATGCAAGGGGAGAAGGGGGGGAGGCTCTCTTGGAGGCAAGGGTGGTATACAGACAGGCATCCAGTGAGGGTCACCCCTGTTGGGAATCATGTGGCTTCCTGATCGGCTAAGTCAAGGGCTGAGGCTAAAGAAGCATAAGCACCCTCCACTCCTTTTATCAAATGATCCCTGGAGGAAAGAGACCAGCTGCTAATGCAATGAAAAGGGAATTAAGGAAGCCACCTCCCCTGCCCCCAGGATGTTTGCCTCTGCTAGGACGGAACCCCTCTCCCTTTGGCACACTTGTCTCTGCTTTGCAGAATCAGAAAGAAACAGCCAAGGCCACAGAGCTTCGGCTCCATTTATTATTGTTTAGAAATGGCACTGCAGAATTTCTCAGAGTCAGCTGCACGGTGCAGCCAGTCAATGCTGCAAGATGATTCATGGAGCAACAGAGCTACTGTCATTGGAGACAGTCAGGAAACATGGCAGGATGGAGAGAACACAACTCTCCATGGCCCCGGAATTTGTCAAACCCAAGCTCCGGGCCTGGCAGGAGGAGGAGAGCATCCAAAGAGAAGATCACAGCACTAAGGGAAAGGCACCAGATCCCTCAGGAATACATGAGCCACTGCAAACCAGAGACGGAAGAATGAGTTGAGGGGAATCCCCACCTCTGTCAGATGTAAGGAGTGGAGCCCATGTTCAGCCACTCACCCCTTGATCAAGAACACCCCGAGTGCCCTGTGGGACTCACTGTGCCAGAGACACAGCCTCTCTCCCTGAGGGATTGACTCGGGGCTGGCCAGAGAAAATATACAAGAAAGAGAATACAGATGTAACCATCCAGGCAGAAATGAACATATTCTAAAGAAATCTGTGTCCCTCCTTTCAGCTATTAGATTATTGAGACAATGGACCCCACAAAATTGGCATTCCCCCAGGAATCTCATGCTGGGAGAAGGAAAAGACTAGGTTATTAGCCAGAGAGGGGGCTCATCTCCAGGATGGAGATTTCTTTCAGTTCCACAACTTGTCAGGATATCTTGCAGAATAGAGCCTTGAGATTATGAACAGGACACTCGTAGGCCAAGGCTGTTTAGCTATGTATACCCCTCAGTCTCTATCCTAACTTCAACCTCATGTCAGGACTCTGAAGATGGACTTGCAGGGTAATGGTACTCCTTATTTGTTGCTCTTCCCCTTGTGGCCACATTTAATACATTTCCTTTTTCTGCTTTTCCTGATTACCTGTTAAATTAAGCTATGAGGACAGGAAGTTGAGTCCAGGCCTAGTCTCTGACCCTAACAGCTCCAGCAATGCAGAGACCCCTGTTTATGGTATCTACTACCATGTGACTGAGAGGAATATTTGTATCTGTGAGCACACCCTAGAGAAGCAAGACCTATTTGAAGAAGACATTGGAAGGTGTTGCTTCTGACAGAAAAATTATGTATAACCCATAATTAGACTTGTTCCTTCTGAGAATACTATCTTTTTGGAGTTCCTGATTGTGATTCCTATTCTCCCACTTAAATGTCCCCTGTATAAATGAATAGAGGTCATCACCTCTCATCCTCAGTCTCCAAGCCACCTTGCATTGCTAAGCTTATGTCCTACTGCACTGTAGTTAAGCAATAGATGGTAGATTGGGCATCTTGTGCCCCCTACCCACTCTTCATCATTCTCTCTGGACCCTAGGAAGCTGTCTAGGAAGTAAGGCATCATGGGGTTTCCATACTGGGGGGAAGAAGGAGGGGTGCTCATTCCCCCAGCACCTTCCAACTGTGGATCTTTCTGGAGCCCGAGAAGGTGGGCTCCCTGCAGGGATTCCTTCCTCCCAACTCCTGTTCCCCAGTGTCTTCTGCCCTTTTGGGTACTGAGTGGAAAGAATCCCTGCAAGTCTGTCCTGTCCCTGGCAATTATCTATGCCCTACTCACACATCTAGAAATTGTCTCTTTATTAAACTCTGGGAAAAAAAAACAACAACAACCTCTTTCAATTTAAGAGAGCCACCTGCTTCCCACAAGTGTCTTGCTTTCTGATCTCAAAGAAACAGGGAAGGTAGAGAAAGTGAGTTCAGAGGTGGAGGGGAACCCGGGAAGCCCCAGTTTGCAGTTTTGCATTCATTATATTTAAATAATGAAGACAGCCAATGAAATAAATAGCTCATCAGTGGCATTTTTACACACCTTAAGTGAGCAATCACAGGCATTGTATAATTAATTCCCACTTACCACCCTCGGCTGCTAAGACTTTCTCTGGATGTCTGGCCCCTGCAGTTTTCAATGGCAGGCACAGAGGTCTCCACTCTTTGCTGCAGATTCCAGGCATGCCAAGAGGTGTCTCCATTAAAACCTCATTGTTGTCTAATTATCTGGCTCTGAGATGGTGCCCTGTTTCTTGTCTTACTGTCCTTCCAGAAATGCAGCAGTGGCTGATGCTTCAGGACAATGAATGAGCCTGTGACATTTGTCTCACCCAGGCTGCTGCCCCACCATGGGATGACAGTTCTTCAGGCGTGCCCACATTCAAGCATGCATACATGCATGCACAGGGAGCGAGTTACACAGCATGTGCCCTGAATCTGTGCAACAGCTTCCTGCCAGCATGCATGGAGATTGGTCCAGCCCTGGCTTGCCTCCACAATGACTTTTGGTGACACCGATCTCCCCCATCTCAAGACACTTTATAGGATTCAAGAGCCTGTCTTGGCCGCCTTCATCGCCTGCAAAACCCTTCATTTCTCTCCCACCCCAGCTTTCTTTTTCTGGTCTAGTTCCCTCCATGTTTTGACAGCTGCCCATAGGAAACAAGCTGTTTCCACTAGAACTGAGATGCCCAGAGCAGAGGGAGGTCTGAAAAGCAACCCGCACAGGGAAGACATGCTCCTTGCTTCTTTGCTGTCCCCATAGATTCTGGCACAGTTTGGGGCTCGCACAAGGAACTCAATCCATTTTAATTGAGAACCTGACACAAAGGACAACATAGTCCTAGCTTGTTCAAGTCTGTCCCTGTTTCAGGACCAAGAGGCCTAAAGTCCCCTATGAACTGGGATAGCGGGTCACACATCTTCATACACCGTGTAGGCTGCTCTTGGGTAGGTACTCCTAAAGCACAGTCTTGGGTTGGGAGCTTTGGGTTGACTGAGGACCTGGGTAATTCTTGTGAGAGAGAGAGGGAAGCAGGGCAACTCAGGGGAGAGTCTGGGTGGGAATTGGAGCTTGGTTCAAAGCCAGCCTCCTCTGATCTCACAGGGAGCTCTGGGGTGTGACTGACATCACAGGTCTCCCACTGAGGTAAAGCGAGGGCTCTGAGACAACCCATCCATCATGTTCTACCACATCCAGGGTAGGGGCAAAGTGTGACAGCTTTGTAACCCAAATACAATGGGTACAGCATTGAGTTTCTGGCTACTAACACTCCAGCATCTGGGTGACAGGTGGACTTGCCAGTGCAGAGGATGTCAGGAGGCACCATGAGTACCCCTAGACAAGGAGGGATCCTGCCTGGTATGGGGAGGGCATCAAGAAGGCATCCTTGACAGTTGTTCCTGCCAAGCTTCAGTGTTTTTACAAAGTTGGGTTGGCCTTAGCTACCTGGCTTGTATCCTTGCAACTGACTGAAGGCCAAGGACCTAATCCCTACCTGAATTCACCAGCTTTTTCTACAGTCCTAATCTTATCCTTGTTCTTGTGTCCTGCCAATTGGCATTGTGCTGGGCCTTGGAGCTGTGCTCCCTAATACCAGCCCAAGTCTAAATAACTCCAAGCTTCATCTTCCTGCAGGTTCTCTGTCCTTTAGATGGACTCATGGGCAGAGGTACAGACTTATGGAGTTTCAGGTCTCTAAGCTCTGAAGGCAGGAGACACTCCACCCAGGTATCCTGGTCTTGCCTAACCTCAACAATGACTTTAGCTAGCTGCAGCTTTATGGCTGGCCTAATTGCATTCAAACAGAGTCAGTATCACAGGCCTTTTAGAAATGTAGGTTTTAAAAACATCCAAAAATCCAGGCCTGGTGGCACAGGCCTGAAATGCCAGCCTCTAAGGAGGCTAAGGCAGAAGGGTTGAAAGCTCAAGGCTTATCTGAATTATATAATGAGTTCAAAGCCAGTCTGAGCAAATTATCTTAGGAAGGAAGAAAGGGAGGGAGGGAAGGAGAGAGGGAGAGAGGGAGGGAGGGAGGAGGGAGGGAGGGAGGGAGGAGGGAGGGAGAATTAGAGATGTATACTCAGGGACAGAGAAATTTCTTAGCATGAGTGAGTGTCTTTAGGCTCAATCCCTGATCTCTCTGTCTCTGTCTCTGTGACTCTCTGTGCCCCCTCTTCCTCCCCCCCCCCCCCGTCACACACACGTAAATACACACAAATCTGAAACAGACACCATGGCCCTTGCACCAGGTGCTGTGATGCTCAGCCGTATCTGTGAAGCCCCATGCCTTCTGTATCCTCACCATCGCATCTCATTGCCAGAATCTTTATTTAAAACCGCAAAATGCTGCTCTTCTCTGGCAACTGAGGGTCTGAAGAAGATAAACTAACTGTGCATGTGTGGTGTAGGTATGTGTTCATTCGTAAGTGTGCATGGAGGCCAGAGTTGGCCTCGTGTGCTTTCTTACTGCTCTCCACCGTATTCTTTGAGTCAGGGTCTCTCATTGAACCCAGAGCTCACTGGTTAGGCCTGCCCCAGCAGGCGACACAGATCCTTCTTTCCCTACCTCCTCAGCACTGGGGTTATAAACATGCACTGCTATGAGCCTGCCTTACATGGAACTGAAGATCCAAACTCAGGTTCTTATGTTTGCTTGGTGGGCACGTTACCAATAGATTGATCCATCTTAAAATTGATACTCTGGAAAACCCTTAGCCTCAGCTAAAGGGAACTAGTGTATACAAGGCCCAGCTCCCTTGTCTTTCTGCAGGGATAATCTGTGCATGTATTTCACATTAGAGTTTCCCGTAGAATGGATCTCTATTTGCATATGAGGTACATGACAGGCTCCTATTTGCTATAATCTTTCCTAGTCTTGTTTCCCAGCCTGAAGGCTTATCTCAAAGTACCCCCTCACAGAGCCCATGTTTTGGGCATGCTTTTGGGGGCGTGGTTCCTCCAAGGGAAAGCTAGAGAAGCTGAGGCCAGCCATCACATGTGTCCTAGACTCCCTAAGTGGCTGCCTGCCATATGTCCAAAGTCCCCTGCTCAGGACTCCTGTGGGAAGCTCTCTGGTATACACCTCCTACCTAGATCCAGTGGCCCAGCAGAGAAGCCATAGGCTGGCCCAGGCTCCTCCTAGAGAAGTAATGACCCCATTAGGATTCATAGACCCTTCCAGCTGTCTCTGGGGGCTGCTTGATCTTGGGAGGTGATTTAATCAGGGATTTGATTGTCCTACAGGCGATTTGGTGGTGCTCATACTCTTCTCTGCTCGCCAGACTCTTTCACTGTGTTAGACTACAATTTCAAGTTCATGTCATTTGGTGCTTAATATACCTTACCACCAGGCCAGAAGTGAGGAACCTGCCAAGGTGGCAACTCACATCAGAGCCAGTCTTCACAACGTCCCTGCTCCTTCTGGAAGCTTCCCCTTTATTCCTTCCTGGACTCTCCACTCTTTCCAGAAGTTTCCATTCCTTCTAGAGGCCTCCACTCCTTCTTGAAGCCTCTACTTGGTAACTGTGGCTGTCCCCGGGATCCAGCACAGGAACAGAGGGACCAGGAAGATGGCTATGTCAGAGGTCTAGGCTGTGCAAAGGTGGGGTGCTCTGCCATTCTTCAGAGGTTGCTCAGGAGCTAACTGCACAGCCACCCAGCCAGAAACCATTCATACCTCCTCCTTGAACCTGGGTCCCACCTCTGCAGACCACCACTCTGCCTATCCCTGTGTCTACTAAGGCCTCCGCTGAGAGGTCTGCTAGTCAGCCCACCCTCAGCAGAGCCCAAACTTGACACTTATTCTCACCCTCCAAGTTGACGCTCTCCCATAGGGTCCCACCATCTTGGCAAATGGCACCCGTGTTCCCCACATCACTAGTGGGGATGCATCTTCAAATCTCTCCATTGCTCTCACCCCTTTCGTTCACTCTATTCGCAGATTCACCCACTCTCCTCTCACTTCGGCCACCAGAGTCCCACTGTAATGCCTTACCCAAAGTATGTGACAGCCTCCGAAATTCCTCTGCTGCAGCCACTCACGGCAGAGGGGTGGGGGCCTTCCCGATAGAGTTCACTAGAGCTACTCATGACACAGGGGCCTGCAGGAACCATCCAAGCCACCCTTCCTCTTTCCTCTCCTTGTGGCTCTGGCATCATGACAGGCTCCCTCCCACCTCACGGTCTGCAGTGGTGCTAGTCTCTCTGTCTGAAACACCGACCAGAGGGTTTTTCTACCCCCATAGCCTAAAGCATGCCCCCGCACCCCACTTGATTATGTCCTACTCTTCTATTTTTACCACCCAGGGCATTTAGTATGGTCTGCCACCATTTATGTCTTATCTGTCTCCCGCTCCAGGCCATAAGCTGTTAGCCTCAGCTTCCCTGCATACAGCACCCTGGCCTAGCACACACTGGGTCATGCATGACTTTTTCTTTCCTGCTTAGAAAATACCACAGACTTAGCAGCTTTAAGCAACACACAGTCATGGTCTCCTGGTTTCTGTAACGCATCATTCAGATGGCACCTTGCAGGGTCTCTGCTCAGAGCCTCGCTGGGCTATAATCTGGCTGTTGGCAGTGCTGGTTCTCATCTGGGGCTCAGGGTTGTCTACCAGGTGGATTGGCTGTTGGCCAAATTCATGTCTTTGTATTAGAAGGCTCTTCCTGCTTCCTGCTGACTATTGGCTGGATGCTCCCCACAGCACCTTCAGGCTGCCCACAGCTACCTGCTACCCAACTCCTTCAGGCAGGTCGCAGCACAGAGTTCTGTTTGCTTTAGGTCACCAGAGCACATTGCTGTGACTGCCCCCTGCTGACACCACTGGAGGACCTTGAGATCCACCCAACTAAAGGACATTGACCCTAGTTATTCTCAGCAATACGCAGAGTAGTGTTTGACCGAGTAGCTCTCTTGGGGCCCTGGGTATAGCCAGAGACCTGGGAGGAGTCTTTATCAGGGCTGGGAATCTCAGAGGACCACCTTAGAATTCTGCCTCCAGAGTGATGGGAAAATATGTGCGGAATGGAAAAAAGGGGGCTCCTGGCCATTTATTCATACAGGCAATGCTTCCAACCCCATGAGGCTATCTCTAGGTACGAGACAGGCATTTGTTTCTTTTTAATCTGAGTGGGAAATATAGGAAAGGAAGGAAGAAGGTATCAAGCCTGGTGACGGGAACTCAGGCTAAGGCTCCGCTCTGCTACCACCTTGCAAACCGAACACTAGTCGCTCATTTAGCAACTTGGACCCTTAGTTCTTTCATCTCTAAAGTGGGCATAAAATACCTACAACATAGAATGGAAAACATTAAGTCCATTCGTGTATCCTTGCCCATGCACCCATGTACCCACGCACTCACACACTGATGCATCCATGCATCCACACACTCAGTATCTCATGGACCCATGTGCCTATGCCTCCATGCATTATCTGATAACAACAAAGGAGGAGGATAAATGTGCAAATCTGAGAATTCATCAAGCATCACTTTGCCCACCCCTGTTCCCATTCCTCACAGGAATACAGAGTGTGGAGGTCCAAAGGGCAGTAATCAGACACCCAGACTGTGGGGAATCACTCCCGAAAGATCAAGGAACACCCTTAAGTGCTCTTTTCAAAGAAAATAAAATCACTTGAGCCAATTTCTCAGCCTCATGCCTGAGCAGGCCAGCCAGGAACACTCAGCAAACAACTTTGCTTGCTTGGATTCTCTATATTAGTTCTCATTTTGGAGGCAAATGAAATTCGACAACTCAGGCAAGCTCACAGACATATCTAGTCCCCAGGAAGGGGCCAGAAACTTGGCCAGAAGCCTCTCTCATGGTAGGAGACATGTTCCTTTCTTTGGTACCTTCAGGCTGAAGTGGGCAGCTGATAATGCCATTGAACAGCCTGGTGTTAAAATCTGTCCTGTATTGCGGGACTCTCCTGTTGCATCAGCGAGTACCCTTTGGTGACAAGTTAATTCCTCCTGCTGCTTGGGTGGAGAGCCCTCTCTCCACCTCCTGATCTCATCATCTGGCTCCATCGATCAATTCCCCTCTGAGACCCAGGTCGGCACACTCTGCCAAGGAAGGCTGGAAGCCTCGCCTTTGCCATTAACCCTGCCGAGATACTCGTTTTAATTTTCATTTGGCCTGGGGCCCATGTAAATGCTCAGTCCTGATCTAATTTCTAATTCATTTCTGTCACCCATCAAACGCACCCCAGGAGGAAGGTTTTAAAGATGTGGGTGTGTAAAGATCCAGTTTGGCTTCCTTCCCCTGTGGGGAGAAGCGTGAGCCTTGGAATGTTTTCTCTGTGTTGTGTTGTTGCCTTTGGTTGACTCCCAGGTCCCAAGATTGACATCTGAGCCCGTCTCCTAGGGACACAGCCCATCCCGTGGCCATAAGACCATGTTCTTTTCTAAGAGAGGGGCCTCCCTGGTTCACTGCCTAGTAATGCCCTCAAACGGTACACACAACAAAGGGATGCTGTGAAGGAGTGACTAATTCTGCTGGCTGGGGTAGCTGTTTTCTGAGATGTGGAAAATAAGCAATTACAGAGATGGAGAGAGGGCGAGAGGGACTCTTGAGATAAATAGCATTTCAAAAGATGCTTCTGTTTCTTCCAGTGGGAGTCCAGATAGAAGACGCTGTGGACAGGTAGGAGAGGGCAGCATTTGACCCATGCACGTGGTTTATTCAGCCCACAGAACATAACCATGTGGACAAATGAGCAGGTCCTGGTGACTGTGGTGGAGGAAGCCAATGGCTTCCTCCCCTAGCTCTTCGTGGGCTTCTTGTCTGATTCATCACAGTCTCCATACCCTCCAGACTCAAGACTGACTCACCTTCCCCACCTGCATGGCCTAGCAAGCCTTGGTGGGTAACTTAGGACTCTTCAGTATACCAGTGGGATTAAGCCCTCGGACTCCAGAGCTGACCCCAGTGTTGGCTGTGCCCTGTCTGGGAGTATAAGCCACAGCTTCCCCGAGCCACTGTGTGCATCTGTGAGAAGACCATGAGACCCACTGTACCCACCCCGTGTGGATGTGCTCTCAGGTAAGAGACATAGATACTTGGGAGAAGCTCAGCTCTGGCTCACAACCACCTCCTCTTGGAACTTGGCTCTGTTCCTCCCTATGTTGAATAAATGCATGTGAATGAATGGAGTAGAAGGTGTGTAAGTCCCTGTGGGCCTGAGCAGGCAGGACAGGCAGTCTCAGAAAAAAAGTATGGTGTTTGTTATCTAACTTAGGGCCACTGAGAGGAGAATAGGGCCTTAAGTAAACAAACAGAGTCATAACCTCGATAAGAGTGGATGTACACTGAGGCCCAGCTAGGCGGGTACATACTTACCAGTGGGATCTCAGCCCCATCGCTTGTTCCGGTCTCCTCAGCCTGTGTACTGCCTTCAGCACAACCTCCAGCCCATCAAACAGGAGGGTCGCTCACCTTCCCAGAGCTCGGAACGCTTACCGTGCAGAAAAGGGCGGCAGCCGCAGTGGTGACAGGAGCCAACTTCTTTTTTTTTCTGAGCACACACAGACCTTGATGTTACTAAAGGCCACCAAAGGCCATTGCATGGCTTAGAGCAGCCTTTCCAGAACCTTCCATATTCCAAAGATTTCGTGTCAATAATGTTTTCACCTGGTTCTGGATGAAGCCGTAAAATACTCAAGTCAGGGTAACTTACAGAGAACTGAATTTTTTTGGTTCGATGTTCTATAGGTTCTGAAGTTCAAGATGAAGGAGCCACAGCTGGACACAAAGGGTTTTCTTGGGGGGTTTGAGGCACTGATTGCTGTGGCTTAGATGGTAAATGTCTTTGGAAGGTTCCCTGTCTGAGCTATAGGAAAGTGATAGGAACTTTAGTAGGCGGGGCCTGTAGAAGGACTTCCAGGTATTAGAAGGTCTTAGTGGGCCCCAGCCGCCTTCCTTCTCAATTTTGTATTCTAGTCTTGAGGCAAACGGTTACTTCTATACACTGCCTCCTCCTTCCCTCCCTTTGCCCTGCCCCCCTTTTCCCCTTCTTGAGGCAGGGTCTCACTATGTAGCCCAGGCTGGCCCCTACCTCACAGAAACCCTCCTGCCTTAACCTCTGAAGTACTGAAATTACAAGTGTATACCGCCACACTCAGCTAAACTTTCTTCTCTATAAGCTGATTACCATGGGCATTTCATCACAGTCATGGAAAGTAGAGAACAAAGCAACCAAATTCATTCTTTTATCAGGACCTACTCTTGTGATAGCATTCAAGGATAACCCAGAAATTAATCACATCATGAATCTACCCACAATTGCAGAGCCCTGTGACCTCATTACCTCTTAGAGCTGTCAACTCTCAACACAGTTGCATTGGGGATTAGGTTTCTTGTAAGAACTTTAGGGCCACATTCAAATCTCAGCAAGTAGGAAGTGTCTCACTGGTTTAGTTTGGAGCCCTTTTTTGAATCATTGGGGAAGCAGGGGAGGACCCTGGCTCACCAGGGGTGTCCCAAAATTCCTGTATGATTTTCAGCACCAGAATTTGTCTTTTCCACCTGCTGAGCAAGATAGGCTCCAGGCCAAGAGGAACAGAACATCCTTTCCTGTGGCTGCTACTGCCACCCTGGAAGGATTCCCAGGCATCTTTTCAGGAACAGCTCAACTCCCAGCTGCCAGCATCAGGCCCCCTTACCTGCGGACAGGAAGCAGCTTTCTCCATCACTCCCACACTTAGCTCCACATTACAGTTGCAAGAATTGCCTCTCTGACAGATGGCCGGGCAGCTGATCAGAGGAGGAGAGCCTTTTCTGATTCCTGCCAGCCTTGTTTACCCCAAACTGGTCACCTTGGCTAGTCTATAAATGAAGTGGTCCAGGCCATCTTGATGCAGCTGCTCACAGGGTGCTCGTTAGCTGAGAAGCAGGTGCTTCATCCTCCAGGCACTGTCAAGGAAGTATGCCAGGGAGCCCTGACTCCCCGAGACAACTAACTTCGCAAGACAGTGGGAGTAAAGGAGGCAGTGAGCTACCCATGGAGACTCCACCAGGCTTGAACCATTGTAGTGTGTCGGAAATTCGGCCCAGTGGTTGACAAGAGCAGAGGAGACGGTAGAAATATGCAGGACTGAGGTAGGGAAACTGAGGTTGGGGCTGCTCCATAAACTGGCAGGGTCCTCAGGATCACGCATAGACCAGCATCTCTAACTAAGAATGTGCCCTTCACAATATATATGAGGGCAGGTGGATCAGGGCCTGGAAACAGGGGCTCAGTCTGGTTATACAGGAGCCAGAGTCCAGTCCTCTGGAGGAAGCATTGGCCGGATAAGGAGCAGGGTCCAGTGAAAGGGAGGAGGAGGTATCAGAGAGAGGTTTCATTCATACTCCAGCAGGAGACTAGACTGGTGGCGAGACAGGCAGAAGGTTCAGCACACAGCCCAATCGGAGAAGGGTGACAGCAGCAGGGCAGACCTCACACAGCAGCAGCCGTGTCTGGGCCAGGTCGCCGAGGCTACGGCTTCTCTCTGTAGAGGTGGGGGCACCTCAACCTGTGTTACAGGGCACTTCTGGGGTAGGCTCAGAGGAAGATGAGCAGTTCATCAAGTGGGGCATGGGGTCCAGGGCTTCTCCCACGTGACCCTGGTCTGAATGTCACCATTTGCAGAAACATGCACGACAGATCTGAGACAAACTGTCACAGCTGAGTGTTTGAGAGGTGTGTGTCGGATTCTTGCCCATCCCAGAGCCCTTGGCCACAGCGGCCCCTAGGTCTGAGACAGGGCTTAAGTTAGCAGAGAGTGACAGGTGTGTGCCATCTGGAGTACCTAGGCGCTCAAGAGTCACACCAGTCACTAAGGACACAGCTTGGAAATGCAGGCAGGATGGCAGCAGAGGACGGGCTGTGTGTCTGGGTGGGTTGTAGTTACTTTTATCACAGCTACAACAAAATACTTGAGAAAAGCAACTCAAAGGAGGAAGGGCTTATTTGGCTCACAGTTGGAGGGTACAACTATTCATGGCAGAAGGATGTGGTGGCAGGTGCCGAAGGCAGCTCTTCACATCACATCCACAGTCAGGAAGCAGACCACGGATGCTGGTGCTCAGCTTGCTTTCTTCTTTTCAGTCAGGCTCCCCACATCATGGGATAGTGCTGCCCACATTTTAGTTTGCCTTTTCCCACCACGTCGAACCCAATGCAGAAAGTCCCTCACAAGCATGCCTAGAGGTGATTGTAGGATCCTGTCAGGTTGACAATCAATATTAACTATCACACGGAGTCATTCTCTAGACTACCGACGAACAATGCAGCACACAGAAGCAACCCCAGGCAGCAACTGGACTCCTACAGAACACGGTGTCTCATTACCTGAACCTCTAGGTTACCGTGAGCCTACTGCCAGTGCTGTGCATGGGTAAGCCTGGCCCGCTGGTCAAAGGACAGGGGTAGGCAGCAACAAGGTGCCATAGCCTGAAGCAGACCAGGGAAGGCTGGAGCTGACAGCTTACATGGCTGGCTGTGTAAACACCTTTAAGCTGTCTGGATCTTGGTTGTAATTCCATTAGCTACATGGGATTCTCCAAGCTTCATAAAACACAAGACTATTGGACTGTTTTTGCCTCTGCTTTTTAAAATCTTGACAATTATTCCAGCAGCATGCAAAGCTGTTGGTAGTTTTACAGCCTGGAATGAGTATCTCTTATGTAGGCCAGCATCTTCAAAACATTAAACAATGATTAGACAGGCTCTGGGCCAAAGGATGATGGGGATTTTTCAAGAAGATGGAGGGAAACCTAGCAGCTGACAGCAAGGAGCCCAGGAACAAGAGTTCTATTTTGTCATTCCATGGTGACTGTCTGACCAGCCATGGAAAGTGACAGTGACTCTCACAGCTCTGCAATCGCTTGTCATTCATCTGGAGTTGAAGGTGTCTCTGGGTGGTGATAGGTGGTAGAAGGGAGAGGATGGGGCTCAACCCACTGCTTGTAGGACCTTGTATACCACTGATTATATGTGTATACATGCTCACTACTGCATGGTTGTGTGTACGCAAGGCCTCATCCACACAAAAGCATTCACACAGGCATACACGTATATGCATAAGCATGCTCAGTCATGCACATGAGTACATGTGCATATATATACGAACACACATACACATACTGCACACATACTATTATTAAACATACTGCACACACACACACACACACACACACACACACACACACACACACACCAATGTTTTCCTGATTCAAAGGTTACAAGATTATCCATGGTTGATAGCTCTTCAATCAACTCCTGACTCTCAAAGCGTCTATTCCAGTGGAGGGGACAGCCCATCCTGCTCGTGTTCCTAATTTCTCCTACTTCATTGGTTGGTCCCACTGCCCAGCTTTGCTCTCTCCAGAGGGCATGGAGTTAAAGAATGAGAACAGAGGTCAGATGAGTCTTTTGGAGTCAGAGCACTATGCGGCATGGGAGGCAGTCTGTCTACTGGTCAAGGCCATAGGCTCTGAAGTCATGGGTTCTGCTGTCAACTCTGTGTGACTTTGGCAAAGTCACTTTGCTTCTCTGTGTCTGTTTTCTTGTTATGTAGTCACAGTGATGGTGGCTCTTACCGCTCTCAAGAAGCATGATGAATTTATGGACTACACTTAGAATGGGCCTGGCATAGAGAAGTGCTCAGTGAGTTGGGGGAAGGACTCAGGCTCCCCCAGGGGTACTGGAGGTCACTCTAGCTGAGGACCGGGCTGGACAAGCAGTCCTGGCCTCTGGGAGCAGTTGGGTAGGAACTAGACCTGACACCCAGAGACCACTCTGAGGACCATTGCTGGCCAAGTCTGCCTGCTGCCTTCCAGCAGAGCAGATCCTGGATTCTAGGCATCCTGTACCTAGGAGGGGGCTGAAGTCCTGATCTGTGCTGGAGCTGCAGAGCACAGGCCCACCATTTTCAGGCGTGTGGCTATCACCTTGGCTCTGGTATATCCTCCTCTGGAAGTGCTGGGAAGCCTGGCTGTCCAGGGATAACCAGATAATGTGTCATCAAATTCCTCAGTAGCATGATAGAAAGCGACACCAAGGCCAACAGACTGGGTTCCCTTATCCATCCTTCTTGGTTGTGTGGCCATGGGCCCTACTCACCTTGTTTTTATGTTAACTTCTGAAACTCAGCTTGATTGCCTCTGTCTATCTTGGGGGCTTTGTACCTATTCTTTTACCTGCAAAACTGGCCAAGTGGTTGCCGCAAGCTACACACAGAGGTCCTGAGATGACCAGGGCTGGGCTGCTCCTAACCTGCCTGTCGTGGCTCATCTGTGGCTAACTGTCATTCTGCCATTCATGTCCAGCTAAAACACAGCACAGTGGGAGGGACATGGGAGCAATGAGACACTCCCTCATCTGGCCTACTGTGTGGGATGCAAAATGAAGGACAGCTTTCAGGAAGCGAATGATCCTACTTCTGATTATTAGCTAAGTAAACTAAGGAAAGCACTGAAAGCCAGCCCAGGGTTGCCTGGCTGTGGGCATCATGCTCACACACAGTGAAGATAGGAGACTGGAGTGGGGAGTGAGCAAGGAGACAACCTGTGGAGGAAGGAGGAGCTTCAGCTGGAGTGAGAAGCAAGGGTTCCAGCCTGGCCCTGCCATGTAGACAGGGGCATTACCAGGCTGCTTCTGCCTTCTCTAGAGTCTGCTTCCTCCCGAGAGCCAGTGTGACAGTTCATCTTCACTGACAACTTGGCTGGATTTAAAATCACCCTGGAAATACCTCTGGGTGTGTATGAGAGAGTGATTAAGAAAGGTTTAACTTAGGAGGGAAGACCCACCCGGAATATGGGTGGTACTATCCCCTGGGCTGGGTCCTTGGCTGAAAAAAAATGGAAAAATGTAAGCCGAGAAGTATACACTCATCTCTCTGCTTCCTGAGCACAGAGGCAGTGTGACCAGCTGCCTCGTGCTGCTGCCGCAGATATGCCTCCCCACAGAATGGGCTGCCACCAAACAGTGAGCTGGAGGAAACTCTCCCATCCCTAAGACGACCTGTAAGGCATCCCATCAGAGCAACACGGAAATTCACTAAGTTGATGGACTGAGTTTGCGTCTGCAGGCCCTTGGTGGTCTGTCTGTCACTATGACACTGAGGGACAGCTCCGTCCCACTTGTCACTTGCATCCTACCCAGTTCTATGGCATCTCCTGGCAGTGTGAGCAAGGGAGATCACAGCCTGGGAGAGGGGGACAGGAGCACCAGAGCCCTCGAGGCCAGGACATGCTGAAGCCACCATTCTCGAGTCTGCATGCAGAAGTAGAGAGCAAGTGTGAGGGATGGGTGGAGGCTGAGCAAATGTCTGCCAAATCAAGAGCAGACGGGAGCCTCCAGGGAACGGGATTCTTAAAAGAAGAGTTGACATTACCATTCCTTTGATGTGCTTAATAACAAAATAAAGATTAACTTTGAAATTTAAGTGGCAGGAAAGAAGGGCATATGATTTATCAAAAGAGGATCTGAATTCATAAATGAGACAAACAGAGAACATGGAAAGAAGCCCATTTTTTTGTGTTTGTTGGAAGTGGGGGTAGGCAAGCTGTGGGACAGGATGCTAGCTGTGAGGGGATCTGAAAAAAAATCACTTTTACCCAGAACCTGGTTCTGAACCTGGGACTGGGATACTGTGAGGCATGCATAAGCTCACAGAGTACTCAGTCATGTGATTTGAAAACCCACTAAAGGAACCAATGAAGAAAATCAAAGGCAGAGATAACTCCATGGGATGAAAACTCTGGTCCCCTTCCTTTGGAAGCCTGAGGTGACATCCCAGCCACAGCTGAAAACACTGGCCCACTGCAATTCATTGTGAAGCCTAGGAGCTCAGAGCCGGTTCCTGTCATTTTCTTGGGACAATTAAGAGGCATCAGGGGCCTGGAAATGTGGCTGTAGGGTTGCAGAGCTGGGCCTGCAGGGTGTGGCGGATCATGAGGATTACTTGCAGGAGATGGGTTACACTGACCAAAGCAGAGAGACTTCGTGGTTCTCTGGCTCTGAGGACGGGCACTGAGTTCAGGATAAGCTGGGGTCATAGCAAGAAAAGGCCCCTTCCTGCTCTGCATTCCATCTGCCACCTGTGTTCGTGCTGTATGCCTGGGTAGCAGCAAGGGGCTCTACCCCATCTCTGGAGGAAAGCTGAGCCTGGCACGGCACCCTCATCTCCCGCAGCATGAAGACAACATGTTAGACACGGAGACAGAGGGTCTCCAATGCACTGGAGTGCCACCATGCAGACTCCGCACCTTGCCCAGATCTCCAGACCCCAGATTCACTTGTCTTTTCACCAAAGCAAGGTGTGCTGAGTCCATGCAAGTGCCGGGCACTAGTCCTAAAGAGGCAACAGGGCTAAGTATGAGGTGGGGTGAGGATATGTCAGGTGAAAGGCAAGCTTGTACCAATGTCCTGAGGCAGGATGGTGCCTGGCATAAATCTCCGTATTGTCAATCACAAGTCAACACTGACGTTAAGATTGCGTACAAGGGAGTGGCAGCATCCCAAGGAGAAGCCAGTCTCTGGAAAAGCAGAGTTGGTGGAGGAAGTAGCTGAGGGGGTTGAGAAGATGAACCGAGGCTCCTCTACAGGACCACTGGCAGAGCCTCGGGCCCTGGCCTCGGAGGGCGCTAACAGAGGAGACGCTTGGGTGGAAGCATGGTGGGCCTCCCCTTTCTTTGTTTGGGGACGCCCGGGCTGCAGCAGAGAAGGTGGGTAGAGAAAGCGCCAGTTCACACAGAGACCCTGGTGAGGCTGGGAAGGAGGGCTCTGCGAGCAAGCCATTCCCGTGGCTCTGTACTGCTTAATTTAGAATCTTAAAAGCCCAATTCTTCCATCATTCCTTATCTCATCCAAGACTCCGAACAACCTCAGAGGTAGGAATTAAACATCTCAATTTTACAGATAAGGAGAATAGGGTTCACTTAGGTTAAGAACACACTGGCGGAAGACTCTAGAGAGAGCTGGAACTGCAAAGCTGGCCGAGCGTCCAGCCCCGAGCTTTCCCATCATGGTGAGTTGCTTTACCCCGTGACTGAAACACCTGTCACCTCCATCAACTGTGTCACGTTATTATCGCCTCTTTAGCCTGCCTCCTCATCCCCTTGGCAATCTGCAGAACCTTTGTTCCCTTTGCCCCTTGCTGTCCTCGGGGGCTCTGTCAGACCAACAGGGCAAGGAGTGGCTGAAGGTCCCCACAGGGCACCTAAGAAAGACAAAGATAAGAAGTGACCAAAAGGGGACCTTCCTCCTTCCTCCATGCCTTGTACTTAAGACTTGAACTGATAGGTCAGACTCCTGGAATGCTTATGGAGCTGAGCCGAGTCCCCCTGATGAACTTGTGACAGTCTCCGACTGAGTGACATGATGTCTGAGAGGAGAAGATCCCCAGACAGGGGCTGCTCAAGGTACAAACACAGCCACTGGGTCAGGCTGAGCCACTAGGAGGTGACCTCAGACCAGGGCTGCACCCTTCCCCAGATGTCTCTCTCCTATCCGTTTTCTACCTTCAGCTGGCCAAGGCCATCTCTCTGCTACTGGCCACCTTCTTGTCCCATTTCACTCTAGTCTTAGAACCCCGCTTGCCACAGGGTGCTAGGATTGAGAGAACCTACCACCGTGCATGCCTTCTACTGCCTCTGCTGCCTCCGGCTGCCTCTGCACTCATCCTCTGTACCTCTGGACTGGGGAGCAGATGAACCCTTTGTTCTCTTTGGCAGCTGCACCCCAGACCCGTCTTCTGCTTCTACAGAGCCCCTGCTCAGTGCCTCTGACCTCAGGGACTCAGGTACCCCCTCTTCAGACCCATTTAATCACCACAGAAATGGCCTGGACCCCAGCTCCCCAAGTTCACCAAAGTGCTTTTGATGTGCACTCCAGGTCTTGAGAACAGCCTGTCTCTAAAGAAGAGAGAATAGAACAAAATACAATAGAATTGAATACCATAGCACAGAATACAATGGGAAATGGCAGGATGCTTTGTGCATTGTAAGAGTAGGTATTGTTTCTTAGAAGTTCTGCTTCAATCAGGGGTGGTGTGTACAGGGGCATGAGTAGGTGTGTCATCCTGGGTCAGATGGAAACTTCTTGCTGTAGATGACGATGATAATGCTGTAAATTTTTATTTTGAGGAAACACTGCTCCAGCTCCTTGCCTTAGCTGGCGATCTTCCCCCGGAGCCAAATCCCTCACAGTGACTTCCCCTTCTCCACTTCAGCTTCTGCATCTGGCTTCTCACCCCCAGCCCAGCCTTGCTATTTACCAAGGCTTCCGGAGTCAGATATTCCAGACCCAGGAGCCTCTTCTCAGATTCCTTATCATCCACCTGCCTGCGGGTTAGGGCAACCTGGAGCTCTTTCATTCCAGGGGGGATGACTAACCTATTCCCATGGTTCCTATTCTGCCACCACCTATCACTACCCACCCTCTCCTTCCTGGTCCTGACTATCTCATCTTCAATACCCTCCTTAAGCTTCCGGACTCTTATTCTCCACTCTTCTCTTTGGACATCCTGTCTTCCCAGCTGGGGCTTCTTTACCCAACTTATGAGACTCTGATTCAGGTCTCCTGCATCCTCTGTGCAGTTCACTGTGCGCTGGACTTCTGGGAAAGGAGCAGGGCTGGGCAGGGACAACACTGACAGGCTCAGTTCAGTTATAGGACTTGTTTTACCACTTTAGGCAGGTGAGGCACATGGGACAACTGTCACCTCTATTTCAAACAGGAAGTTCCTGAGATTTAGCAGAGAGGGATTTTCTCGGCCACTCCTCCTCTGCAGGGAGCATCTCAGAACCCACAACTTCTCACTTCAGCCTGAGAGTCCTTCCCTTCACAGTACATAGTGACACTTACTGTGCAGAGAGTGAAGATCTATCTGGGCCATTCATCCAGGCTGTCAGAGCCGTGCATTGCTAGGGATGCTTTAAAAACAGCATTTTCCAGACTCTGCTGAAAATTTAATGAGGTAGAATCTCAAGGGAGAGCTTTTGGGTGGTCTAAAAGTTAATACAATTATTATTAGTAGTAATATTAATATTATTATTACTATTATTGTTATAATCATTTTGAGATGATGTCATTATGCAGTTCTGGCTAGCCTCGAACTCACAGACATCCATCTACTTCTGTCTCTGGAGTGCAGGAATTACAGGCATGCAACACCACATCTGGCTTAACATCATATTTTGAATTAATTAAAAGTACAAAGTGTAGAAGAAGGTCTCAAGCACTCTCACTCCAGCTTTCCTAATGCTAAAATCTTTTTAAAAATATCTTTGTGGTGCTGAGGGTGAAGCTTGGAGCTTTGTGCGTGCTAAACCAGTGTTCTACTAGTGAGCTACATCCCACAGCCTCTTGGTAAGTTTGTACATGCTACAGTCAATACCGCAGTCAGAATACTGGAGGCTGCTCCAGCCCCCACAGCTTGTCCAGGTCTCCCCCATATGCAGGTGCTCTCCTGGGTATGCACAGGGAGCTGGATGCAGCTGTATCACCTGTGCATCGGAGTGTAGCCACCCCTACAGTTACCTCACTGTACCATTGCTGCCAACCCCCCCCCCGAGGGTTTGAAAGTTCCCAAGTATGCTTTTCTATGTATGTCATTCATGGGTAACCACTGCACCTGCACACTGCTCTGCCACCTCCATGTCCCAGGACAATACCCACCATCCTTTCCATCACCTTGGCTTGAAACTTTGAGTCATCGGTGTCCTACCCTCTTTTGGCCCATCTGTCCATGGTAGGTCTCACAAATTCTTCCTCTGTAATGTCTCTCAGGTTTATGTCTTGTTCTCAGTCCTCCTGGTCTTAAACTTCTCATCTGCCCTTCTGCAAGAGCCTCTTTACCCATGTCCCTTCTTCCAAAGGCTCCTTCCCCACCCAGGATCACAAAGCAGACAAGTCCCCAACCCCTCATTCCTCTTACCAAAACCATATGATGGTTACCAGCATTAACAAAATAAAGTCTACATTTTAAGAATTCACATAAGAAATCCCCCACACCTGACTCACTCTCCTTAACTAAATTTCTTAGAATACCAGTCCCATCATCCCTTTGCTTTCCACACAGATTAAAGTCAAACAGTATCTCTTCCTTTAGTCTGTGATGAAATGTATTGGAATGAGATTTGGGGGGGTCTTTTATTTGGAAATGCCCTCCCCTCTGGTATAGAGGTTCTGCCACCCCTCACCTCCTCATGTGAGATGAGAGGTAGGGCATACATCTCTCTGGAGAATCCTTTCACTGAATCCTAAGCAAAGGTGGGTACCAGTGGAGATGGAGGCTGGGCCTTTCCTACTTGCTCACATCATTGAGGCCTCCTTCCTTTGTGCCCATGGAACAATGAAGCAAGTGAATCACGAGCATTCCCTTTGGAAAGCTCTTGAATCCCCTCACAGTTCTGCTCCTGTGGTTCTTACCTCATGAGAAAATGAAAAGGGAAATTCACTTATTGAGATGAAAGGCATTTCAATTATCTGATATGTTTCAGCTTTAATTGATAACAAATCACAAATTGCCCACCTCATTACAGCAACTGATTCATTGGGAAATTTACTAGCTACACCTAAGAAGGCTTGAAAGACAATGCAAGCTCGAGGACTTGCAATCCACTCCCACAATGGTTGATTGTTGCTTCTAGTCATGCAGTTTCATAAGCACATCCACAGATGTGGTCCTGCTGAGAGCACTGGTCTCTAAGCTGTCCACATCTGATCTTTAAGTCCAGAGAGTTATGGGAACTTCTGAGAGTGGGAACCAGAGGATGTGCAACATGAACCAAGGGACAGAGGTAGCTGGAGAAAGAGGCCCACTGAAGAGTTCAACAGGGCCCTTGCACGCACGCTAGAGCCTTTCTGGGGATAGAGCATTCACAAAGACATCCAATAGCTCAATGCTTTCATTTGGTTCCTGTCTATCAACATCCCTACCATCAGCACCATCCTCACTCTTATTGGCAAAACAACAACTGCAAACAATCATCCAAGTGGAAGGAGGACCACCACCAATGAAGTGACGCTTCATAGGAAACAGTCACCGTGTGTGAGGTGGGGTAGATCCAAGCCCTTTCATTTCTTCATAGTGCATTAGAAAGCTAGGACAGACAGTGGTGAGCCACTGAAGACTCAGCCTCTTTGGGATGCACATGGACTTTCCAAGCAGTGACCATCATGAAATCTGTCTCTGAGATGACACCCCCTAGATGGAACAGCCATTGGGAACCTTGAGACGTGAAAACATAAAGCTGAAGACTCTTATCAGCCTTCCCAGGGCCAGGTGCTGGGCTCCAGGGAGGTGGACACTCACCATTGCTGCTGTTGTCATCCACCAGGATGATCTCCTTGAGCAGGTGTGGTGGTGTGCGCTCCATGGCCGAGTGGATGGAACGCAGCAGCACCGAGAGCGCCTCATTGACGAAGATGAACACGATGCTCACCTCTGGTAGGCTGTCAGGGAATGAG
This sequence comes from Peromyscus leucopus, assembly GCF_004664715.2. NCBI lineage: Eukaryota > Metazoa > Chordata > Mammalia > Rodentia > Cricetidae > Peromyscus > Peromyscus leucopus. The sequence continues at coordinate 93,497,349 of NC_051063.1, read as the reverse complement.
AGGTTGCGGCACCTGGAAAGAAGAATGACTGAGCTCTTGGACCTGCTGGTGACGCCACTGTCGTTGTCGTCGTCACACCAGGTATGGGCCTACCTCCAAATTCCTTCGGCTTTTCTGATGGGTTCAGGAGTCTAAGGTCTCCCCAAGGCCTCATCTCTGGTATGCTAAAGATGGGCCTTACCTGAGCAGCAGAAGTCTACAGCTACTGAAAGCTTGGCCCACGAGAGCACGAGAATGGGTTGATGGCCATGCCAGGCGCACAGCAGGACCGAAGCACCTAGTGCAGGGCCCTGGTTATAATATGACTTCTTATACCATAACCCCTTCTTACTCAGGAAATTCTTAAGTGACACTGAGTATATAGGTACCTAAAATAGGTACTTAATTCAAACTTCTAATGATAAATCATACATAAATGTATCTTAAAACCAATTCTTTGATACACATGTAAACTTACCATTTATTAAAGATAAAATTGATATATGAGGAATATCCATATGCTTGTCTTTTCAGCACAGCATAGTCCTACAGCACACTAAACTTACATGTAAATGGTGGTGGATGGGATACATGAGCAGTTCTGCTATCTGTAATTAAACTATTGGGTTTCTATGGGAGCTGAAAACTTAGCATGGATGGTAAAAATAGTGCAACTTAGATCACACAGTGATCTTGAACCTGATCCTCTGTTTCAGGGAGCTCCCATCAGTGCCACGTGACTTTGGGGTATACACAGTGCAAAGTGCATGTGCTGAGTGTTCAGAACTGAGGCTGCAGTGAAGTTGTACACATAACATAGGTGAGCACTACCAGAAACTTCTTGGATTCATCCTGAGTTTGACGTTTGAACTAAGCTTTGGCCTCTGTGCATTCAGAACTCTTTCACTCTTTTCTTTCTTTTTAATTTTATTTTTTTGTTTTTTGAGACAGGGTTTCTCTGTGTAGTTTTGGTGCCTGTCCTGGATCTTGCTCTGTAGACCAGGCTGGTCTCGAACTCACAGAGATCCTCCTGGCTTTGCCTCCTAAGTGCTGGGATTAAAGGCCTGCGCCACCGCCACTTGGCGTCTTTCACTCTTTTCGAACCTTCCACAACCCCCACATTAAATTAAGTGACCCCATATGGGTTCATGGGCCATAGGATAAGAAGCATTGACTAGTGTAGCACATGGCCAATGGCCAGTTCTCTCAGAACATTTGCTGGAAGGATGGCTCAGCATTTCTAAATCAACAGGATGGGAAATTCAGCCAAAGGGAACTCTTAGTGTTTCCACAGGCAGGGAGGTCAGACCTTAGGTGACCAGCTTTAGGGGAGCTGAGACTCCACCCAGAGACATGTCTCTGTTAAACCCATTCTTCCTCACTTGAGTGTTCTCCACATCCTGTTCATCAGGGACCCAAAGGGAAGTTAAAGAGTCCCAACACTAACTGAGAGACAGAAGGACCAAACCTAATGTCACTCATAGTTGAGAAGTCCCCACTAAGAGCAACAGCATAGGCTCACTGCCATTGTAGAATTCCAACTCTGGTCTTCTAATACGTGCACTAAAAAACTCCTCCCCGAGGAAGAGCTGCCACAAAAGGAGCTGCTGCCCCCATCTACCATTTCCCAGCTTCCTGAAGCCAATGGGGGAAACTCTGACTTGACCAGAAGCACACTCACAGAGGCTACATGTCTTTCTGCCTGGGAAGAAGAGGAGCAAAGAACCATGAAATCAGATCTCACAAGAGGCCAGACAACAAGAAGAGCACACTTCCCAGGGGTAATTCTTTCCGCCAAAAGCATAGCCTTCATGAGCAGGAACCCCTGCTAGTGGCCTGCCCTGACTTAAATGAAAAGCTCTTCCAGAAGGTCCTGAGCCTCACCTTCAAGATAGCTGAATGTAAGGAGAGAGCCCCAGGCCAAGGAGGAAGCCACCAAAGGCTCCAGAGGTTTAGGGGGGGTGACCTCACTACATTGTTCTAAAGTGGGGGTGCGGCCAAGTTGAGCGTGAGGTAATGAGCGTAGAGCGCATTGCTTCTGCTCGCAGTAATTAAAGTGCTGCAGGATAGGAACGGGCCGCTCTTCTTAATGAGGAAGGCTGCAGGATAACCAGACTGAGCAATTTGGAGAAATCACCATGGGGCCCCAGCCTGCTTAAGAGCAGGAGATTAATAAACGAAAATCACCGTCTCTATGGTTACCAGAAATTTACAGAAACTTCTCCCATTCTATTTCCAGCTCTCTTTCTCTCTCACCAAAGGGAGGTAGGGGAGGGAAAGGAGTTGAGCCTTTTCCCAAATCTACTTCACACTTGCAATTTTAATGCAACCATCATGTTAACAGACTGGCATAGCACACTTTCATTTTTGTACTTAATGGAATAATTATGTATTAAGCTTTGTATACCTGGTAGGGATGATGAGAGGTACTGGGGCACAATGGGACACAGACAAAATCCTTGTCCTCATGGGGCTTATGCTCTGACAACAGAAATGGATGAACATGGAAGCAAGTTGATACAACTGTTCAGATGAAAAGTAGCACAGCATGATGTCTGGGCAGCTGTTCCAGGGAATAGTCAAGAAACCCTCTTTGAAGAGGAGAGATTTGACCAGGCTCTTCAATAGTGTATAAGAGTGGGTCATACCAAGATCTTACAGGGCTACGGGGACAGTGCTGTGTCTGGAGAAGAGACAAGCAGCCTGCCTAACCACAGCGAAAGGAGGAACTTCTTCAGCTCACCAGACCCTTCCCAGAGATCATTTTGTCTTTTGTTACTGTGAATGCAATTTTGATAGCAAGGAGAAGGCTTGTGGAAGACAGTCAAGTAGTTCTGTTGGCTAGAATGTGTTTATGATAGGCAGCCAAGACCAGACAGCTGGGCCTTCCCTGAGCATGGAAACAGAAGAATCCTGACATATGCATTACTTGCTAAGTTCATGTTAAAAGTAGTGCTTGCACGGGCCTGGAAAGATGGCTCAGTGGTTAAGAGCATTTGCTGCTCTTCTAGAGGACCTGAGCTCAATTCTCAAAGTTTACAGCAGACAGAATCCCCATCTTCTGGCCTCTTCAGGCACTTGAACATAGGTGGCACACACACATTCATGTATACATACACATACACATGAGACAGAGAGAGGGAGAGGTGAGAGAGGGAGAGACAGAGAGACAGAGAGCTACATGTATGTAAAAACAAACTTAAAGTGACGCCATGCACAGTCCAACAACACATTGGTCTTCAATCTTTTTTAAGTACAGTGGACAGCTCCTGATGGGGTCACTGTATGGTCCAAGCTCATTGTCTTCACTGGATTAATCTCATGAGCAATGAGATTGTGGCCCTAGACCCCTGTACCTGCCCAGCGTTTCCTGTGAACTCAGTTCTCAGACTTTCACTTCTGCCTTTTCAGGTCATTTTCAGAGACATTGTTAACCACCTTCCCCCAGTCTCTTCCCTTATTTCTGAACATGGCTACCTAGAATCCCCCTTCCAAGAAGACCCATTTAAACTTCCCCAATGACAGTCACGACAGCCCCTGTAGCCAGGCTCCTGGTGGTCATTCTGCAAGCATAATCAAAATGTTATGGCTGTTTTACAACTAAAACCTCAATGATCATCATTTTCATAAGACTTTCAAACCCTCTCAAAGACACTAACGGAACCCCTACAGTATCATGTCATATTCACACTTGTTTACAATCTCTCTCTGAGCTCCAGTGAATATAGCTCCATGACAGAAAGGACTGTTTTTCAACCTTGTTCCTCTGCCAGCTTCACCAAGGACTTGGGCATAGTAGGTGGTCAGTGAGGCTTTGGGCATCAAATAGAGCACAAATAGAGCACAAATAGGCACGTTTATTTTCTGGGCAGCCAGTACCTTATCTGCACACCACTGATCTGGTGGATGCCAGGCCCCGCCTCCACCAGCAGGCTCTTGTTCGATGACTGGTATGTCCTTTCACTGCATTTATGGCCCCAGTTCCTCATGGTCTCCATTAAGTAGTCCCTTTTTACTGGGAACCTGATCATGGTGGGTCTCTCACAACACAGGCATCTTCTTCCTCCCCACTTCAGTTTTCCCACACCTACCTGAAAGAGGGTCTGGGTGAAGTGAGGGTGGAAGTGCCACCAGTCAAGGTGGCCATTTTTAGTGCAGCATGGATGGAGGCATCTGGGTACCCTACTCAGCTCTGCCCGCCGTGATCATGCCACAAGGACACCCCTCTTATCTCTCTCATGTCTTCACCATAGGAAGATAAGATCACCCAGAAGTCTTTTTGATGAATAAACTTGAGGCTCTTTTATATACATACAGTGAACAGACCATACTTGGCTAACTAAATGGCCTGCATACTCTCTGCCTCCCTCCCAAGCAGTACCTTGTCACCACCAACTGTTATAAGGGACATCCCTTGCCCCCACAGCAAGTAGGCCAGGTGGTTTGGGTGGACTTTTCTTAGTTTCAGAACAATGACTGTTTCACACAAACTCAGATGGCTGGCTACCCTGTCCCTGGACCATGAGTTTCTTCAGGACCAAAATATGGCCTCCTACCACTGCCTAGCACAGTGCCTGGAAAAGAGTAGACATTGTGCTGATTTGTTGAAGAAGTTTCCTTCCAAATCCTCCCCCATCCCTGACACACACACACACACACACACACACACACACACACACACACACACAGAGCTGTGGTTCCAATCTTTCTACTCCACATTGAAGCAGCACTCACATTGCTGAGGGAAGGAAACAAAAAGAAAAGAAAGCCCACCTCAGTCAAGATGTACACCTATTTGCTGGCCACAGCCCTCACTGGCACTTCAGGATGCTGGACATGGGATAGATGGCTGCTGCTGGGGTCTTACAACAGAAACACACTTCCAGAAATGCCACAGAGGAATGTGATGATGGCAGATTCAAGCTCTGTGTGCCTGCCCTGGACTCCAGCTGGCTTCTCCTGCCAGTCCAGCAATCACATTGTAGACTTTGCTCTCACGAGCACACTGTTGAGGGGATCTGGTCTTACAGTTTGACTGTGAAATGTCCCCCACGTGTTCACGCATGAAATGTTTGACCCCTGGTTGGCAGAGCACTCGGGGAGGGCATGGCTTTCAAGGTTATTCTTGGTCCCCAGTGTCTTTCTCATGCTCTGCTTCCTGTCCATCATGAGATGAATGCTGCTTCCTCCCCATGCTCCAGTCGCCACAAACATGTCCAGATCCCTCTGAAAAAAATAAGTCCAAACAAACCCATCTTCTCTAGGGTCTTTTTGTTAGGTAGTTTGGTCACATGTAAAAGTAGTGAGCACATCTAGCACCTGGCTCCTCTAGGATGAGGTCACCATACCTTTTGAGCCACATCTTCCCAGTTAGGATGCTTTCCTGGAGGGTTAGTCAACTTGCCACGGCTGTCCCAAACACCCAAGAGAAGGCAAGGTGAAGGGAGGAAGGTACGTCTTTGCCTCATGGCTCCTGGGAGCTCAGCCTGTGGTCATTTGTCATGCTGCTGTCAAGACAGCATGCCATTGGCAGAGGAAAGCTGTTTAGCTCATGGTGGACAGGAAGCAAAGTTCAGCAAGGTTCTGTCCCAATGTCTCTTTCAAAGGTGCACTCCCAATAACCCAGCTTCCTTCTGCTAGGTCCTACCTCCTGAGGGTTTTACTACCTTCCAATAGCAACACAGGCTGGCCATGAAACCTTCAAACCTCTGAGGACATGCCACACACAAACTAAAGCTCAGAGCCACCCTCCCACCCACCTGAGAGCTGTCTCTGCTCTCCCCGCTCTGTGGTCACTTCTGTAATGAAGGGCATGAGGGTTGCAATGCAAAGACACTACATGAATGTCACCAACCTGTCCTTACTTAAGGACACTTAACTGTGTAAAACCCAGCCCTGATTCATCGTGAGTAGAGGTACTTTCCCCTGTAAAAATCAAGCTATAAAAGTTACCTTTTTATTTTCACTCTTGCTCAAAGTCAAGCTGTTCCCCCACTAGAGATAAAAAACAAGGTGTAGCTGAGGGGGAGTGTCAGGACTGTCTAATAAGCTGAATTGATGGCCCCGATAAACCCCACTCCATTGATCTCTACACACAAAAAGAGATGCAGGGACAAGAGACAAGACAACTTGGGGACCCTCTCTGAAGATTTACCCCCAGATTGTTTTGAGTCATCTCCAAGACAAATTTCCATCAAGAGTTTGGGTGTCATTACCTATGAAAGAAACGGAAGCAGTAGGCCTCTGTATGAGACCATGCCTGGTTCTTGGCCATCAAATGAGGACATAAGTCCTCATGCTCTACAGCTCGGCAACCCCATGTTGGATTAACCGTCTATGCCCTTTCATTGACCTCAGAAAATAGACAAGATCATTGTCCATGAGATGATTCATGAGGCAGTTTGACTTGCCAGGGGGAGGGTGGAGCACACTACTTCCAGAATGAGGTCAAAGGAGACTGCTAATGCACTTTGGGGACAGAGCTTTTCTGTGCCAGAGTTCTGAGAGGACAGCAAAGAGTCCGTCCAACCTGAGCGAAGAAAGTGAGAAGCTGACCCTGAGGTAACTGCTCCCTGAGGGAGGTTGTCCTGGCCATTCTTTCCAAACTTCTCCCAGAGAGATCCTCCCCTCTCAGCTATAGTCAGAATACAGTGTTGAGGTGAATTGTTAGCCACCTAGAGCATAAGCCCAGGGAGACCTTGTAGCCTTCAAGACCAGCAATGCCTGGTGTCCCTCCAGGGCTTCTGTTGGTTCTAGATACCAGTTGTCCTTACACCAGATACTGTCCTCCGTGTACCCATACAATGTTCACAGTGTTCCTGTGATCTCACTTCTAGCTTCCAATGTTTCCATATTTTATGGACACTCACACCTGTTGGCTTCTAGGATATTTGACTCAAGAAGACCCAATGATGAGGTCATGTGAGGATTCTCACAGGCACGAGACAAGTCAAGGCTGTCCCTCCCTCTGGCTGGCATATACATCTTCACAACCTTCAGAGCCAAGGGACTCCTGCACCTTCTACCACTTCTTCCCAGACTCCACACAGAACCTCTGGAAGCAAGAGTAGCAATGAGCATTTGCTTTATGCCACACGGCAGGCTTTTGTTCTTTTCTATTGTTTTATTGCTCCCCAAAACTACCAGTACCACTCAGTGTCTTCATCCCTGCTGCACAGATGACGGAAATGCAGTTGAGGTGGGAATTTATCCTCTGGGGTCTAAGTAAGCCTGGCCTCATCTGAATGCCAACCCTTGCTGCATGATGATGCCCACCTTCCTTTCTATGCTGCTAGCGTTGTGCCCAGGGATACAGGCGCTGTGTTAGTGGCATCAAGCAAGCCTGGTGAGAGGCCTGGCTCCTAGGCTGCCAGTTCTGCATGAGGCCTGGAGAGGGATTTTATGTCTGGCTGGAAGAAGGTTCAGGCCAGTGTGTTAAAGACTGCCGGGCATGGAAGCTTGAGATGTTCTCCAAGTTACATTAGTGCCTTTGAGACAAGCAGCCCAGGGATACCTGTGTAAAGACTCAGTGTCTTCCAGCCTGCGTGCAGCCTTGTCAGTTCGGCCCATAATTGAGGGCATCGGTGACTGATTCCTAAGCCTCACAGAGTAGTCAATAGGCCTATTTTTGACCTATGAGGCAGCTTTGCTCAGGGCCTATGGTATGACTTTCCCCAGGAGGATGCGAACAGATGTTTAGTCTAGATAGGGCACCAATGACAGACCACAGAAACATTTCTGCTCCAGTATAGCTTGGTGAATCAGAGCTGACGGGGCCTACTTGCAAGAACACAGGTGACTCAAAGGCAGCTGCAGGAGCAAAGGACCATCCAGCCTAGGTGAGGCCAGCTCGCGGGCAGCTCTGCAAAGACAGGCCCTCCCTGAGACTGTCCACTGCTCATCTAATCTCGGGGACGAGCTTCGTGACTCTTGCAGCTTTCTGAGTTTCCCAGGCCTCTAGTGAGTTCTAAATCCTTTCTCCTCCCCCAAGAGGGGAAGTTTCAATTTGGAGGAAATGTTAATAGCTATACAATGGGAATGCTAAGCAGTTCCATTTGATGCTATTGCAGGACCAGAGGCTTTCTTGTGGGTACCTTGAAAGTGAGATGCTCTAAGGGGGCAGAAACATAAGTCCAGGGCAGGAAGCAGAGCACTAACAATGAGTAATTGTTAGTTGACATGGACATGAGTCACCGGGAGAGATGTAGCAGAAACGGAACAAAGAGGTTACCTCAAGCCGCATCTCCCACCTCCATAGCCTGTTGTTGGCTTCTGAACATGAAGGCCTGGGTCGGCCTCGTCTTCAAAGAGCCCCAGATGGCACACACATACTCCATTTCCTGGCTGAAATCATTGGAGTCCCATGATGCCCTGGTTCTTGTTTCCATTTTGTTGCTGTTGGCTCGCTTGCTTTTGTGCCATGGCATGCTACTGCAATGCGTATCTATATGTGATCATGACACCTTGTCCGATGGAAGCTACGTGAAATCTGGACTTGCTACACACCAGGAACTCACAGCTCCTGGCTTAATGTTCAGCAGGGCGATTCTCAGAAAGCACAGTGCCTGGTGACAGGCTCCTGAAGGGAAACTCAAACTCATGAGCAGGAGAACATATCCGGCCATGAGCACTGTACTGGTGGAAACTCCATTGAGACAGGACGAGAATGGAGTCAGCTTACATAACCCTCCCTGCTTGACAGCAACAAACACAGTTTCATATCCGACAAGGGGATAATGGAACCAGGGTGATTAGCATAGGAAGGATTTCAGAGACTGGTCCAGATGTGGAAAATACAATGGCACCCGACACTTGGAGTTCCAGCCATCTGCATAGTGAGAGGAATGGTCCAGGCCTGGTCTAGAAACAGAACGTGGCCTAAAAATTGCTAAAGAGTGAGCTGCTGAGCACACATCGACACTCAGCTTCTCCCAGAGACAGAAGTTTAATGAACATCCTCTCTGGTGATTTTTATCAATGCAGAGAAAGGATCTGCCATGCAGATAAGCAGAGATAAACAGGAATGCCATCAGTTACAGTGTAAACAATACCGGGAAGCAGGGAGCTCATTTGTTCCCCGAACATCCAAGCAATCTGGAGAATACAGAAGTTAAATGAACAGTTGCCCAGACAGCAAAACTCAGCAGGCTCTGGTTGGTTAGGTGGCTCTGATTGGTAGGTCTGTGGGCGAGCAGGCCAGAGCTGTGGTGTTTAGGGGTGAGGAATGTGGGGCAGAGCAGATATGCTGGGGCAGGGAAAAGTGGGAACCCTAGATTTGTTGGGGGTAGGAAATACAGGTCCCCTAGGCCTACCTGGGCAAGGCAAAGTGGGCCCCCTAGATCTGCTATGGACAGGAGAATGGATGTCATCTAGCAGGGACAGGTGAGTTCCCTAGATCTGCTGGGCCAGGGGCAGGTAGGTCCTCTAGATCTGCAGGGGCAGGGGAATGTGGGCCCTCTAGACCTTTGTAGTAGATGGGATGTCCCCTAGATTTGCTGGAGTAGAAGGGGCACACCTAGATCTGGATCTATATTGGTAGAAAAGGTGGGTCCCCTAAATCTACTAGAACAAAGGAAGGCAAGGTCCCTAGATCTGCCACAAAAGGCCAGTTACCAAGGAGACACAAGGTCTCTTTGCTGTCCAGCTACGTCCAGCTTTGGCTCAACCTTTGATCTCTGGGTCTCTGGGGATGGGAAGATGCTTTCCCTGGGGACCGCAGTGTGATGTTTCCCAGTGTGCCTCTCTGCTTCCATCTGCTGCCAGAGCACTGCTCTACCCCATGTCCCCTGTCCACACCATGGTCCTCAAGGTGGCCAAGTTACGACCATATTACTTCTTCTCTGCCTCTGACCTATAAGTCAACTCTTAAACCACAGACCCAGATAACAAGAGCAGCTGCATGCTGGGAAGTATGCCCCAGACCCCAAATATATTACAGTCTTTTGTCTTGCTCTCTCTAATGAGCAGAATCCTATATATAAACAAAAATAGAGAGCCTAGGTAACTTACTGGAAGTCACCCAACTTTCAAACAAGAGACCTGGCTTTAGAACCCAAAGAAGCAAATCTAACTACTAATCTATAACCCACACAGAAACATTAGCTGTCATGTAACCCAGTGTCTCTCCCAGGATGGCCCCTAAATGGTCCACTTCCTCCATGTCCCTTACAATCCATTTCTGAATATAAGGTCCAACATCAAAATAGAACAACACTGTCACTTCTGTCTTGTAAGATATTACATAAAAGTTCGAGATTACTAATTCTTCAAGAACAACTAATCACACTCTTGGCTCACAATGAGCTTAACATAAGGGAGAGACAGAATTATGTTCCCAGAGTGCTTTGGTTAAGGAGCAATCTCCCAATTGTGTTTGTGTTGTGAACATTTTCAATGTGGACAGCACAGTCCTTACAAAGAGTGTTTATTTCACCTCTTGTCCTGTGTCTGTCTTTCACAGACCTCTGCTTCTCCAGAGCCAAGATCCCAAGTCAGAGAAGCTCCCCTGTGCAGGGTGGGGGAAGGGACAAGGTGGTATCCTGGACTCCTGAGGACCCATAAAGACACTACCTCTGCCAGAGCACCTATGAGAACCCGTGTGTGTGTGTGTGTGTGTGTGTATGTATGTTCTTATGTTCATGTGTGTACTGATCTCTCTCTCTCTCTCTCTCTCTCTCTCTCTCTCTCTCTCTCTCTGTGTGTGTGTGTGTGTGTGTGTGTGTGTGTGTAGACCAGAGGTCATTGGGGTAGGGGGATCTCAGTCCCTATCCACCTTGTTTGTATGAGGCATGCTCTCCTAGTTCCGTTTCTGCTGCTGTGACTAAGTACCCTGATGACAAGCAATATAGGGAAGAAAAGGTTTACTTCGTATATGACTCCAACTTATGGGTCATCATTTCAGGGACGTTAAGGCAGGGACTCCGGCAGCTAGTCACATCACACCACCAGTCAAGAGTGAGGAGAGAATAAACACGTGCTTGCTTGCTTTCATCAGTCTCATACAGTTTAGGGACTCTGTGCTGAAGGAAAGGAGCTGGCCTCAATGGGCCTGGGTCTTCCTTCATCAACTGCCAATAAAGACAATTCCCCACAGACCAACTTGTCCTATATGACTCCTCAACTGAAACTCTCTTCCCAGGTGATTCTGGCTTGGGCCAAGTTGACTGTTAAAAACAACACAGGGTCTCTCACTTCTTCTACATGCAATTCAAGGAATCTACCTGTCTCCACCTCCCCATGCTAGGATTGCAAACACACATCATTGCAACAGGCTTCCTCACATGGGCTCTGGGGATAGGACTCAGGTCCCCATGCACTTTACTGACTTAGTCTCTCCCTAACCAAAGGTTTCTTAACCTTGTAAGGGTTCACCGTTCTCCCATATATCATGGGATAGTACCAACTGCTTGAGTGTGTATGAGGATCAAGTTCAGCATGAAGCTGCAGAGAGAGCATTTGCATGGCCCTGGCACACAGCACAGGAACTATCTGCCATTTGTCAACCATCGGGCAGAAACACCAGCAACACCATCCAGCTGTCCAACTCCCACACCCCAGTTCCCAATTGCTCCTCCTCTAGGACCATCACATGCTCCCCAGGGTCCTAGTGTCTGACTCCTCTGCTACCATCCTGTCTCACCCCTCCCCTGATATTGACATAGGCTCTCTCTCTGGCTCTGGATTTGGGCTTGAATGTGGGTCTGTCCCAGTTGTTCTCATTCGGGGTTGTAGAAAATAGATCTACTCTGTAAAGACCAACTCTTGATGGCCCAGCCCCAGTGCCTAACAGACCTGCCAACCCAAGAACCAGTGTATCTATCATAGTCCCTGGGAGAAAGGGACATGGACCTCAGGGGACACTGGAGAGGAAGGACTCAGGAGTGTCTGAAGATCTGCCAGCAAGAGGCAGGAAGTAGCCACTGCCTAGGGCTCTGCCCTGAGCTACCTTGGAGGCAGGCCAGAGCATTGGTTGCCATGGCAACTGGCAGGCTTGGTGCTGGAAGCCTTTTACTCATACCCACACACCCCTTAGAGCACATACTTGCCCTTAGACTCCTCCATGGCCACTGTTTGGAAATAATAATCGCTGTGTGAGGAAAGAACACAGTGAGCCTGTTGCTGTGACACAAAGAAACTGAGGGCAGGAATGTGCCACCACCTGATCTGCTGACACTGGGCAACAAGGCCACCTGCCCTCACTGTCCTCAAGTGGCCATTGCCTCAATTCTGCATGGCCTCCTACCCAGCCACTCTTATGCCCATGTTTTCAGTGGCTTTCCAAAGCTCATTTCCTTCCTTTCTCCCCCAGGCTAAAAGGATTCCCTGATCTCTTCTCAACTTCATTTTTCCAACATGTCCAATCAAACACACAGACATCCAATGTGCAGTCCGGTGAGTTCTGATACATATGTGTACCTCTGGCTTGCCTTTTTCTGGTCTCACTCCTGGTTATCTTGGGGTTCACTGGCAAAAAAAACAAAGAGTTTAGATATCAGAGACAGGATAGGGGCCATACTGGAAACTTCACATCTGACACCTATTCCAGTGCCCAAGAGGGACAGAGTGACATTCAGCTAAGCAGGCATGAGGTGTCTTTCCTTCAATCCTGAGGCACTGTCTCTTTCTGACTCAGAAAGGGATCAAGGAAGCCACTGCCCAGACCTCAAGCCTCACATCGGGTATCCTTTGGTAATATGCTGTCTCTTTTGGTGGCCCATTGGCCAGCTATGTTCCTCAAGAGTCTGATGTCGTTTGATTCCTGACGCCACTGGGAGAGAAAGTGTCTCTTGACAATGAGGTAGAAGAAGCCTCTGCCCTTTCTCACTCTCTTTCCTTCCCTCCAGGAGACAAAGGGGTGGAACAGGGAGACTCCCTCTAGGTATCACCTTCCAGGCCACCTCCCTGCCACAGAGACCACAGAAGGCAAGGCATCCATGGGCTATACAAGCTAGGTCCCTGTCTCATTGGAAGCCACCAGAATGGTTCTTTCCCAAGGGCACCAGGGAATCCTCAACAAGTTCTCCAGAAATCCACCTAGCCCTGCACTGGCTCTTGTCTGGACTCTCACCTCAGTGTGCTCCAGGAACGTGGTCTGTCTTGTGCTTTGTTGGTGTCTGGTAAAAACTCCATGCTTAAAAAATGTTCATTGAATATGGAAAGTCATGAAACCCAGGGACCAACTGAATAAACTCTTCGTTTTGATGGTACTTTGTTCTGAGCACAGGCAGATGACAAGGTTTGAATTACATCTTTCAGTACCCAGAGACCAGCTAGAGGCCATGCAAGGGAGAGGCAAGACCAGGGACACATACCACATGGAAAGCCTCTTTGGAGGCAGGTTCTGTAGCCAATGCAGCATTCTGAGCCTTGGCGATGGGTTGCTGTTCACTCAAACAATTTTTCCAAGCTATAGATGCTCTCTCTGAAACTGGCCAGCCACGCTTAGGGTTATGGAAAGCACTCCCTTCAGCCCCGTGACAGTGACACACGTTGCCACCTCACAGAAGTAGAGCACATCGGTTACCTGGCTGAATTCTATTGCTGGACTGCCTGGCTTGCCACCCCAGCTCTGACTCTGAGGACATTGGGCAGTTCACACAGTTGCTCTGTGCTTCAATTCCTTCTCTCTGCAATGGAGACTCAGTAAGCACGCTTACTCCAGCAAGGGCCTGTGGACCAGAACTCATGCCAACAGTGCCAAACATTTGCCCGCAAATGAGCGCCATGCATTACCAATGTTTGCCAGTGTAGACCGAGAGAGAATGGAGCAACTAGAAGGATGCTTCAGGATCATGTACACAGGGCATGCCAATCTGTGGCTGTCCTGTTCTTCTCGAGCCCTACTTGCACTCAGTGGTCCACCAATAGCCATCCGTCTTGGCCATGAGTCTGGCATGAGCAGAACTGAGCTAGTCAGAGCTGGCCAAGTTCATGTGCAAAAAGAAGCCCCCCATTACCAAATCCACCAGCAAAGAGCCCTCTCTGAGAAGAGAAGTCCCAGTGTTTACTGCCTCTGTTGGTGACTTGGTTTCTCTGGGGAAGACGGCCAAGAGAAAGGACCTCGCCCTCCATGGAAGGCATGTAGGCTCCACAACCTGTACAGTGCAGTGGAGAGGTATGGGCCTTCTTTTCTGATGATGTCCTCAGAAACTGCAGGATGCTGTTCATCCAGGGTACCCCAGCATCCCTCCAGAAGTAAGAAGAATGTTTCTCTCAGGAGAAGGCGAGGGGCTCTGGGTCAGCTCTGAGAAGCACTGTACAGAGTCAAACTAAACACAGCTGGGGACCTTCACCAAATCCAGGATGTGGCACCCAGACATGTGGGTCAAAGTTCAGTTGGGCTACTTATACATCTCTGGGACTCAGGCTTCCTTCTTGTCCCTTGACTTACTTGACTCAGAGTGGAGGCCCTCCCTCACCCCACCTTCTTTCAACTCTCCATGTCACCATGGAACAGCTATCTGGAATCCGGGCTCTGTGGAGGCTGGCCTCCAAGTTCTTCTCTCCACTGCTCTCTCCCTCCATTGCTGTAGATTATATGATAAGATCGTTAGGGCTGAGGAGATGGAGTCAGTAAGGTGCTTGCCATAAACATGAGCAGCCGAGTTTGATCTCCAGCTCCCATATATTGAAGCCAGCGCAGCGGTGCACACTTGTACCCTCAGAGTCAATGCGGCAGGGGCAGGAGGGTCCCTAGGGCTTGCTAGACAGTCACCCCAGACTAGTAGGCTATAGGCAAGGCTGTGCCCCTGCCTCAAAACATAATGAGGAAAGAACCCAAGGAATAATGCTAGAGGTTGACCACTGGCTTCCATATGCACCAATATGTATGTTTACCTGTATCCACATGTGTACACATGTGTGTTCATGCACACACACACACAGAATCACACACTTCTTCCCTTTGTAGGCCCCCAGTTCTTAAGTGACTACAGTCCAGCCACCTTCTCCTCAGGCCAGGGACAACCATACTTGATTATACAGTATTCAGTAAGTGCTCAGTGAATGTTGATGGAGATGAGTTGAAACTCCTTTCTCTAACACAGTGGTTCTCAACCTTCCCAATGCTACAATCCTTTAATACAGTTCCTCATGTTGTGGTGATCCAACCATAAAATTGTTTTCATTGCTACTTCATAACTGTAATTTTGCTACTGTTATGAATTGTAACATAAATATCTGTGTTTTCCGATGGTCTTAGGTGACCCCTGTGAAAAGGTCATTTGGCTCCAAAGGGGTCATGATCCACAGGTTGAGAACCATAGCTCTAAGAAGACATACCTTATAAGACACACCTTAGAACAAGGTCTTCCCTGAAAACCCCAAAGAGAAACTCACTATGGTTTGCAGCTTTAAGGAACATTTTAAAAATGAGGAGGAAAGGGGGAATGAAAGAATGGGGAGCTCACGAGAGTTAATGAGATTTTCTCACTATGGTACGTGCCCAAATTTTAATAATTATGAATAATAAAGATTCTAGCTGAACCTGAAAGAAATATCCTTGTGTAACAAAAAGAAAAGTCAAGACAGACTTCTCTGCCGGGTGTAATGACTTCTTCACCCTGGAAGACAGATATATTTTTAAAAAAACTAATTTAAGGGGAAAAAAAGTTCCAGCTAATTGGTTTAAAATGACATATTAGTGGAGCTGCTAGATAATTCCGGTGCCTTTAAGGGGTTATTTGTATTATTAATCCCTAAAAACCTCTAATGGAAGGAAGCTGTCCCCCTACTCAGCAGAGAGGAAACTGAGGCTGAGAGGGTAGGCCCTGGCTGAGATGGGAAAGAGATACTGGAGTCTGAACCTTCGCCCCCCCTGCCCCCCCCTCCGTCCTGGCTCTGTCCCAGCCCCTCGAGGACCTATGGCCCCAGAGTGAGGCTAAACAAGAGCCTGGCCACCGACTGCTCACCCACTGGGTCTGAGGTCTGGCAGGGGCCGGTCGAGGGGTAGCCGGTCACTGAGGTAGGCGTTGTAACCGTAGTACTGGAACTGCTTCAGGGCCACACGCCGGCCTTCGGGGCTGAGCTCCTGACCCCAGTGTGCAAACAGGGACGAGTCCGTGAAGGGTTCAGCCTCTGCCTCTTCAGGCTTGGCAGGGGCCTCTGGAGAAAGAAGGGATAAGGAGACAGTGGGTCAGAGTGTCACCCTGCAAATGCCAACACCAACCCCTTTCCCTCCCTCACATAATGTGAGGAGAAACTGGGATTTTCATGTTCTCAAAGATCCATTCACCCATGAGTCTCTCATGCCATCCACCCAACAACCGTCACATCTTGGCAGAGGCTGCCAAGAAATTGATGGTTGAGCCTGACATGCCAGCACAGAAACGCTCTTTTCCAGTCTATTCCTCTGCCAAGAATGTTGACCCAGTCTCCTGTGGGCTTCTGCTTCTTCCTCAGCCTGCCCTCCTGCACCACATCCCCTATAGTCCTGGTCCTGTCCACATCCAGTCTACATCCAGGCCCTAGCTGTCTCTGCCCACCCAGACAGGGACATCCGGACCCAGGAAACAGCCACCTGCCATACACTCCTGGAACTGCTCCCTGGACCCCTGGTGGATTCATGGAGGCATCCTCCTCCAGGTTCAAAGGCAGCTCAGGGTTTCCTGGCATCTCCCTAGGCACATGGGGGGGGGGTGCTTTCCTGGCTGGACCACTGGCTTTAGATCCACATGGTCAGAGATTCAGAGTCTGTTCCACCATACATGAGCTGTGAGGACACAGCAAGCATCAGACACCCTAAGGCCACGCCTCCCTTCCTTTCAAGTGGAGATCACAGATCTGAGAGCAGTGAAGACTTAGGTGAGCATATGTCTCCCAGTGAACACACAATCAATGGGAACCAGGAGGAATGCAGCAGGAACGGTCTTTCAATCCCTCTCTGATACCCAGTAACAGACCTCGCACAGCTTGTAGGCCCAAACTTAAACTAGTGTCCTGTGACACTGGTTTAGACAGTCAAGAAAACCCGCTTAAAGCAGTGCCAGTAAACAGAGACATCTAGCCCACTAGACCTGCTGCCCTCTATGTCATGAACATAGAAGGTGGACCCCAGGGCCTGGGACCAGACAGAGACCTGAGGATGCAGAAGTGAGCCAGGACCAGGAGAGCAGGTACAAGGCACCTCCTGCGTCTTCTCAGCTGTCTATATAGAGCTAGTAGGTACACAGCATATCTAAAGACACAGGCTGGAGACAGGGCCAGGGCCCTCAGGTCTTCAAGATCAGGGCACTCAGTGCTCCAGATGGCCACCTACTCTTGAGCTTTTCTACTAAGAGCTGATCTGGGAAGAATGACTTTGCCTGGTCACACAGAGAGGCTTCGAGCTCCCAGGATCTCTGGACACACCAGAGGGCTTCAGAGGCAGGAAACCAGCATGGCTAGAAGTATTTGGCAGTTCAGAAAGCAGATCCAAGCAAGGCAATGCAGGGATGAGATGAGGGTGAGAAGAGAGATGGATACAGGCATAAAGGGACCCTTAGTTGTCTGTCAGACTCCTGGAGGGTACATGCATGAGAACTTCTCCTTTGGGGGCCCTGGCCACCCACTAGGTTGAAGGTGTTATCTCCTTTGGGGACCCTGGCCACCCACTAAGTTGGAGGTGTAACTCATTAATATTAGCCAAGCATGAGCCTGGGCCTTTTCATAAGCATGCCCACACAACCCTTCATCTTAACAGACCCTCTTCAGAGAGAGACACAGAGAGCACCAGACATGTGCCTGGGGTCACCCAGAAGGAAGTGAAAGAGCTGGGATGATTCCATCCTGGGAGGCCTACCTCCCTGTGCTGCCCCCCATTCCCACATACAGTGGACCCACCACTGCACTGGATGGCTGTGCATAGCAGCAGGCTGGGACCCACAGGACAAGGGGAATCATCTTATTACCAGTTTTGTTTGTTTATTTGTTTTGTTTTTAAGGAACGTAAAGAAAACTCAGGTTAGGATCTATTAAGGAGCCCAGTGTGCCCCACGTAATGCATTTTTAAGGGGTTTTAAGATGTGGGAGCCAGCCCAATTCCAGAATGCTCCATCCCAGATTGGGGTGCACCTGCACATTCTCCCCATGAGGGCTGCTTGCGTGATCTTGAACGTCCTCGTTATCTCTACAAAGATGGATGACTCATTTGCTCAAAGGGCGGGGGATGGGTAGTAAAATCTAAATCAGTGAGCCAACTGAATCATATAATATTTAAAAGAAATGGAGTTTTATTGCTCTCAAATGCCTAAATGGATATTACCAAGTAAAATGAGATCAGTTAATGAAAAAATTATGATTCACAATTAGGCCTGCATTGCATAATAATGAATTACAAACAGATTGGAGACAGAGGTTATAGCACTGTGTCCCTACCTTGTTACTCAGTACGTGTACAAATGATAGCCACCACGAAACCAGCATGCTCTAAAAGATGAACTAGGGGACTGAGGAATGGGGGAGGGACTCAGTTGTGCTTGTTTGACAAGCACGAGGCCTTTAATTTGATCCCCATGTCAAACCGGATGTGGTGGCCTGTGCTTGTAATCCCAGTGCTGGGGAGGCAAAGACAGGCAGACCCTTGATGCTCGCTGGCCAGGCAATCTAGACTGTAACATGAATTGTTAGAAGGCCTTATTAATAAAAACGAACCCGGAACCAGATATTGGGGTGAACACTGGAAGATCAGAGAAGCAGAGCAGACCACAGTTAACCTCACCTCGCCAACTTCTCAGCCGATCCTGTTTCCTCAAACTGGAAGCCTCTGAGTCCTCACCCAAATGGATCTCAGCTAAACTGCTGCTAAAAGCCTAAAAGCCTCTAGTTCCTGGTCCTCATGCCTTATATACCTTTCTGCTTCCTGCCATCACTTCCTGGGATTAAAGGCATGTATCTTTCCCAAGCAAGATACGAGATCAAGTGCTGGGATTAATGGTGTGTGTCACCATGCCTGGCTGTTACCAGTGTGGCCTTGAACTCACAGAGATCCAGATGGATCTCTGCCTCCAGAAAGCTAGGATTAAAGGTGTGTGCTACCATTGCCTGACCTCTATGTTTAACATGGTGGCTGTTCTGTTCTCTGACCCCCAGATAAGTTTATTGGGGTGCATAATATATCAACCACACTAGACCACCAAGGGACTGTTTCAAAAACACAGTGTGGATGGCACCTGATGAGTGACACCCAAGGTTGTCCCCTGGTCTCCACACATATGCAGGTACACCTGCACATACATGTACCCCATGTGCATGTAGACACATGCATACATACACGATGAGCTAAGGGAACTAGGAAAGCAATATTTGTTCCATTTTTATATTAAATATTAAGTTAGCACACAATATAATGTGTCATCATGTGACATTTTCATACACAATGCACAAGTCAGTCTACTTTGTTCTTGTCTTCCTCCACCTCCATTGCCCTCCCCAGTTCTCTCTTCACCTCTGGCTGGACCCCCTCCTCCCCCAAACAATCTACTTGTCTTTTTTGTTGTTACACATGTATTCCAGTACCCTCTTCCCCCTCAAGACCACTTCCTCCTTCCCCCATAACCCCTTTTATGTCCAACACAGGCACCCCATATATAAATTTGAATCCAGACCCCATATTTGAGATGAATATGCCACATTTATCTTTCTGAGTCTGGCTTTATTTCACTTAACATAATGACCTCTAGTTCTATCGACTTTCCTGAAAATGTCATGATTTCATAGTTCCTCATGACTGCATAAAATTCTAGTGTGTGTGTGTGTGTGTGTGTGTGTGTGTGTGTGTGCGCGCGCACACACACACACACACACACACACACACACGCATGCTCATGTGCTCATGTCCACAGGTTTTTAATCTGTCAAATGAGTGAACAGGGCAGTAGCAAAAAATCCTGGGTGGAATCAGAAGGCCACTGCCTGCCTGCTAGAGGCTTCCAGAATCTTTCTGAGAAATTTCTGAGAGATCTTAACAGGTGAAAGAGAAGTGAAGCCTGCTAGCAGGAAGGAGTATGTAGCAGGGAAGGCCATGCAGGTGCTTGTGTGTGGTCAGTGTCCTACCTAGTTCACCGAACCTAGTGACTGTGTACCCTGATGCAGGTGACAGACATTTCTCTGGTGCTCCATGGAATGTGGTCATTGCTAAAATCACCCTATCTCCTAGGGTGCTGTGGTAAGGCCCTCATGCCTGAGAATAATCCAGCATTTTTCACAGACATCCAAACAGGATGGCACATAGGGCTGTCACCTGGAAACATGGAGATGGAGAAGGAAGGAGGCTGTCTCCTCTCTCTCTTCTCCTGCCCCTTCCTCCTTCCACCTCCTCTTTCTTTTCTCCTCTTTCCTCTTTTCCTTCTCATGCCTCCTCTCTTCTTATCTGCCCCTCTCTTCTCTCCTCACCTTGCAGGGGTTCAGAATCAGAAGGAGCCCAGTGATGACTTCTAAAAATCCCTTCTCCCAGAAGGTAGGCACAGAGGACAACATGGTAGGCAGATCCAGTGTCTCCTTCTCCAGAAAGCTGACCCAAGTCATCTTTGGGAAGTGTCCCATCAAACTACAGAGTCATCAACACCTCGGGTTGTTGAAGCTAGGCACCCCTTCCCTTCCCAGCCACAGCTCTCTCATGTGGTATCTGTCCCTTCTGAGTCCCTTCCGTCTTGCAGGTGCTTGCTACAGAACCCTGGACAACTCCTGGGGGAGGATTCCAGGGGGACACTAGTCACCCACTGAGGTGCTACTAATGATTCTGTGCCTATGCATTAATGGGAACTGAAAGTGATTTGGGGCTCATGGTTGACATTTCCAGGGGACATTCCCTGAGGGACCCAGGGACCTGTCATTCTACTAACATCTCTAGGATGTTCTTCTCGGTCAGCATCCACCAGCTCCACCTTGGCTAGCATCACCCAGAGGTGACCCAGTGACTGCTTTCCTCTGCACTCTCTGAGTCCTGCACACAAAGGTGCTGAACCTCTTCATCCATTAAAAATGGAATTATTTTTAATTTAGAGCATTTGTATATGTGTTTGGAATATGCACCTATGTGTGTGCATGTGCGTATGGATGTATGTGGAGGTTGTTGGAGGACTTTGGGTGTCCTATACTATCACTCTCTGCCTGACCCCCTTGAGACTCTCACTGAACTTGGATCTAAGCTGGTGATCCACAAGTCCCAGCAATCTGGTCTCTGCCTCTCACAGTGTTGTGGTTATAGGCATGTAGCCATGCATGACTTTTTATGTGGGTTCTGGGGATTTGAACTCAGGTCTTCATGCTTGCACAATAAGCATTCTTACCCACTGAGCCATCTCCTCAGCCCACAAACTGTACTCAAACAGCTTCATTCTGTGCTAGGCTGCTTGCTGAATAAGGAAACATGAAGGTAAGTCAGACATGTGCTCCGTGCATGTGGGACAGCTAGCTTGGTGAAAGTGCCACATAGAAAACGTGATCAGTGCTCTGACGGACAGTACACAACATGCCATCAGGTCCCTAGAGGGCGAGTAGGGGGTAGGAACAGTTTCCAAGATGAGAAAGTGCTTGGGTTAGACCATCAAGAGCAAGTGGGACCCACAAGATTACGTCAGGAAAGGATCCAGAGGAGGGCACAGCCAGAGCCAAGAAGCCAAAGCGGGAGGAAGTGTGGTGCCAAGCTGAGGGCCTTGGGATAGACGCTGTGAGGTACACATGGTGAGGTGCTGCATCCATCGGACACTAAGGAACTTGGTACAGAACTCACTCACTCCCCTCCTGACCACAGCCCCATCTGCACTGTGGGCCAAAACCCACTTAGGGGAGACAAGTCTTAGAAGGGCCAGAGAAACTTCTAGAGGGCAGCTACTCAGTGGGCCTGTGCTTGTGTGGACCAACTGGTAAGCTATGGACATACTTTCAGGGTAGAGTTGACATCCAGGGTCCCTCTGGGTGTCTCTCTTCTCCCTGCTGCTTTGGGCTTTTTCTCAGAAGCCTTCAAACTTCTTGGCCAAACAGAAATCTGGGCACATGCCTGTCCAGCCGGGAGCCCCTGGGTCCTACTCTGTGCCAAGTCAGCTCCTCTGTAGTGTGGTTAGTAGCTGTGGCTTGCCAGGTTCTTGGCAAATGTGTATGTTGTCAGCTTGTGTCTTGAGGCAGGGTCTCACCGGGCAGCCCTGGGTGGCCTCATACTCCAGATCCTTCTGCCTCAGCCTCCCAAGTGCTGGGATTCTAGGTGTGTGCTGTCACACACAATAGTAAGCATATTTTAACTATCACCCCACTCCCTCAAACCCTTTATACACAGGCCCCTGTAAACAGAATAATGGTAATGGTACTTTCTCAGCTTATCAGTTCATCCATGTTAATGCTCAGTCCTTACTCTATATGGCTTGTTTTCCAGAAAGTTCTACCGATGATCATACAGCACGTTTAGGAAATGCTATCATACTATTTCAGAGCTACACCCACAGGGCCTGACACCCACAAACAAGAGTGAAGCCTTGCAGATCTGTCCTAACCGTCTAAATGTCTCTGGGCCACTTCTCTGAGACCAGAGAGATGCGGAGAAGGGAAGCATTGGCAAAGCTTTGAGCCTAGGATAATCTGCCAAGCACCAGGAGTACAGGTGGACGCCCTGCTGAGCCCTTTGAAGCTGGCTTTGCAGCTAGGCTTTGGCGGTGCTGAGAACCCAGGACAGAGAGACAGGATTAGCTCTCTGAGTGATGTACACCTTGGAGAGCTGCACACCCCTGACCCCTTCTGACTGTGCCTTTCTCCAAGTCCACATCCCTCGAGAGCCTCACAGTGGGAAGACAATTGCCGCCTCTTGTTATACAGCTGCAAGTGGAGACTCAGAGGCAGCTTTCTGGAGGGGTTGCAAGAGAGCCTATAAGACCTCTTCTTCAGCAGAACCCAATACCCATCTCTGCCATCTGTATTCTGGCACAGGGGTCCCAGCGCATAGCTGTTGCTAGAAGTCAGAGTGGTTTTGGGGTTAGACCGCAGAACTGAGATGTGACTCACACCACTGAGGGCTCGCCAGCTGCCATCCAGACTGGACTGCATGCTCTCTGGGAATGCAGCTTGGCTTCTCAATGCTTGGCTGGGCTCCTGCAGCAGCTGGATGGAACCTTCCTGTTCCTGCGATTTTCCTCAGTTTTTGGTGTCCCCCTCACTAGCAGAGCACACACAAGATGGCTTTGAGAGGAAGTGAGGAGTGGCCCAGCTTTGCCCAGTGGCCAAGTCCTCAGCCACTGCTGTTTCTGTTCACCCTCAGGCCCTGTTCAGAGCTGTGGTTGTCGGGGACTTGGTGACAAGGCCCAGAGCCAGGAGCAACAAGTGGCCCAAATCCCGAGAACATGCTTCTCTAGGCACTGGGGCCTTGTGTGTGACAAGGAGGACACGTGGTCCTGTCTCTTGGTCCTCCTCCCAGATGTCCCTTGGGACTCTTCTCTCCTCACGCCTGGGCCTGCTGTCCACAGCCTCTGAGCAGGACTCAAAGCCCCTTCACGCCTCTGCTTCTTTCCCTTGTGAATGGGAGCCACCTGCCCAGGTACAGTGGGGGATGCTGTGACCTTGGATTTCAGAAAGATGAAATCTGGGGCTGGAGAGTGGCTCAGTGCTTAAGAACACATGTTCATCTTCCAGAGGACCCAAGTTTGGTTCCTAGACTCTATGTTGGGTGGCTCACAAATATCTCTAAGTCCAGCTCCAGGGGATCTGATGCCCTCTTCTGTGGGCTCCTGCACACATGTAGCATATACTCACATAGACACATAAACACTAATCCCCCTTTTTTACAGGTGAAAGTTAAGTATCAAATAAATGCAAAGATGACACTGAGTGTCTTGGGTAGAATTCTTAAAGCAGGCTTCCTTTTTTCTCCCCTCCCTATCTTTAAAAACAACTCTGCTGAGATGTAATTTACATACCACAATGTTCACCCTGCTTAATGTCCAATTCAATGATTTTTAGGAAGCTCTTCAACTCCTAAGATGCCTCTGTGCATGCTTTATTTGGCATTAAAAAGCAAAGGGCTAATTGAATGTCTAGAAGTGAACAGTTATCTCAGCTGCTTTCAGGGAAGTCCTGTGTGCCTGCTTCTTGCTGGTAACAATTCACCTTTTTTCCGCTAAAAACCTTGATGCTGGGCCTTTCAGGAAAACCTAGACTGGGTTTATAATTCTTCCTTTAGTTGTCCATGAGGACAAGCTTCATGGGCTACCCAAGGAGAAGTAACATGTGCAGTCAGTGTCCAGACCCTTCCTTCAGCACAGGTCCACTGTGCAGCATCCCTGGCCCACACACCTAGGCTAGGATGTGGTCTTCCTCTCCTGCTAACACCTAGCCTCAGGTTCAAATCCCAGCCTTGCCCTGGGCCCAGATGAAGCAAGGTCCTGAGACCTGTGACTGGAAGGCCCCATGTTTATTATTATCCTAGAATTCTGGGAATGGGAGTGTGATGGGGTGTCACTGATCTAAGACCAAGGTGTGGACAGGCTTGTTGCTCCTAGGGTCTCTGAGAGAATCTACTTCTTAAATACCTTTCCCAACATCTCTGGGCTCCAGGTTCCTAGCCCATGGCCCTTATTCCATCTTTACAGCAGCAAGCCTTCCTCCTCCCAGCACATGGTCTCCTCTCCTTTCTGCTTCCCCACCCCATCAGAACCTTACAGTCATTCAGGAATGTGGTTTGCTCAGGATGCTTCCAAGTTTAAGGTCAGCTGGATTAAGCATTTCACTTTCATCTGCAGCCCTACTTCCCCTTTTCACGGAGGCTGGAATGTTTATAGACTTCAGCAATGCAGACAGGCAGATTTCTGGGTGGCCACTCTTCCGCTGACACAGAGCTCAGTTGCTTGGCTCCACCTCCTTCCACTATAGAAAGGAATCAAAGACTCTGTCCCAGGGCTGCAGAGAGGCAAAGGAACTCTAGCTGATAGTTGTTGAGTCTACTGATCCCTCAAGCCCAACATCCACAGTGATGGCCCAGTGCAGTTGGCCACGAGTTGGACAGGGCTGCTGTCTACAGTCAGGGCAAGCTAGAGGACTCAAGGCTTGCATCCTGGGAGGGAACCATGGGATGTGAGTGTCCAGCCCCAGTCAGGTGGGCTGGATGTCAGAGAGGGGTCCCAGGCCTCAGCTGGGGTTCTTGGGAGAAGGTTGAGCTTAGGTGTCAGACAGATTTTGGATGGTAAGCTCACTCCAGCGGTGAGACAGTGGCCTTTTCCAGCAGATGGAGCCTATACTGACTCCTGGTTGAGTCCTCCCACTCCTGCACTGGGGGATTCTGGGTACAGGTATGGCTGAGCTCACAGCCAAGATGTCTAGTACAGGCAAGGGCAGTCAACCCTCAGTGTGTGCATACTCACAGACAGGAGAACAGAGTGAACCAGAAATTGTGCATAATTAAGCTGCTGTGAAAAGGCTCAAGTTTTACCCTCCAAGCCGATGAAATAAAAAGTACATGCAAAAACCTCATTTTAGGGAGTGGCAAATGAATGTATCTTAGGAATGTGGATTTATGAGTGCCATTACTTACTCCTTTAAAACCACCCTTTACTCCTAGGATTCTGCCGGGGAGATATAATGAACTCCGCAGCACACACCATCATTCTCCTTCCTTGAGAGCTGACAGCCAAGAGCTGAACACCCAGACTCTAAAAATATACACCTCCCATTCTCACATAAAGCACTGAGTGTCCGCACATCCATTTCCTGGGATGAATTCGTTGGACACACCCTGATGGCCTTTGAGGGCCACACTTCTCCTGATGGGGATTCATAGATCCATCTGTGGGAGAGAGATACAGGCCCCCCCTCAGACCCTTTCTCGGCACAATTCTGTCCGAAGTGCTGGGACATGCAGAAGGGAAGCCTGCAGCCCCTGGTACCCAGGCCCAGGGTCTCCTATTCAGCAGGACTATGTTTGTATGAGAACCTGTATTCTACACACCACAGGCGATGGGGAGGCTTTGGGCCCGGGGTCTCACTATGAACACCATGTGGGGACATGGAAGGGGTAGGGAATGTCAGTAGGAACCATAGGTCTGCTCTCTAGTCCTGACTCTCAGCTCTACACTGGGCAGTGCTGACAGGTCATCCCCTTCTTTAGGCCTCTGTTTATAAACACAAGGTGATCGTGAAGATCCTTCATGTCCTAACATGTCACTGGCTCTACCTCACACAGACACTTAGACCTCTAGCTCAATTCCTCATGCCTAGAGAGGTTAAGGGACTTAATTGAGCCACAGAGCTAGGAAGCAGTAGAAACCAGAACTGGTGAAGTTCACCAAACTGCTGGATGCCCCATTCCTTGCCATGTGCCTTCCATCGTCCAAGAAGACCCTGCAGAATAGCTGTGGCCTCTGATAAATGAATAAGTATCTCCAGTATGTCTGAGACAGCCAGAAGAGAGCTTGCACCCAGGGCAATCTGGCAAATTCCTTTCTGCCTCCAGAGCTCCCCCACCAGGGCAGATGCCTGTGGCCAGATCTATAGGAAGCTCCTACAACGTGAAGTCAGGCTGGCAGTAAGGTGGGCTTTATAATGCATTTAGGAAAGGGATTGGGATCAGTTCCACTTTGAACCATGCTGCAATTGCTGGCTGTACACGTGTACACAAATGCACAAAAACACTTATGCTCACATTTGCACACACACACACACACACACACACCTCATACCCCCATGCACACACAGACATGAACCTGAACATGTGCATACATTCATGAAAACACACATTTCCACATGTATACACTTATGTATGTACATGTTCCTACAAGTGTACTCATGGGCATTGCCACACAATGCATATGTTCACATATCCTCACACATGAATGTGCATACTAGCATACACACAGACACATAGTTACAGTCTGCAGTAGTTCCCAAAGGCTTGACCCAAGAGCAGATTCTCCTGCTCCAAGTGGCCACTCAACACAGGCAGCAAGATCACCAAAGGCCACCTACTGCAATGAGCAGACAAGAACACTACATGTTTTACAAAAATTCAACTTGAGCTGGAATATTTTGAGGCTGTACTCTGGCCTAAACAGCCCACAGCTGAGCCTCCTGGTGCAGTTTGGTCTGAAGCACAGCCTGGTGAATCTGGGGTTCACTCACATGTGCCTGGGTACCCAGCCAGAGCAGTTCAGGGATGAGCTGGCCCTGACTCCCAACAGCTGTTGGCATCGGAAATCTATTCATGACATTTCTCAGTCATAAATCTCCCCGCCCAGCAGCCATGGCTATATTGCAGTGTGGAAAAGGAGATTTGTCTGAGACAGGCTTTGAAGGCACGTCAAAGCAGCCATCAAAGGAAACAGGCCACTTTCAAACAAAATCCATTTCCCAAGCATGACAGTCAAAAAAAAATATTTATCACATGAAAGATGCAAAACCTGTGTGATGTCTCGATGCTGTGTTAGTCATGCAACGTGTGCACCGCGGGACGTGTGCAAAACCTGTCATGCCTGTGATTTTGAAGGAGGTGGGGGCGGTGAGTTCTTTTCCTCTGGAAATTCTTAATTTCCCAACCTAGTCATGCTGCCTGGGCACCAGAGGCTAAGGAAGGAGGCAGACAGAGCTTACAGCCAGACAGGCTCAGCAAAGGGCTGGACAAAGGATCTGTGCATGTCTGGGACACAGTGAATGGGCCCTGTGCTTATCTGCTTCTGTCAGCCCAGGGCTTGGAAGGGCATCCATGCTGATACTTGTGCACAAGGTCAGACAAGGCTCCTGCACTGAGTCTAGGATTATCCAGACTACACTTTCTTCCATTATTTAGACTCTGTGCTCTACAAGTGCTCTCTCTCTTTCTCTCTCTCTCTCTCTCTGGTGTGTGTGTGTGTGTGTGTGTGTGTGTGTGTGTGTGTGTGTGTGTAGGATAAGTGGGGGTGTTATGTGTGCTTGTGTGCATGCATGTGGAGATCAAACACAGACTTCAGATGTCACTCCTTAGGTGCCATCCTCTGTGGTTTTTTAGACACAGTCTCTTACTGTTGGAACTCACCAGCCAGTGATCCTCCTGTCTCTTGCTCTCTGATGAAGAGATTGCAAGCAAACTGCCATGTTCAACTCTTGAACATAGGTTCTGGGGCTCAAACGATGGCCCTCATGCTTGCAGGGCAAGAGGTTTACCAAGTGAGCCATCACCCCGGCCCTTCAAGTATGCTTTTAAAGTGCACCATTAGGCGCCCTCAGCACACACACTAAATCATCAGAAGACAAACTGCCTCCCTGTGAGGACCAAGGTCTCCCAGACTCAGATCTAAGGGTAAGTTCTCTGCTCAGAGAGCCTGCCAACCTCAGGTTCCTCCTCCACATCCTGCCTCAAGGTTGGAGTTGGACCAGAGAGCGTGCTCTGACACACAGCCTTGGCAATGGCTCTTTGGGGTAGACTCATGGACTCAGGTTACTTATCCTTTCACCTGAGTGGTAGCTCAGACAGTAGTTGACACACTCATGAAGACACACTGTCTTGAGGTACTTTTTCTGTGACCCCTTAGACAGGAAAAAACAAGATTCTATGCATTTAGGGTTGTAATGGCATGGAGCCCACTTCCCTAATTCAGAACCAGCAAGATGTAGCTCTGTAGAGTCAACGTGGCCCAGAAGTGAAAGGCAGGACCTCGGAGCCACTCTGCCTGGGTCTGGAATGTATCTCCCCCCCTTACTATTTGTGTAGCCTGCCATAAACCTCGAAACCTCTCCATGTTTCAATTTCTAAATGTGGAAAACTCGGAGTGGCCGTAGAAACTGCTTCCTGTGGGGTTCCTACAGGGAGTGTGTAATTTAGCAATACACATTCTCTATGGGCACATGTTGGTCACTAAGTATTGTTAACTGTTACTGGTCAAGTGTTTTGCTGGGAACTGAGGGTAGAATGATGAGTGGAGGTGTGGGGCTTCTTGGGGTGGCTCCTTGTCATCTTCTGATCTTCCCCACCCTATCTGCCACAGAGTACTTTAGAATCCTAGGCAGCTTCTCCATCCTTCTCGTAGGTTGTATGAATCCAGAACCTGCCACTGCCCTGGAATGAGTAGCCTAATGAGGCCTCTGGAAAGTCTGCTTCTGATCCTAGGCCCCATCTCTGCCAAAGTCAGGGGATAATGAGAAGTGAGGAAAGCCAGAGCATGAGCATCCCAACACCCCAGAGTGGGGTCCACTGTATCCAGACTGACCATAGAGGCTGGGGAGTTGGGTAGGTGGGTAGACCATCAAACATGCAGCCCAGGGCCACTACTATAGTTAGGATCTTAAAAGTCCCCCAGAAGCCTAGGAGCTAAAGGGTTGGCCCACAGGGTGTTCCACTGGGTGGTGCGGAGGACTTTTGGATGGTGAAGTCTTGTAGGAAAGTCTTTAGGTCTCTGAGGATTTGTCCTCGGTGGTGCCTGTGGGACTCCAGCCCCTTTACCCATCCTCTCTTCTGCATCCTAGCCACAAGATGAGCGCCGCTGCTCTGCCATGCACTTCCACCACCATTGTGTTGCTGCTCGCGGCCCAAAGAAACAGTGCCAGCGTTGGATTCTCCAACACTGCGAGACAGAGCAAAACTTCTGTCCTTGTAACTTAATTTTCTCAGGTATTTTAACAGCAGTGAGAAGCTGACGAACACACCCCCTGCGGCTCTGTGGTTCTGTAGGAAAGTCGTTAAGTTCCTCATGACTTGAGTCCTGCTCCTCCAGGCTGCCCAGGATCCTGGTGCTCGTGTCCCAGGAGCCATGGCATCTCAGTGGCCACAGAAGTTAAAGAAACCTGAGTCACCACCAGCACAGTGTGGTCAGGGAAGTGAGAGTGGCCTAGCAGTGACAAGCTGCTGTTTGAACATGTCAAGCAGGACCCCAGACCACCTCAGGTACCCACCCACTCTACTTACAACCTGTAGCACACTTAGCTCCTTGGACCGAGGACTTTGGAGAGACCATCTCCTTCCTAAGCTCCTTGCCTCCTGCAAGGCCCCAGACAGGGAATGGCATTGTGGGACATCACATAGGACAGGGTGCACACCACCCAGGGCCTGCCTTCTCCCGAGCCCTCCCTGCATTTCTGGACAAGGTTCTGTTCAGCACAGTGGGAGGTCTCCCAAACGCATCAGTGCCACATGCAGAGCTAGGGGGCCCAGGAATCTCCTCCCACACTAGTCTCCAGATCAGCATCTTGGCCATAACCTACAGTAAAAAAAGAATATTTCCTGTACTGCACTCATAACACACACACACACACACACACACACACACACACGCACGCACGCATGCATGCACGCACGCACGCACACACCTCTCTACATGGAAAGCAAGTTTACAAAACAGTGAACAAAACAGTTTATGTCTCATGGTTAATCTTCATTATCAACTTGATTAGATTTAGACTTGAGTTGCCTAGGAGACACACCTCTCTGGGTGTGTTTATGAGTGCATTTCCAGTGAGGTTTAACTGAGGAGGTATAAGTGTATCAACTGCCACAATCCAGAATCACTCTTGGAAGGGAGTCTTAATGAGGGGTTGTCTACACCAGGCTGGCCTGTGAACTTGTCTTTGGTGGATTGTCTTGATCACAATAATTGACATGGGCAGACCCAGCCTGCTATGGTGGCACTATTCTCTGACTCTGAGTCCTGAACTGTGAGTGGAGAAAGTGAGCTGAGCAATGAGCATGCGTACACTCACCCCTCTATGTCCCTGGTTGTGAATGTGACATGACTGGCTATTTTAAGTTCCTGCCACCATGCCTTCCCTGCCATGGTGAATTAGATCATCAAACTCGAGTCAAACCAGCCCCTCCTCCTTTAAGTGGTCTTTGTCAGGCATTTTCTTACAGCAGCAAGAACATAATGGGTGCACTACATATGACTAGATCTGAGACCTTCTATTTTGTTCTGGAATATTCTATTAAGAAAGAGGAATGCTGGTTGTGTCCTAGTAAACTAATTTCATGACCCACTGATAGGCAGTGACCAAATTTTGAAAACCACTGATCTAGATCACAATGAATGTTAAAATTCCTGCTCTCCCTTCATATTACTTGAAATTTAACAAAGAAATATCACTATTGTAAACACCAGTGATGGCCATTTTGGATGATGATGCTATTTCAAAGTGCATATGACCTATAACTGTCCCAAGATGCTGATGTGGCAACCCATGGGAGGAAGGAGGATCTGCCACACATGCAATAAATATATCTAGGGTAGTGATTTTTTTTTTGTTTGGATAGTAATGTAGCTCAAGCTGCCCTCAAACTTGGAATCCTCCTGCCTCTGTCTCCTGTGTTTTTCTGGGATTATAGGTAAATGTCACTGTGCTCAGTCTAGGACAATAGGTGACCCCTGAGAGAAGTTAGGGGTCATTCTTTATAAGGACATTCCCAGATTTATAGGGAGATCCACCGTAAGATACTCCCAGATCCACCGGAAATCCACCATAAGGACATTCACAAATCCATGGGAGATCCACCATAAAGACATTCATAGATTCATGGGAGGTCCACCATAAGGACATTCATGGATCTGTGGGAGGTCCAGACATAAGGATACTCAAAAATCTATGGGAGACTGGATTGGTAGGCCTTACAGGAGATTTCTAGAGGATTCAGAGTGGAAACTGTCTTACCACCTGGGTGTCAGAGCCCTGCTCTGTGTCTTTGACTATAAAACATGTGAAACACATTTACTATCTCTGAACACAGGCAATATGTTTACAGAACAGCATCTTCCTAGAGGGTCCAGGAGGCAGGATATAGGCATCCCTGTGTTCCTGCCAGGCATGTATGCTGTGTGGGCCAGGGACAGAGGAGGGCACTGCTGGGCCTCAATGACATGCAGACATCCATCTCAATAGTCAGGGGTTGCAGCCCTGCCACAGCCTCAGTTTGTACCCAGCTTGTGCCACTCAGCACCCCAGGAGCAAACCTCCTCTTTCACCAGCTTCTGTCCTTAGCTACCAAACCTGATCCTTCACAGCCCCCATATATCCAGAGGCGATGTGACTAAGGCTCATCTCCTAGCTTCCGCCAACAGCCTCTGTACACAGCAGAAGCCACTGCTAATGTGATAGCCTGATGGAGCCACAGTGAAGGGAACCAGCCTGTGGGTAGAGCAAGCCCAAGTCCTAGCCAGAGCACACGAAAGCACTCTGCACACACACACACCTGCACCTGAGCAAGCAGGACACAGACCGACACTATTCCTGAGCTAGAGCCGGGCCCAGGATTTCAACCCAGCTGCATCTTAAAGATAACAGGGAAACAAAGCAACTAAGTGCTGATGTCCAGACCCACCCCAGCCCAGCCCTGACTAAAGTCAGTTCAGTTTTCCTGCCTTTGGTTTGTTTATCTACTCAGGTGACTCTAACATACAGCCATGGTTTAGGACCACTGGGCTGAAGGCAGCAGTTTCTGACTCGTCTGTGTCTGAGAATCCACCTCACAAGTTCATTAAAAATGTAGACTGCCCCAGATGTTCCTCCTATCCCTGAAGGGTGATTCTCACCACAGCATGAGAGCAGCTCCTGCCTGATCTGCAAGACTCGGGGTCCACTGTCAACACCTCAAGTCCCAGCAGCCATGCAACCTCAGTGCCGCATCACCTGATCTGAGCATCACCTGATGTGATATTACCGTTTCCTTAGGTATCACAAACGCTACTCTAGAAAAGTGCGTTTCCTTCTCTCAGACGGAGTAAGATGCTGTCATTACCTCCCTTCCAAGGGCCTTCGGAAATTTAATAGCTTTTGTCTGCAAGGTCTATTTTCTTCACCTGAGCATCATGGCATGTTATCTCCCTCCTGGAGTTTCTAAGCCTGCTCCTCCCCATGTCTCTGCTCTAAGCCCAATACAGAGGGTTTTCAGATACCCTTGTGTGCTTAAAAAAAAAAAAGCCTGTGCCATTGCTGGACTACCCTGGTTCACAGACCCCAGATGCTCAGCTCCTGGCCTCCTCCTCCCTGCCCTTCACACTCTTAGAAATGGCCAATTCTTGAGAAGTCCCATCTTTCCTCTCAGATGTTTCTCTTGGGTGTTCTACAGAACACACTCTGAGGAACAGATGAGAAAGCCTTGCTCCACCCTGCTGCAAGGCTGCAGGAAGGCTTCTGGGGGAGGGAAAGTCTGACCAGTTGAGGGATTGTAGGTCTAAGGGGCTCTTCATGGAGCTCTGCTCTCTTGAGTTACCGAGAGTCTTAGGATGGGGGAAGGGATTTTGAAATCAAGATTCCAGAAATGCCCAGGCACTCCTCTAAGCAAGAAGCAGCCTGTTCACATAGAATGTGGCATATTCTTTAGGTGTGGGGCTGGAGAAAGGTGACATAGAGCATTGCAGGAGGGACAGAGAGGCAAGTTCAACTGTCTCCCAGACTCCAGAACCCTCACCTTCCAGGACAAGTTAACGGGGCAATGGGTATGCTGCTAGAGAGGCAATTGTTGCCGCCTGACTATACGAGGTCAGCAAAACCCAGCTTCTTTTAGCCACACGACATTGAGAAGCTAAGTCTAGGGAGATTATTTTGGGGACTGCTGGAGCCAAGAAAAGCTGTCTGAGTTGCTATAAACACAAAAGGATAGAGGCTGCTTTATTGCCTTTGTGAGGATTTCAGACAGTCAGAGCTAATGAAGGTCCTGAGCTGCACTGTCCCAGACTCTGAAGGGACTTCAGAAGGAGAAGATGAAAGGTGGGATGCAGCCCTGACAACCTGGCCCTCATTATAAGTGACTCCAATGCTTCCTGGCAGCAGGCAGGCTTCACTGTGCACATCTCCAGGCCAGTGGCTCAGGCTTTTCCTAGGGAGTACAGAGTAGGCCCTAGAAGACAGGGCACCACTGATGAACAACATCTTCTCCAAGGCCAGAGGTGTGTTCACCTCAGATACCCGGCCACACCAGCTCCTCAGAGCCCTGGTCCCAACT
Source organism: Peromyscus leucopus (assembly GCF_004664715.2). Lineage (NCBI taxonomy): Eukaryota > Metazoa > Chordata > Mammalia > Rodentia > Cricetidae > Peromyscus > Peromyscus leucopus. The sequence continues at coordinate 93,463,526 of NC_051063.1, read as the reverse complement.
AGACATCAGCCAGTCACCAGAGTCCACTTTGCGCGAGGACCCAGGAAGGTAGAAGGCTCCAAGTTTAGCAGGCCAGAGTTGAACTGCCAGCCTGCCACTCACAGGTTGAGGCTGAGCCAGCTCCTGACCCACTGGTTACTCAAGCAGCAGAAACAGGATAAACAGGTATCTACCTCCTAACAGTTGGGTAAAGCCATTTTTCACATGCAGTGCTTAGCACTGCCTGAGCCATGGTAGACATGCTATCACCATCATGGCAGAGCCCAGGCTAAGATATCTATTCCTCTATGGTACATGGCAGCCCAGCACACTGAAGACCCCAGGCTGAGCAGCTAGATTTCCACTTGAGACCCTGCTCTGTCTTTTACCAGCTGCAGACTTGGTCATGTTTGTACACACTTCAAAGCTGCTGGGTCTTCCTCTGTAAAAGTAACACAATACCTATACTTGCCCTATCTACCACAAAGCATTTGGGTGGGGTGTATGAAGTGACACACTCAGGCCAGCACATCTGTGGACTTCCTGACTTGGTGCAAGAGAGGCCTGGCCAACCTGTATACATTGTCGCACAACTACCCTGAGGGCAGATCTTATAGTAAGGACCTTTCCCAGGAGCACCTCGGAATCTTGCTCTATAGAGCAAGGGCATTCAAAACTCATTTGCAAAGTCGCCTGAGCAGAGACAGGAAGGATGTCCCACCTGCTGCCCTCAATTTTGTTGCCTTGAGCAGGTCTTTCTCAGTATCTAACACAGATGTCTAAGAAGAGGATGGAGCAGGATTCCCGGAAGGGTCCTCTCTTCCAGAGCTTTCCTTTGCCTGCCAGGTCAGGATCCACCTCTCTAAACTTTGCCACTGCATAGAATATGTCAATGACTAGCCTCTGGCTTGTTTTCTATTGGACCCATGAGAACTATGTAAGCTCCATAGGGAGGCTGGGAGCTCTGAGGTTAACTTGTGCCTTGGTTATCATTGGGGCTACCATATCACATCATCTAGAAATGGCTCCATACACCTTGTTGACTTGATGTGCTGATAGTAACCAAGACAGTGTTTATAAAGGCTATAAAAAGTCTGGGACCTGCTGTGAAAAAGATGTGGTGATATATTGTGTACCCTAATAAAATTTGCCCAAAGATCAGAGAACAGAACAAGCCTCTAGATTAAACATAGATGCCAGGCAGTGGTGGCACACACCTTTAATCCTAGCTCTTGGGAGGCAGAGATCCATCTGGATCTCTGTGAGTTCAAAGCCACCCTGGACTACATGAGATTGACTCAGTCTAGAAGAGAAACAGAACTAGACAGTGGTGGCACACACCTTTAATCCCAGTACTTGGGAATTACATGCCCTTAGTCCTAGCACTAGAAAGGAAGTAATATGACTGGGTGGAGAAAGGTATATAAGGCATAAGGATACAGGAACTAAAGGATTTTCAGGCTGAGGAGTCCTAGAGGTAAGAGGTGGCTTGTTTTTTGTCTCTCTGATCTTTCAGCATTTACCCCAATATCTGGCTCCGGTTTCAAGAGAATGCTTGGAGAACCACACTGTCCTAGTACTGTTGCCACAACTGAACACCACAGACTGGGTAATTTGTAAAGAACAGTTTATTTTGCTTGTGGAGGAATTATGCTCAAGAGCATAATGCTGGCCCCTGATGAGGGCTTCCTACAGAATCCCTAAGCATCACAGGGGAAAGAGAGTCATGGGAGATAACTTAAATAACTTTTATAATAGACTTACTCTTGGGATAACAGACCCATCCCCTCCATAGCCTGTCAATAAGTGAGTAGATTCACCCACTCATGAGGGCAGAGCCTTCATGACCCATTCACCTCCCATAGCCACTTTCTCAATACTGTTGCATTGGGTCTCAAGTTCTCCACGTTCATTCTTGGGGAAAACATTTAAATCGAACACATTCTAAGCAAGAGGACTGAGGCTTGGAGAGGTTTAGTTTCTCATGTAGGGATTGTCAGTAGGAAAATTGGGCAAGCAAGACCCCATGTCTGGGCATGTCACTGATGGTTCCTCCCAGGCAGTGGGACCATTGTCCCTTTAGCTCCTGCCCTGCTCTAGCCCTAACTAGATGGCTGTGGAAACATCAGCTTTGTAGTCCAACTCTCCATCAGCAGCACAGTTATCAGGGGTCATGGAGGGCCTAGGGAAAAGATGACCCTTGAGTGAATGGCTGAGCCATGAGGAGAATGGTCAATGGAAAGCCACTCATAGGAAGCAATTTGTACTTTCTTCTGGGTTGCTTGTAAGATAAATAAGCTGCTTTGGAGTGCACAGACAAGGGGGAATGGGTGCTCTGTCTCACACAAAGAGCAGCTGATGGTAACTCGCTCTGACAAGAGGCCAGGGCACAACCATCTGGAGGCTGACTATGCTTTTCACTGTGCTGTAGTACCCAGCTGGGGCAGAGGGAGGGATGGCCAGGGTCCAGTGCCAAGGCATGGTTGTCAGACTCCCTAGCCCAGGGCAGACCTGGGGCTGAAAGGGGAAGGCAGTCATGTGGGCAGCAGAGAGCATCAACAGTCAGTCGTCTTTCTTCACACTCTCGCTGGCCTGGTGTATTTCTCAGAGATTTCCTTTTATGTCCCCCAATAAATCAAACTGAAATCAATTTAGGATGGGGATAGTCAGAGAGATGTGTGGCAATGAAGTCAATGAACTGGTTGAAGATATTCGTAGATGGTGTAGTTGGTGATAGAGAAAGACATGAGCACGTGATAGGGCAAACGCTTGCTGAACCCGATTCCCCAGAACGGAGGAAAAGCACAGACTCTATGAACTGGGTCCACTTGAAGTGATTGAAATGTATACCATGCTATGTTTATTAATCTGTCACACAGCATGTGGAGCATGTTCATTACATCACTTCATCTTCAGAGTAACCCGTAAGTATGACCACCCCTGCTTCTGCATAAAGAAACACAAGCAGGGCTGTGTCATACAGTGGATTGTACTACAAGTGCTAGGGAGGCAGCTCAGTCAGTAAGGTGTTTGCCATGAGTGCAAAAGGACATGAGTTCAGTCCCCAGAACCCATACAAAAAGGCAGATATGGCGATATGTGGTGGTATTGTGTTCCCCAAAATATTGTGCACCCTAATAAACTTATCTGGGGTCAGAGACAGAACAGCCACTAGATACAAAGGCTAGAAAATGATGGCACTCACACCTTTAATCCTAGCATTTCAGAGGTAGAAATCCCTCTGGATCTCTGTGAGTTCAAGGCCACATTGGAAATGGCCAGGCATGGTGACACACGCCTTTAATCCCAGAAAGTAAGCCTTTAATCCCAGGGAGTAGTAGTAGAAAGCAGAAAGGTATATAAGACGTAAAGACCAGAAACTAGAAGCATTTGGCTGGTTAAGCTTTCAGGCTCCTAGCAGCACAGTTCAACTGAGAGCCATTCAGACAGATATGAGGACACAGGGGCTTTCAGTCTGAAGAAACAAGACCAGCTGAGAAGTTGGCCAGGTGAGGTTAGCTGTGGTTTGTTCTGTCTCTCTGACCATCCAGCATTTCACCCCAATAACTGGCCCCGGGTTTGATTTTATTAATAAGAACTTTTAAGATTCATGCTACAGCAGTACACACTTGCAATCTCGGCACTGGGAGGGTGGTGACAGCCTGAGTTTCAGGTTCAGTGGTGAAAGACCTTGTCTCAAAAGATAAAAGTGGAGAATGATCAAGGAAGACACCCAACCTTGTGTATTCATGTGCGTACATGTGTATGTGCACTAGCATGCACATATGCATGCACACTAATATAACAGATACACATAGATGTAATAAGTAGGGGGCTAGGAGCAGAGGTACCATCCATGCATGCTGCTCTACCCTATTCTGTCCTCTGCCTCTACTACAAACCAACCCATCTCACCCCAAGAAAGGCATATTCAACCCAGTATCCAGAGGCCCAGAAAAGCTACAGAACAAAACAGAACATTATATGCTAAATAAAATTAAACAGAACTCAATAGGGCTACTATCACCTATTTGACTACCTCAGTACACAATACTCAGAAGCAAGAACTTTGGGTGGATGAAAATATATTTATTAAGCAATCAAATAAAAGTGCTCTGGGCCCAGATTGCACTCTAGCATATAACTTATTTCTATAAATACAAACCTAGTCTTATCCAAATGCTTGAAAAGAAAGTTGCCTTTCAATAGAGAATCTGCATTTCAGCATAAAGGAATATGTCTGAGTTATTCACCAGAGATAGGAGATCTGATGACTGCTATATATTTAGCATTTAGAAAGCCTGAGGATTCAAAGGGCTCACTGCAGGCCTGAGGATAGGCCATGTGTACAGAAGTGCTGGGTAAAGCATGTAAGCGTCAATTGCAGCATCATGAGTATTCTCTCTATAAAGGAAGTCACAAGGACAACAGTGGCAGGGCTATCTTTTGCAAAATGAAAATGTGTCTACAGGTCAAGATGGAGAGAAGCAAGTTCAATATTCTACTAAGTGACCATCTATCACATACAAAGCCCCTGGGTTGGTAACTCAGCATCTACTGGAGGCAGCAGGTGAGTTTTTGCTTCATGGGGTACACCCTCTAGTGACAGAAATAGATATTTGGTAAATCAAGCAGAAACCTTGGGCATTCCAGTCTGTGACACAGTGGAGAGGGACTTTAGGAGGGAAGGTACTGTCTAGACATGGTGGCTAGCTTAGGTCACACTTGAGCTGGCATCTAAAAGATGAGAGGAACCAACCACCAGCAAAGGAGATGGCAGGGATAGGACTCTCTATTGCCAGAATGAGTTCAATGACCAAAGAGAGACAAAGGGTTGGCAAGAGTGAGTGAGGCAAGAGACTGAATAGAGATAGCTGGAGCACTGTGAGCTTCGGTGAAGAGTGAAACCTTGGCATAACAGTGATGGGGAAAGTTGGAAGGGTTTTAAGCAAAAGAGCATTAGGAGCAGGTAGACAACCTGAAAAGCCCATTTTGGTGGGCAGTGGATAGAAGGAGGCCACCTAGGAGAGACTGAGCCATTGGGAGAAGATATGGCTTGGATGAAACTGGAAGATTGGAGATGGAAAGAGATAGCTGGATTTACAATATACTTTGGGAGTAGAAACACCAGACTTTAAAGTTAAGTAAAGGTGAATTCACTCATTCAACAAACATTGAAGATCAACAAACACAAAGCCCAAGGATTTAGTCTTTCCTACATCCACAGGGTTTTAAAACTACAGAGGATCCTGGGTGGAAGCAAAGCTTTGGAAGCAACAGATGAATCCAAATGATATAGCATGCAAGTGAGTGTTTGGATGAATGGATAGATAGTGATGTAATACATAGATGGATGACAGAAGGACAGACTAGCGATAAATAAGAAAGAGATAGACCAATAGATAATATGATAAATAAGAAATAAACAGACAAATGATAGATGATAGATGTGGTAGTTTGATTAAGAGCGCCTGCCCCCACAGGCTCATGTATTTGAATGTTCGGTCCCCAGCTGGTAAGAACAGTTAATAAGGTGTGGCAGTGGTGGAGGAGGTGTGCCACTGGGGTGGGCTTTGAGGTTACAAAAGCCCACGCCATTTCAGTTTTCTCTCTCTCTCTGCCTAGTGGTTGTGGATCAGATGTAAGTCTTCTCCAGAGCTGCCCTGAGCTCTGACTGCCTTCCCCCAGCACCAGGTTCTAGACACAATCTAAGCCAAATGTGCTCATATCTGGTGACTCCTAACCACACCCAGACTTCCTGTCTAGCATACAAGGAATGTCTCCCAGGAAAGACAGGAACTTAAACTGCAAACGTTCAGAGAAGAAAGGCTGAATACCTTTCTACATGTACATTCAAATTTCTCCCATTTCCATTTTATTTCAACAAGAAGAATAAGCACATGAGATCTCTGTTTTACTCTTTTTTCTTCTAATTCTACTTGGTGTCACTTCTCTCGTGCCTTCTACCTGCATAATACATCTTGTTATCATCCTGCAGTTGCTGCATCTTAAGTACCTGATAATTATCATATTTCTAGAGCCTGTTAACATGCACTTTCCCCCGCGAGAGCCTACTCAATCTCCATGTGAGCCATTTATTTCATTTTTTAGGAACATCACAGGTGGGTGCTCTGTGGAAAAGCAATCATTAATCTCATTAAAACAGCAGGGCAAGGCACTGAGAACGCATCTCCTGACACATTCCGAGTGGAGACTTGTGGCTCCTGAGACCCCCAAATTGAGTTTTGTTCCTTTTAGTCATAATGAGTGGTTAAATCCAAAAGCATACTTAAAACAAAATCTTTGAAACTTGACCTGAGGCTGCAGATCCTGTCGCTAGTACTCACTTCATGGTATTGTTAGCCAGCCCCCAGAAAAACCACGTGGACAGCTGCACCTGCTCAGCATTTGTATGTGCATTTTCTAAAGATGTGTGACTTTGAACAGGTTAGCATTAGAACAATGGGAACATCACTGGGTGTGGTGGAAGCAGAAAGATGAATAATTTAGCAATAGATCAGTAATTGAGGTTAATCTGCCCTATGAGATTCTGTCTCGAAAGAAGACAATGGGTGTCAGGGAGGTAGCTCAGTTGGTAGAGTGCTTGGCTAACTTGCATAAAGCCATGGGTTGAATCCCCAGCATGGTGATGCATGCCTGTGATCCCAGTACTGCATGCCTGTGATCCCAGTACTTGAGGATGTGGAAGATCAGAAGTTTGAGGTCACTCTCAAATATGTAACTATCCTGGAATACGTAAGAACTTGTGTCAAAAGGAAGAGAGGGAGGAAGGGAGGAGGAGAGAGAAAATGAAGGAGGAAAGAAGAAAACTGGGAAATTGAGGTAAGGGTGTGGCCCAGTGCTTGAATGCTTTTCTAACATATGCAAGAACCTTGGCTCAACCAAACACGACACAAAACACAAAAAGGAAAGCACCACTGAATTTCCCCCAGCCCCATTGGCCCTTCTCCAGGGGCCATCTAGATACCCAACAATCTACAGTCATTTCGTGGAATTCCAAGTCACTCAGTCCAAGCAACACTCTACAGAGGTTCAGGAGCAGATCTGGGGAGCCATGGTTTACATGACTTGCATTGCTCTCTAAACTCAAGCCTTCCCTTCCTGTCAGGCAGTGAGGAGACTACTACCTACAGACAGGAATCTGGACTCAGTGAGCATGAGTATGGCCTTCTCCCATTAGCCTTCCCTTCTTGTCCTTGGGAGTCAGTGAGCGCTCTACACATCAGTTCAAGATGTTGCCAGCTAGGCTTATGGAATTGAGAAACCAGTTCACCCAAGTCCTGTTCCAAACCATCTGATAACTCTAGCTCAGCACTCACCCTGGCTCTGAGCAGCAGCAGGATGGGGGAAGGGCATCCCAATGTTAATAAAAGCACAGAAAAGTGACTCCTTATACTCACAGCCCCCTGGAATTCTGACTCTTGGTTTTGTAACAGAAGACTTATTAGAGTTCAGAATGGTTCAGCTCACATACAAAGACACACTGACATAGATAGACATGAGAACATGGGGGGGACCCTAAGTTCTGTTCTATGGGATAATAAGAATCAGGAAGCATGAACTCCCTTGGGTACACATGGCTAATTGGACACATTCAGAAGGGAGAAATCTCTTTCAGAGCCTATAAAATTAAAGGCAATAAATAAGCAACTAAATGTGTTTCCTCCAATCTGGAGGTGCCTCCTTTATTGGCTCATAAAGCATTGCCTGGCATGCTGGTTCTGCTATCGACAGCTCAGAGACAAGGTTGCACCATCAGTCCGCTAATTGGAACATCCCTTTCCCGGGAAACTCCTTAGTAAAGGACTGGGGTTCAGTTCCCACTATCTCTTGGCAGGGGCTGTGGCTCAGAGGCGCTTAGATGCTTGAGATAACGATTGCACAGCAGCTTGGTGAGGAGGTGACAGAAACGGGGGAGGCACACTCCTGAAGATGCTGAGCCAGGGAGAACACTAAGCTCGGGATCTTCTCCAAGGCCCTAGCACACGATGGGTGCGCGATGCCCAAAGGAGCTTCAGACAACACGGGTATGAAACTTCAAAGCCGATGGGAAACTGGTCTGCATTTCATGTGACTGAGGGAATAAAATGTTGAGTCAGTCCAAATTAAGGATGGGATTTGGGCTCAGTGAGACAAGTGACAATAGCACCTTCTAGAAAATTTGTGTGCTCTGAAGCTGGGGGACACGTGAGTCTGTGCCTGATGCACACCCGGAGGACTGAGCCACTAAGCTCCATTCCCACAACAGAATAAAGCCAAGCCTTCCAAGGGAATGTTTTAATAGTTAACACGCCCAAGGTGGCAGCCTACCAGGACAAGTGATACCTTTATGAGCCTCTGTGAGTTGCTACTACAGGGGCAGAAACCATGGCAGGGCTGGAAACATCTAGGTAAAATGAAGACTCTGTCCCTATCCAGGAAGTTGCATCCACTTGGCTCTGTAGAGCATCTCCAGAGAACTCACAGGAGTAGAATCGAAGGTTCTTTTTGTTTTCTTTTCTTTTTCTCCTCCTTCCCCATGCATGCATGTTCACATGTATGTGGGTACACAGTTGGGGGGCTGTACATATGCACAAGTGTGTAGAGATGCCAGATATCAAGCCCAGATGTCATTCCTCAGAGGTAATCCACTTTACTTTGTGAGATAGGCTCTCTCACTGCCCTGGAAACTCATCAAGCAGGCTAGTCGGGCTAGTCACTGAACCCTAGGGAGCCTCTGTCTCTGCCTCCCCAGTGCTGGGATTATAAGCACATGCTACCGTGCACAGATTTTTACATGTGTTCTGGGCTTCAAACTCAGATCCTCATGCTCGTATGGCAAGCATGTTACCCACTGAGCCATTTCCCCGTGTCAAATGGAGGCCATGTCTCGGTTACATCCATCCTGTGGCTTATTCTTGTCATTAATGAAAAAGAAAGGCACTATCTTCTTGGGATTCCCACTCCATTGCAGAGGAGACTCCCTCCTATGGAGTTAAAAAGACAGTGGCTTAAAGATGCCTTGGTAAGGTCCACCAGGAGTCTTTCTGATTCAAAGTAACCCGAGACAGCAGCAGAGTGAGAAACTTCACTCCCTCCTCCATGACTAATTTCATTGGAAAAGTCTACAATTAAGAACAGACCCCTCAGAACCTTGCACACTGCCTAGGAGCAAATGCTTCCAAGCCATTGGGTCTTGATATCTTATTCCTGATGGTCAAAGGAGCGGCTTTGTGCTCTGGGTAAAACAAATGTATATTTGGGGCCATTTATCTAGATTTGCCTAGATAATTAGGATATAAAGAAGATCCTAAAAGCTCTTGAAGAGGGAGGGGAAAATAGGTCACTGATAAAGGAGAAAAAACTAGATCATAAAAGCAGCACTGGGAGCTTGAAGATGGTGAATCGGTACCTTCCAAATTCCAAAGAAAATTCATTTTCAACACAGAGTTCTACAGGCAGTTCACCTGCCAATCAATTGCAAATGGAGAATAAAGATATTTTTAGACAGACGAAGGCAAAAATATGTATTTCCCATGGCCTCCTTCCTGGGAAACTCCTGGAAGACACATTCTTACAAAAGAAGGAAGTAAACCAAAAAGGGCAAACAGGAGATTAAAGCCAGAGATTGAGCCCAGGAGCCAGGATAAGGGCTTCCCGAGATGAAGGCATACTAAGTCTTGAATGGCAGAACCAGGGCAGTCCGCGAACAATCAGCCCTGCAGAGCGGGAGGATCAAGTGCTCTGGGAAGCACACAGAAGCAGATGGATTATACGATACATCCAAACATTTGGAAAGTAATATCAAACTTATACAGCAGATCTGATGGAACACATGGAACCCAGGAAGGCTAAATGCTTACTTAATCTTTCTTATATAGAAAGAGCAAATATGAGGATGGCTACAGGCTTACCTGTTGGTTCTCACATCCATCCCCTGCTCTGCTCCGACCCACGTGAGAGGGTGCTGGGTGCTGCTGGCTCCTGAAACCTCAGTGCTCACAGGGTGCCTTCCATCTGAATTTAACTACTGAGAAGTACCCTAGGAAAAGGTGAACAGGAGGAGGGGACAGCCAAGGTCCCTTTACCCCTCAGTCACACATGGCCTCTTATGGTATCTTTCATAAGATGCCATCTCCTCCTAGCCTGGACTCCTAGAAAGGCCTTCTAATGGATGGCCTTATTGAGTCTGGGAGAGCTGCTTCCCATTGGCTGTTCAGCCTTAGACATAGTAGCTGCTTTCTACAGTTGCTAACCTCTAGTTGTCTCAACTTCCCTGGGGTGGCTTTTCATTTCCTCCACTACTGTTCAACTAATTTAAATTCACTCCCATCTGCTTCAAGGAGTGATTTCTGTTTTCCTATCTGGACACTGCTCTAGCCAGGAAGAAACTTGCTATCTATCACAGGAGTTGCCTCCACTGTGAACAGAGACTAGTTTATACTGGTCTAACCTGGAGTGTGAGGACTAGAGCAGAGGAAGGATGCCGTCAGGGGAGGTTGAGTACAGAGGGGCTCAACCTTCATCTACTACAGCAGGAAGCCAGGATGCCATGCCTAATGCTGGGGCACCAGGAAACAGGGATGCCAGTGTGTTCTCAGAACAGTGACACAGATATGAGCTGATGGGGGCTGGGGTGAGGAGGAGGACTATGATGTAACGGAAAAGCATTTTACATCATTATAGGTTTCACCGGAGTTTGAACTGCGTCAAGGATTACTCTGAAGAATTCAAAATAAGTGCAGAAATAATGATTCAATTTGGTAATCTGAGGCATGACATTAAACTCACTACCTCATAGTTCCCTAAGCTGGCCTCTGCCCCACGAAAAGCCAGGACATCGGTTTGTCCATGGCTGTGGGATGCTGTCTCAGAAGCCTGGAGCCCTGAATCGAACCCTATATGCAGTGGACCAGCACTTGTTCATGCAAATTGACCTTTTGATAGCCTCACCAAATGGGACACAGAAACGTGAACGGAATTTGCGTTCCTGTTAAGGTCTCTCATCTTGCACTGCACTGAGGATAGGTCTCCCATCCAAGGACTAACAAAATTTGACCCTGCTTAACTTCCAAGATCAGATGAGAACTGTTGTGTTTAGGGTAGTATGGCCTCAGAATACACTGTGAACATATAAATTGCCTGAGTGTTCTACCTGAGCGAGGAAAGAAAGAGGAAAGAGAGGCCTTCCTCAACATCTTACCAGAAGGCTGGAGAAGAGAGATGGGAGACAGGGAGATTTGGTTGATTGGTCAGCGCCAGGAGGGAACACTACTCCTTGTCACCTCCCACCTTGGCCTTCTACTTCTCCCTTTAGTCAATGACTGTCCTGCTTACATTTTGTCAACTTGATACAAGCCAGGCTCATCCGAGAGGAGGAGCCTCATCTGAGAAAATGCTTCTATCAGAGCGGCCCATAGGCATGTCTGTGGGGACATTTTCTTAAAATGATTGATGTGGGAAGGCCCAGGTCACTGTGGGCAGTGCCACCCCTGGGCAGGTGATCCTGCATTGTCTAAGAAGGCAAACTGAGCAAGCTATGGGAAGCAAACCAGTAAACAGTGCTCCTCCACAGTCTCGTATTCAGTTTCTGCCTCCAGGTTCCTGCCCCAGGTTCCTATCCCTGGCTTCCTTTAGTGATGGAATGCAAAATGTAAGCTGAAATAAACCCTTCCCTCCCTAAGTGTTTTTGGTGAGGGTCTTTATCACAACAACAAAAGTAAACTAGGACAATGACCTCTAGTTTGAGATGGAATCTCTTAGAACAAGTCAAGGGTGCCTTCTGCGTGATGCCCACTGAGACTAACTATGGGACAAGCTTAGTTTTGAGTGTGGGAAGCAAGTGATGGCAACCAGGCAGGGAGGAAAGCAAGACACGGAAGGGAAGGACATTGGAAAGCGTGGGTTGCTTGGCCAGCAACATGAACAACCAGCTGAACCCTTCCAGGGAAACTAGATGCTGAGCACATGCCTCTGGGCTCTCTTCCCCAAAGGGTAAGGGAGCTGGGGTATTTATGTACCATCTCCTGCCCATCGTCAAGTCACTGGATGCTATGGGAACGGGTGTTGATTCCCCAGTGCTCTGGTCTGCCCCAGAAGAGGGAGTACTAATGGGAAGGGGCATGCAAACAAAGGAAGGAGATGCTGGTGGCTACACGTTGAAGCAGGGTGTGCTGAGGAGTGGGCGGGAACACAGGTTACTGTTGGGAGATCTTGCCACCCCCTGCCCTGTCTCATCATCCTTCTTCCCTGGGCTCAGTGCCTGTTAGGTCCCAACAGCACTGCTGAGTGGGCCGGGGTGGGGAGCGGGGGTTGCTCTCAGCATAACTTAAATGTATCTCTTTGAATTATCTACTCCACTCACAGACTTAGTCACCCCATCCATGTCCCCAGCCCACTGTGCTCTCTCTAGCCACAGTGAATTATAGTATTCTGTGTTCCTCTCTAGTGTCTCTATTATGTGGTAGCCTCCTGAGAAAAGGACATTGCTCCCTGGGGCCCAGGCCTATGACAAGAGCTCAAAACTAGACAAAACCGACTTCCTACTAAGGCCTTTGCTACAGAGAATGTGATTTGATAAAGGGAACCAGAATGTACTCTGGATTTTGAGCCACTCACTACCTGTAGCTGGATGTGCCCAGTCATCCTCTGCCAGCCATACAGGCTCTGTGCCATTGGCATACCTGTGCTAAGCACTTGATTATACCTGAGATATGCTTTCTGCATCCCCAGGGCCAGGCTCTCAGAGTGCTCCATCTTGGCTCACAGACTCCTGAAGCCAATGGATTTGAAGGAGAGATCAAGAGGCAGAGGGTCCAGTTGGGCTGTTCTGCAATTAAGGGGCATGCTTAAGGGCTGGGAAGGTGAGGGGTGGCATCTCTACGTCACTGAAACCATGGGGACAGTGACAACAGTCTGGATTCGCAAGGAACATACAAGCTGTCTGTCTTTAGAGGCCCTTGCTCTGTCCTGGTGGAAATTTGGCAGCATGATTAATGAATGCCAATGTAGTTAATCCCAATCACACTAGAATGACTGTCCTGCACCGTGACCAAAATCATCAGTCCAGTGATACTGGAGATTAGCTAAAGCAAGATCAAACTTGCATCTGAATGGGAGACAGGGACAGAAAGTCAAGGCAGACACTCATGGCTTGAAGTCTTCCTACCCATTAATGACCTAGCCTCAAAACCTGAAGTGTGGTCCACAGATTGAGCTGGGCTCTCTCTAGTAGCATGTCAGAAACACTGATTCCTGTACTGTGTTGTAATGTTGGTTCATTTGAGACAAAAACCTCCTAGACCCCAGGCTAGTCCTGCATTATCTATGTAGCTGAAGCCATCCTTGAACTCTTGACCCCCCCCACCTCCACCCCCCAAATGCTTGGATTCTAGGTGTGTGTCATTACAGCCAGGGGTAGCCTGTTCAGAATGTTGAGGTGTAGTGAGCAGGAGGCACTCAGCCTTCAGGTGATTTGCTCTAGTTCTTCACAGATCTCTTCTGTTATCCAGTGAGGCTTATGGCCTTCCATTGTGAAATCATGGCCACTTCCTACTGGGTGCAGTTGACACTCACTGTTGTGCCCACGAGGGAGTGGCCCCCCTAGGCCTGCACTGTCCCTATCCCTACTCCCTTATCCTAGGCTGCCCTTCTCCCAGCTCCATTCCCTCCAGGAGTCCCTCCCCAGTCTCTCTGGGCTATCCATTGCCTTCTTGTCGTCCACCCAGTATTCATCCAACCAAAGCTCTGTTAACTTTTCCATCTCCCCATCACATGGCAGCAGAGTAGTCAGGCACCTTTATGTAACCATCTGCTAGTGTCAACATAAAACACTTTGCTGAAGGGAAGAATGCTGGCTGGATGATCCTCTGCTGGTAAAAAACAGCCCATAATTCCAGGGGAGTCATCTGTCAGAAGATCTGAGAAGTGTTCCCACTCCAGCTCTGGCCTGTCAAAAATATCTGGGAGCTAAGGCTGGAGGGAGCTGGGGACAGGTCAATATGGCAACCCAAGACCATTGCAAAATGTACACTTTGCTTCTTCCACAGAGACAAGACCCTGAAAGGCAGATGGCACGAGAGCCAACCCTCAGTGACCCTAAGGAGCTGCAGGAAGGCAGGTGGTGGGGCTTTCTTTTTTAAAAAGTAAACAATGAGCCTAACATCTGTGGGTGAATTGGTATTTAGACTCCTTCCTTTGTGCTTTCAGAAAGCTGGTTGACAAGGCTCTAGCAGAGAAGCTGTGAACCCTGTGAGGGCAGATACAAGTTACAGGTTGGAGCCAAGTGGCCATGATTGGGCAGGTTGGGTCTGGTACATGACCTTCACCTGCCAGAAAAGAGCACCTACTGTGCACAGGAGTCACCACACTATCTGCAGCCAATGCATTCCAGAAATCAGTGACATGACTGCTATGAGCTGTGTCAACAGATAGGGAAGCAGAAGCTCTGAACAGTTGTTAAAGCTCTACATAATGTCCAATGGTAGAGCTGCTGTGTACTAGACTTGGGATGCCTAGCTGAGGCCGTCTGTCTCCAGGGCAGAGCTCTGAATGCGCAACAGGTCCTCTGCTGACCTGGAAACCCAAGGCTTGTTCTGAGAAATCTGCTTCTTTTCAAAAATAGCCAGGTGAAATGTTAGGAATACCCCCAAGGGACTCTGGGCTGCCTTCCAACGAGCACATGGACTCGAGCTAGATCTTGCCCAGAGTACAGAGCTTTCAAAAACAGGAGGCATTAGAAGGTCAGGGCTCAAGTAAGGTGGGGATCTCACCATGCTGGCAGAACTGGGGAAAATAACTGAGACCATGCCCAGAAGGAAGGAAAAGAAATAGCAGCAGCGCAGAGGCTCTTGGGAACAGAACCCATAGAACAATACATTGTGACCCAAGGCAAGAGCTCAGAAAGATAGGAACCTGGAGGTCAGAAGTGGCCTTGAGTCCCTAGAAATTGTCGTAATTCCCAGGGAGGGCTCTGAAATCATCTGAGGTTTTGCATAGACCTTTGAGAGTCAATTGGGTCCACTGACACTTCACCAACATGTGTAAGATGCCTGGCACCGTCCCAGTGCCTTGTATCTCTGGCCCTTGTTGTCGTCTTTCTCGCTGGTATTCATTTCCAAGACTGGATAAATAGCTCAGTGGTAGAGTGCCTGCCTAGTATGCACAAGGCTGTGGATTTAATCTCCAGTAAAAGACACATACACAATTTCCAGACATTCCCGTCTGTTATATATCTATCTGAGAGTCAAAAATCTATCTCCCCAACAAGACAAGACAATCCCACTATAGGAAAGAAAACCCTGGGAATGCTGTCCTCTTTCTGTGTGTGTGTGTGTGTGTGTGTGTGTGTGTGTGTGTGTGTGTGAGAGAGAGAGAGAGAGAGAGAGAGAGAGAGAGAGAGAGAGAGAGAGAGAGAGAGAGAGAGCACATTAAACTCCAATGACCTTGTGTGGCTCAGGATACCTCTGCTTCTGTCCAGAAGGGACAGAGTTGGGGAGTAGATCTAAGAGTTAAATAACTCCCAGAGGCGTTTCTTCTTCTTTCTAGTTTTTTAATAATTCATAGTACCAGACAGGCTGACAACGTATTGAAAATGGTTCCTCACCTGGAAAGCGCTTATTACTTACAGTGTGCCATCTTTATTACATCGATACTGACATTCAACACTCAATAAATCTCCATGCCCTCCATGGAGAAAGGCTGACAGCCAACAGGAGCCCTGTATTTCTCAGCCTTCTAGTGCTGGTTTTGGTTTCAGGGTGATGAAATATGCTTAGAGACCTGCCCATACACCCAAGGCAAGGATGAATGGAAAGGGCTGGTCCCTGGAAGAGTCCCCTCAAGCTTATGGCACCTTCTCCAGCCTGGCCAAGCCTCGGAGGTACTAACAGTGACTGATGCACATATGAAAAAGTATGCAGGTACAAGCAGGATCCTCAAGGACATGCATGCCCTATCACATGACCTACTGTATTGGCCACAGACCTTCCCTCTGCCATGTCCCATGTCCTTACTTTCCCACCTGCAGTAAATCAACATACTCCCAGCCTCTGGGCCTTTGTTTATGTGGTAGACTTTACCTTGAATTCCAGATGTTCCTTCAAGCCCAAGTTCAATGTCTCCTACTCATGTGAAGTTGTCATTGTCCATATGGAAACGTCCATGGGTTTCCAGTCTGAACCTACCTGAACCTCATGCACATTGCAGACAGGACCCCTAACTGTCTAGTTCTCTAGGGGATTCCACAGGGCAGGGCAGATCTTACCTATTTCAGTATCTAAGTGATGATAAAAGGTCTGGAATCAAGACATAATGAATAAACGAGGGAGTGAATGACTGAGTTGTTTTTCTCCCTTTCCTCACCCATTTCTTTCTACTTTCCCTTACCACCTCCCCCTTTTTCTGGGAATTAAGTCCTCCAGCTCTGACATCTTCTTTTACTAAGCCATGGAAATAAGAGATCATGGTGGTTAATATTTTGGGCTCCAAAGTCAGACTTGTCTTTATGACTCTACCCTTAAGCATAACGATGATGTAATCTCCTAAAGTCTTTGAGCCTCCATTTCTTTTTCTTTTTTTTTTTCTTTTTTTTTTTTTTTTTTTTTTTTTTTTTTTTTTTTTGGTTTTTTCGAGACAGGGTTTCTCTGTGTAGCTTTGCGCCTTTCCTGGAACTCACTTGGTAGCCCAGGCTGGCCTCGAACTCACAGAGATCTGCCTGGCTCTGCCTCCCGAGTGCTGGGATTAAAGGCGTGCGCCACCACCGCCCAGCCAGCCTCCATTTCTTTATCCACATGCTACAGATAAAAATATATAAACACCAGGCAAATCTGGAGATTGGGTGAGAAAGTATATGCAAAGTGCTTGACCCCACCCTCTACCCACTCCAAGGGGCTGGAACCATTCCTATATGGAATTCTGCCCTGGGAATGAAAGTAGAAAGAAAGACACCTGTAAAGATAAGATTGATAGGGTTCATTGTTTAATCCATAAACCCATTACCCACCAAGAGTCTTCCTCCTTCCTTGCCATCCATATATGGAATGTGCCTTTCCTCTATCCCCTTATCACATGAGAAAATATACAGTGTGGACCAGAAGAAAATCTGTAGAGCATTGCTTTCCAGGATGGGCAGGTGGGGAGATTTTGCATTTTAAAATTGTGCAGATGAGTTCTGCTCCATAACGTGAAATCCCCTTTTTTCTACAGGACTGCAAGTGTCCTTCTGTATGGAGAGGAACTTATGTGGGTATTGGTTCAGCAAATGCCAAAGGTCTCTTAGGTTGTGTAGAGACAGCCATTGGTGCCAGGCTGGACAAGGGTGCAGGTCCCTGAAGGTCCTCTGAACAACAGAATAATGGGGTGGTTGGCTCCAGGGTGGCCTCAAATTCTGCTGCTGGATCTCATCTGGAACTGGTGACTGTTTGGGGCAAGGTACCCCTCTGCGGTGTACCCACACTTGGCATACCACACCAGCATTCTATCACTGAACCACCTCTCCTGCCCTTTCCAGATATTTTTGATCTGTGGTTGGTTGAATCAGAGGTTGGGTGTGACGACACAAAGGTAACAAATAAGAACTTTGATGTTATTGTTTTCATCTGAAGCCTTTGACTTGGGTAGGCATGTCACAAACTTCACTGGCTCACATGACTACTGGATACCGGGCGGGACTGGAGAAAACTCCAGCTACTGTACCAGACAGAACTTCTCTGCTCACAAAAGCTGTCTTTCCTCACTCCTGCCAGTCCCTAGGCTCATACCCCTCCCCCTGAGATCTTTGCATTCCTCCCACCTTCTCCTCTTGCTTCCCTGAGCTGCTCTGAGTTGCATTCCTGTTCACGGTAAATAATCAATTCTCCACCTACTCTCTTAAAAATAAAAGCCACTGTGTCTTTTCTCCAATGAAAGGTTGGCTTTTCAGCATTAATGTAAGAGTACAATCATACTGCATCAATATTATGTAGCTTCAGGAAAAGATAACACAAATAAATTACACCCAATGAGTAAGTATTGAGATCCATTGAAAATACTCACTCGGCCATGCATCCTTCCAACTCTTTGGGCTACAAATAAAAATGACTATTTCCTGCCCTCATTTGAACCTCAGAAGCTGAGTTCCAAGATCTTCACACATGGATTGCTGGTAAGAGGAAGCCAACCCAGATCTCTGCCACACCTGAGGCAGGAGTATACAAGTGCTCCAGGTCCAACCTGAACAGCCAGCCCATCTACCCAGCTCCTTCTGCAAGCTCAGCCTTTCTCCTTTATTCTGGGATATAGATTCATAGCTCTTAGACAAAGAGAAAGAGAAGCAATCCAGAGCAGGGTCCTAACTTCCTTAACCACTCCTCCTCTCCTGCTCTGTCCAAACTCCTGAAAGAGAATAGGATGATGGAAATGGCTGTAGTCTACAGGATGACTGGATTGAGGAGCAAGACAGCATGGTGGTTTAAGTCTTAGCTCTGTAATGAAAACCTGGGTGGGAGACATGGCTCTCAGTCTCACAGTCTAAGACACTGCCCTTTGGAGTTACCTATTCTTACTTGGTAGGTTGTATTAGTTTCCTATTGCTGCTCTAACAAATCATTACAAGCATAGGGATGTGAACTGACTCACCTCTACTGTCTTCTAGTTATAGAGGTTAAAAATCTAAGGAGGTTTCACTGAGTAAAGGTCAAGGTATCTCCAGGGCTATATTTCTCCTGCAGGCTCTAGAGTCAAATCTATTTCCTAGTCTCCATGTTACACAAGCTTCCCACACTCCTCCATTTATGGTCCTCTTCCTCCATCTCTACCAATTTTAAAGGTAGGCTGCATCTTTATTACACTGAAGTCATCAGATGTCTGATTGCCTCCTTCCCCTTGTATCCCCACTGGGACCACCTATATAGGATGACTCTCCCAACCCAAGTGAGCTGGTCAGCAAACAAAATGCCTGTTGCCATGTAATAAAATACACTCACAGATCTGAAGACAAGAGTGTCGACATCAATGGGGACTGATATTCTTCCTGCCACAGATGGGTGTTTAGAGAATCAAGGGAGACATATTTGACCAATCATTCTCTTCTATAACTGCTGGAGATTTGTGTATTTGGCCTGAAGCCCCTGGGTTAATTCCTAGCCCTATCTTAAAGTTTGAGATGGATCTAGTCTGATCCATTTGATCCAAACTTCCTTTCTCCTGGAACCACTTGGGGACCTTCTAAAGGTCCAAGGTCAGCCTACCCAAAAAACAAGAGTACCCACTTCTTTGTTCTTTATAGGGAAATCTCCCTTGCAGGACTCAAGATCAAAACATATCCTTGCCTTGACCTCAGTGGTGCTTCTCCCTAGAGAGGTGGAGCAAGATATTGGTGTGTCTCAGAAATTAAAGGAAAGATTCTGAACCTACTGCTGCAATGTGGGAGTGGGTCCTAGGCAAAGTGAATATGACATAAATGTGGAAAGAAGATGGAATGATAATTTTAATAGTAGCCATAGCCATTTATTGAGTGATATCTATGTGTCAGGCTCTGGGATATAAGGCTCATGGGGTATATCAGTTATACTCCATCACAGTAGTATGGACCAGTGAGCAATATTATGGGAGTGAAAATCATGGGCAATTATGCATATGAGTGGAAACAGCCTACTGTGAGTGAATACATGGAGGAAAAGAGATTCAGATTCCTGTTATCCATCCTTTGACTGTGGTGGGGACTCTTAGCTAGGAGAGAAATGGAAAACTAATTCTTCTCAGCTGAGCCTCAGTGAGAGGTATTGTAGTTAAAGTTTTCCTGTGTCCCACCTGGCCCATAGTCGGGACAAATCTCTTTCAGCCACCAATCCTGCAGCTACTTGGACCCAAGTAAACACACAGAACCTTATATTAATTAAAACTGCTGATCCATTAGCTCAGGTCTACCACTGACTAGCTCTTACATTTAAACTAACCCATAATTCTTATTTATGTTTAGCCACATGACTTGGTACCTTTTCTCAGCTCTGCCTTCATATCTTGTTTCCTCTGTGTCTGGCTGGCGATTCCTGACTCAGCCTTCTTCTTCCCAGCATTCTCTTCTCTGCTTGTCCCACCTATACTTCCTGCCTGGCTACTGGCCAATCAGCATTTTATTTATTAACCAATCAGAGCAACACATTCACAGCATACAGAACGATATCCACAGCAATATATGGCAAGGGTCTTTCACAAGAAGGAAGGTGTCTACTGTGTCCATTACTGCTCATGCCCATACATACAAATATATGACCTCCATGGCAGATCACTAGAAAAGATGAGTGATCTTTTCCACCTGGTGTAGCATGATAGAGCCTGGGAGTTAGGTCTGCTTTGTATGCCAGCTCTGCCACATGAACACTGTGACCTTAGGGGATCAAGCTTAGTTCTCTGTGTTCTGACTTCTCCTTTGTGTAAATGCTGATGCTGTTGACAATAGCAAACACTTGTATCACTGTGTGCCATATGTCAGGTACTGCTCTCAACAGGCCAATGAGGATGATCAACATATTCCACAGGTAAGAAACTGTGGAACAGAAAGTTTACATCAAGCAACCTGCCCCAAGTCATAGAACTGATTGCAGTCAGTGCTGGCTCCAGTCTCAGGAGTAACTGCTGTTCTCCATTGCCTCACAACGGGGCTGCTACCATTCACACGTGCCTTCTAGAAGCACACACAATGGTATAAGGAGGTAGATGGGTGTCCTAATTAGCTTTAACTGTCAACTTGACAGAGTTTAGGGTCACCTGAGAGAGTTTTAACTGAGAGATTGCACAAAACAGATTGGCCTGTGGGTATGTCTACAGGTGGTGATCTTGATTATTAACTGATGCAAGGGGTCTCAACCCTCTGTAGGTGGCATCATCCCTAGGTGTGAAGCATGAGCCTACAAGCAAGTCAGAGAGCAAGCCAGCAGACAGCATTTCTCCCATGATTTTGCCTTAAAGCCTTTGCTTGAGTTCCTGCCTGACTTTTCTCAGTGATGGATTATTACCTGAAGTATAAACCCAATAAATCCTTTTCTCACCTAAGTTACTTTTGGTCAGAGTGTTTTATCACAGCAACAGAAAAGACACTAGAATACTGAGTAATGGGGCCCCCACCACCATTAATGGATGAATGCTTTTACATTTGAAGTTGGCTTCATATTGCAGGGGCGGAGTCCTTTGAGAAGGAACATCTTGGATCTCTCTTGTTCTATGTCTTTTTGCCTAGCACATTCATGTGCTTCGGATCATGGGATGTAGGAGCAGGAATAACTCTCCTGATCCCACTCGCCAGGTCTCCCCAGCCTCTAGAACTGATAGGTAACAAATCTCTGGTTTTGACAGACTATCCAGTCCTGGGTATTCTGTTACAGCAACACAGAATTGACTAAGGTAATGGCTCACCTAATCATAAGACTTTTATGAATTCAACAAAGTATCCATGAAATGTGTGGGTATACTGACTCATATATAGTAAGAGTGTAGTAAATACAGATAATAGAATAGCATGTGAGCAAGTAAACAGCTCACATGTTTGTTTGGGGGTATAAATATAGGTGCTTTCAAATGGCCGTGGGAGTGAGCAGAGAGAGTTGCAAGGGAATGCAAGTCTTCAATGGGACCATGGCAGAGACAGCCCTGTCCACCCCAGCAGATACATCTGAGACTGGTGTCACCTTTGGGTTTTCCATGCCATGCTGTATTGGGTCTGGTTCTCTCTAATGAAATAGAGACAGCTCAACTTTGATGGTTGGGTTAGGGGAATCCTGCTTAGCAAAGTCAAGACAGGGTAACAAGAGAGTATGGTTATACTGGCAAATCCATACTCACTGGCCCCTCAAGCCCAGGCTCCAGTGGTAAGCTCTGGCAGATGCAGGCGGCTTAAGTGGCAAGAGGACAGTGTGTGTCCACCAAGGAAAGGAAGCCAGATCTGAGGCCTTGCAAGTGTCTAGAGAAAGCCAGTAACGTCTGGTCTAGCTCTGCTATCTCTTTTGCTGTATGGGACCATTAGCACCAGTATTACAAGATAGCTGTGTATCACATGCCTTGGCCATACAAGGACATCCCATCTTTCCCAGTCACCCCCAGGAAGTCCTCTCTGTCATCTCTGTTCTTAAAACAGTTCAGTTGTAAGACACAGCCTATGAATCATTGCAAGAGCCAGGTGTCAGGGAGTCCCACTATCATTGCAGTCCTGAGTAGTGACATTTGCAGGCACAAGTTCCTCCTAGACCTCTTCCTGGGCTTACATCACCAATCCAACCACAGAACGCAAAGGACAATTAGCCCTGCCAGATGGGGGATGTATTGAGAACCTTCTCCCAGGAAATAGCCAATTAAAGTCTGGGTTTTTAGAAGGCTGATTGATTTGCTCAAAGGAGCAAACTCCAGGCTGCAGGAACTCCTCAGCCTTGCATTTTCCTGTTTGCTAAAACAGATCTAAACCCTGGTGGATCCCGTTTGCATATGGCTCTGTGCAGAGCCCGTTGATAATTTCTCTGCTTCAAAGCACTGGCTGGGCATTGGCAGGCACATTTATCTGACCATTCAACTCCATTTCACTTTACCCTTTCACCCAGACTGCCCAGCAGAGGCTGAGAGCAAAACACTGGGGCGGTGGGTTGGCCATGTTGGCTGGTGCAGTTGACATCACAGCCTCAGGAGCGTGGAGGGCAACACTACCTCTGGTGACGCAGGACAGTCTCACTTGGCATCCATCCACAGCCAGGCTAAGCCGGAGGAATGAAGCTCGCCTGTGGCAGGCAGATCGGGTTGACAGAAACGCCAATGAAAAGCTCATCTCTCACAGAAGGAAAGAGTACCTCTGATCCAGTTAGCATTGACTCCAAATTTGATTTTTAGATTCTAAAATGAATAATATGTGATTCTGTTTTATTGGTTCAACCAGAATTAATGAGTAAATGAAAAAAAGAAAAACAAAGAAAGAAAGCAAAAAGCCCTCCAGGGAGAGGAGAATCATTGCAAATTGCATCCTAATGTTTAAGCAGCACCAAGCACGCTGGCGTCAGACAGGGACAGAGCATTTTATTCAAGTTATGTCTTCCAATGTCCTGCCAGCTTAGTGCCAGGGAGTGGGCACCCAGAAAAGAGAGGACACTAGGTGCTGTCTGGGTCAGTTCCCTTCTCATTCTGGCCTCACACAAGGCAGCTCTGGTCCCAGGCATCTGCCGGCTTTGAAGCCAAAAGCCACAGTGCCATAGAAGCCAAGGATGCTGCTTACAGAGGGCAGACCGGCCAGGCCAGCAGCCGAGAAACGTGCAGGGTTAGGAGTGCAGGGTCTGCTAGGACCCAAGGCTCCATGGGAAAGCCTAGTACCATCCCCGGCTCTTAGATGGATCCCAAGGTTTCATGAGAAAGCCCAGTTCCATCCCTGGCTCTCAGACGGATCCCAAGGCTTCATGGGAAAGCCCAGTTTCATCCCTGGCTCTCTGATGGATCCCCCTGCCTCTTTCTGACTTAGAGATGAGGTCTCTTTCCAGCCCTGTCACTAAGTGGTCCAGGCTGGCCTCTAACTCACAATGATATGCCTGCCTTAGCCTTTTGAATACTGGGATTGTAGAAATAAACAACATGTGTTCACAGTGTGTGTGTGTGTGTGTGTGTGTGTGTGTGTGTGTGTGTGTTTACCACTGTCTGTGTACGGAGGTCAGAGAACATCTCTGAGGAGTCAGTTCTTTCCTCCATCTTTACATGATTTAGAGATTCTAACTCGGGTTACCGGGCCTGCACTATAAACTCCTTTACCCACTGAGCCATCTCACAGGCCTCCGTATACTATTCCCACCTTCAAGATGGTTGTGGGAATAATCTATGGTGTTGGAGGCTCTAGTAAAATCTCCACTATACCACAGTACTTAGTTAATGGGTGTTGGGTACAATATGGAATTTTTTTTCATCTCTAACTCAACTATTTTTGGAGAAACCAAGAAGGAGCACTGACCATTAGGCTTTCCAGTTGATTACCACAGTCACTGGCTGGCCAGCCCAGCCTACTTGGAGAGTAACAAGCCAATAAGAACCTCTCTTAGAAACAAGGTGGATAGCAGCTGAGTAATGAGAGCCTCGCCTATCCTCTAGCCATCATATATACATGTACACATGTGCATGCTCCTGCACACACATAAACATACAAATACACACAAATCAAAAAGGTAAAAGAAAAAGAAAGCCAATGAGCCATCTAAGCAAGCCGGTCTATTGAACTGATGCTAGCCACTAGCTGCATCCCTTCCCCAGTACCTCCTCCTACGACACGTGTGACCATGATCCTCTGTTAGCCCCTTCTGGATTGTCACTTCCCTAAGAATGGTAAGTGCACTGTTCAAGGTTGCCATGTTAAAGAGGAGTTTGTGACCTGAGAAGTTGAGTTCAACTTCACAGTCTCCCCGACTGCTGTGAGCGCACCCAGCCTAGAGGGAAGCACGCTGTGGCTGAGTCATAAGCATAACCCTTCTTCATGCTCTGCTTCCCTCCTTCTACCAGGAAACCGTCACACACATCCCAAAACTACCACAGCCTTTGTGTTGTGTTGTTTCATCTCTAATTCAGGGAAGATTTGGCATCATTTCCCCATAGCAATCCCCACATTCCTCAACTAGGGCCATTTCCACTGTGGCCATGTGAGAGAAATGAATCCAGCCCATGGTGCCATTATTTAAAGTTGGTATAAGACTCATATTCTCGTTGGAGGGGAACTATTTTGATCACAGAGCTTCAATCACCAAGAGTGTCACAAATCAGATACCAAAAAGCCACCAAAAGAAAAGGCAGTAAACTGGAGTTAGGAGCCTTTGTGTGCAGTGTGTTCTAGTACATGGATGCAGAAGACCTGCCATGAATCTTTAAGAGCACCATAGCTCTGTCGGCCAAAAGACAGGATGAGAGTGTCTCAGCAAACTATGAAATCACATGGTAAATAAAAAAAATCCAATCCAGCCAAGAGAAGTAAATTGGAAGGTATCAGAAATCAGGTCAGCAATTTGTCAGCTATTTGAAGTTCTGAGCAGAGAGCCTGGACTTGGGTATTTCAAGTTTTAGATTTTCAATTTTGATTCCTAAGAGAATCAACAGAACAAAGAACACCTAGCAATAAAGCCAGAGCAGAAAGGGTGGCACTACAAAAGACTCTAATGAACAAGCGCTGCCGCTCTTCGGGACCCAGGCCTCCCTCACCTTCTCTCAGATCCCCAGCCTGACCGTCTGTGAGATGCTTTGCTGAGTGCGTTGTGTCCATTTTTCCATCGCATTTCACTAACCTAAGACATACATCCTATCAGTGTCTGTTTCCCAGCCAAAGCAATTAGACTCAGGAAGGTTAAGTCATCTGTTCAAGGGTCCGCAGCAAGGAATAGAGCCAGGAACTCATTCTATGTTTCTTGAATGGGTGAATGGATAGATGGAAAAGGTTTTTTACAAACACTTCTCACATCCTTTCTTTTAAAACTTTTTATTGATTCTTTGTGACAGAATGTCACATCATGTACCTCAATCCCACTCATCTCCCTGTCCCTCCATTTCCACCCTCTGCCCTTGCAACCTTCTCCGCAAAAAGGAAACAAAAAAATTAAAATACAGAAAACCCAAACCAAAACAATATCTTGCTACAGTAGCTGTGATGTGTCCCGCTATGTCATGCAGTACATCCTTTCACCAAAACAGCTTGACTTGCAAATGTTCACTGCAATGAGTCACTGGTCCAGTTGGAGGCCTGGGTTCTGCTGCACTATCAATGCTGGGCTCTCAGGGGAACTCTTCTCAGATATCCTGTTGTCGCCCTGTGGCATGGAGATCCTGTAGCTTTGGTTCTGCAGGACCAGCCCTGTCATATGCTCCAGCAGTTCTTAGATGGGGTAGATATTGGGGTGGGCGAACTCAAAGCCCTGAATCTGGGCCTGGGTGGCAGCTGGGGTGGTTATCCTGCCTACTCTCCTGCACCTGTGCCACCAGGACCAGCTCTCCTGCTTTGCCCAGTGAGGGATGGGGCCAGCTCTCCTGCCTGTGACAGCTGGCAAGGGATGGGTCCAGCTCTCCCATGCTCATGGCTCCCACTATCAGGGCTAGCTCTGTCACACCCATGCCACCAGGGCCAGGTCTCCAGCACTGCCCTGGTAAGGGGTGAGGCCAGCTCACCCATCTGGCAATCTGGCAACTTCTCACATTCTTAAAGGCTTTGTTTAGACTACAACAACAGGGCTTTCACTGCTTTGTAAGAGAATACTTTATTAGTTTCTGTACTCAAACCCATGTAGATAAGATATTACATATTTAATACAATGTGCTACTACTGTGCAAATGGGAAAAGGTTATTTTAACAGTTCTAGACCAATATGGCTGTTAATTTGAGTACAATGCCAATTCAACACAGTGAATTGGGATACTTTTTTCCAAAGTTAACAACAGGTGCTTTCATTCCTACTGAATTCATTTGATTGACAGAAAGTCACCTTCTACTTGGAAAATGGCAGGTCCCTCCCCTGTGATTCATCTATCCATCACCAAGATGCCTGAGATCGCCCCATCCATCAACACCATGTTATTAGTTGCTATCACCAGAGTGCAAACAAGGTGGGTCGGTGCTTGCCTGACTCATGAGCTCATTAGCAGCCCCTGAGCTTAGCCTTCAGCCCAGACTTTTCCAGTGGAAGCTTGTTACCAGTAACAGAACTGATTCCTACACAGAGAGTTCTTTTCTCTCCACCCTACACTTTCCCCAAAAATGAGCAGCTTGCAAGCCCTCGGTGAGGTTAGTGGCAGAATAATTGGAGGGCAAATCTAACAGAGTGAGAGGAAGGAACCTGCAGTGGGGGGGGGGGGTTGCTGAAGATCCATTGGGACATTGACCTGGGGTTCCATCCTGTTCTGAGTCCTTCATCTCTCTAACTACACTGCTCCCCTACAGGGGTCTAACCGCCATTCCTGATCTGGACTCCCCAGTGCCTTCCCCCTAACCAAACCATCGCCCCACATCCACCAGCCATAGCAGCCAGAGTAGACATCTAGAAACATGAACCAGATGATTCACAGAGCTCCTTCACTTCAAACTCAACACTCTCCCTTCTCATTTAACCAAAACCCACATTCCAACCTGCTCAACCAGGGTCTCCCTTGTCCTGCCCATCACATACTTGCCTCCACCACATGGGCCTCCCTGCATCCAGGATCATCCCTTCATCAGGATCTGTGTACTTGATGGGACCCCAGGATAGACCCTTGCAGTCATTCAAGCCTCGGTTCAGTTGCCATCAGCCTGTACGAGGACTTGCCTGTGCGCAGGTATGCGCACCGTGTGAGTGGCTGGCAGTCACAGGGGCTCATCTGGGATCGGAGTTACAGGTAGTTGTGACTCTGCAGGAGCAGTAAGTGCTCCAAACTGCTGAGCCATCTCTCCAGTTCCTAAAATAAATTTTTAAACTCATATGTGAAACAATCTGAGCACAACATTCTTCTAGGATTATGTACAAATTTCTTCTCATCTTTACCAGCTGCCATGCCTGTAATTATTTTGACAGCCATTCTTGTTAGCAACGGTTTTTCTATCAAATTGTTCAATGTGTGCAACTTGCTTTTCCTGAAAAACAACTCTCTCTCTACCCATATTTTTCTGAGTCATTCAAAACTTGATTACATTATTAGTATGGTAACAAGCTCCAGTAGATCAGAAATGCTGGGAATAAAGGAAGTTCTCTGGCCGTTGAGAGGAGGAGATATCTGAAACACTAAGGGTCCCCTCCAGCTGGGACTGCCAGTGCCTTGTGGACCCTGTCAGTGGCTTCTACAGAATAAGTGGGTGGAGAACACAGGTGAATTCCCCAGTTGGTTGAGTGAAGCAGGTCAAGAGATATTCCTTTGTATGGTGATGAAGGTTACATGGAAAAATGTTTTCCCTCCCGAATTATTATATTCTTTTTCATATTATCCTATGTCTGTCAAATATTGACAACACCACAGCATCATCTCACAAATAGGGAGGAGGCTGTGCTCTTGGCGGAGTCGAAGACACACATGGCTGAGAGTTTCTCACTCTCAGAGTCTCGCGGCTTTATGCTAGCAATTTGCACCTGCTACCTCAGGTCTTCATGGTCACCTTGTAAATCGAGTGTCATGAAAAATGGCTTTATGAGTAAGCAATTGTATTCACTCATGAGTGCCAAAATGTAAGACAGATCTCTTGATACTACAGTCCTTCTAGCCCCAAAAGCCACCAAATGCAGTCAGCAGCTCCAAACCTGTGAGCCACCATCACTGACCAAACCCTTATTTATGTCACTGGCTTGACCTTCCTTTAAATGTTAAATAGAAACAAGATCTTCCCTCATTGGCCCCATCCATCTATATCCTCTTACCCCTGACAGTATCCTGGTACCCCCTTTTCTCATCTACAAGACACCTGTACACAAGACAGGTATGTCCTCAGCAAGCTTGGTCTTCCGGGCCCATGCTGTACCCTTTTCCTTTGCTCTTCCTGAAGTGTAGTTTTCTTGCTCTGCTTTCTGGTGTATATATTAGTCCTTTTGCCTCCTTGCATTTCTGTACTGGTGTATCCCTGACCCACAGGAACTCCAGGCCTTTGCCTTACCTTGCACAGAGCCAGACCCGACACGTGGCCTGCACTCTTCACCAATACTCCGCATGTCTTCTATAGATATGCCTTATTACAGTGGCCCAAACTGTGACTAGATCCAGAGACCAGATGGGGCTCCCCAGAAAAACCCAGACCTTTGCTCCCATGATTCAGCAGAAACACAGCCCATGGGTTTGTCGGGGTGAGAAGATGTAAAAGTCAAGAGCACTGGGTATGGGAAGAATGCCTTCAACACCAGGCACAGTTGGTATAGTCTGCGTGGCAGCTTTAGGCATGGGGGACCCTTCCCCGGGACCTTAGCAGTCTCCTCTCTACGCCCATGACATCAAATGTTCCAATTATCAAAGACAAAGCCTTCTAACTAGACACGCAGGAGAGAGAGAGAGAGAGAGAGAGAGAGAGAGAGAGAGAGAGAGAGAGAGAGAGAGAGAGAACAAGAGCCAAAAAAGAAGCCAGGCACCATGGAGACTTGGCATCCTGATGGCATTCCCTCTCGTTTTATTGATTTCTAGAAAAAGACTCAATTAGCAATCACAAAGAGGATCTCTAAGCAACTAGAAGGAAGTTGGATGTCCATAAGAAAAAAGCCCCAGTGTTCTAGGCGCATGAGAAGGTGGCTTGGCTGGGAAAGTGCTTGCCATACAAGCATGGGAGCTTAAATTCAATCCCCAGAATCTGCATAAAGATCCAGGTGTGGGTGCCTTCCTGTCATCCCATGAAAGCCTGGCAGGTGACAACTGTAACCAAGGATTTGCAAGAGACTAGCTCCCCGGAAGTGCCAGAGTTACCCTGGTGGGCAGCCAGACTTGGGGTTTTATAGATGGGATCCACTTCCTGTCTGCAGAGATGTAAGGAGTCCTAGCCACACTCGCCTGCTGCCATCAACTCCACCATGCTTTTCCTTGCTATGCCGAGTTGACGATACAGCCTTCAAACCATGCGTCTGAATGAGTCCTTCCTCCATCCCGGAAGTGGCTTCTGTCAGGTATTTGGCCCCAGCAAGGAGAAAGGTAAATGGATAGGGACCCCTCTCCTGCCTCCACTCACAGAGATTAGGAAACACAGCTCCCTTCAGTCCTAAGCATGCGCTTTCTCCCAGACCTGACAACAATCCCTTATTCAGAGGACAGAAGTCAGAATTCATTACTTCACTCAATTATTCAACCAACACTGGCTTCATACTCTGCTTTGCACACCACACTCTAACCATCGATGTTAGAAAAATTCAATGTTATTACTTTTCAAGCCCTGTAAAACTATTTAACCAAGACACCAACGGGAATGAATAAGTAACAGAGGGAAGGAGATGTTTAAATCTCACAGAACCTCGGATCTGACCAGCTTCCGTGGTAATGGTGAAAATACCCGCTTGATGAAGTGGTGGAGTTAACATTGTTCTATTATTCCCTTTCTCTTTATTAAGGCCCTGGAAGTGATGGAGTGAGCTTCCAAGATGTTACTCTTTCATGAGCAAACTATTCCGAGACCCAATCTGCCTGTATTATGTAATAATACATCTTCCCCAGAGAGGGTCCCAGTGAGGCTGCTCATTTCTCATTCTGAAATCCAATAAGGCCTGTTTCCACATTGCCTGAGCGTGTGAGAGAACGCGGGGAGAAGTGCAAGGACCAGAGGGTCCAGACCAATCGGTGGCCCTGACAATCAGTATTAGCTGCCAGGATGGTCGGAGCCCCAGGGGGCAGAAAAAAGGAGGCGTGGCTTCCTGCTCCCAGGTGCTGTGGTGGATGTTTTCTTTCCCACCTACTGCCTACTTCTCTCTTGCTACAAAGGCGGCTTCTGGGAGGCCAGAGTCTGCTCTGAACTTGCTTACTGTCTGGTAGGAGGCTCTCCAGGGGCTTGGAGGAGGAAGCTGTATGTGGAAGGAACCAAGAGGCAGTTTTGGATACTGCCCAATGCCCACCTGGCCCAGGTCAGAAAGTCTGCAAGAGCAGACCCATAATTCTGAGCTCAGAGACTGGAGATGAAGCGCCACCCCTGGGTTCCGCTCCTTACCTCATAAAGTGAGGCTCCACCTGCATAAATAAAACAGATCTCTGAGGGAAGGGGAGGTTGGCAGGATCTGTGTGCTCCGGGGGCCCCTTGCAAACAAGGCTTAAACCAACAGTAGCTGCTTCTCCTTGCCTTCTGTGTACCGACTTGGCCCCAAAGGCAGGCCTAAAAGGCCTTCTGTGTTTGTCTGAGGTGTTAGCAAGCCGAGCAGGCAGGCAGAAATGTGCATAACCTTTGAGGGACCTTGGTCCTTGAGTCTCTCTGGGGAAGGGCTACCTGGGAACACACACACTAAGCCTTTGCCACACTCTGCTGCCTTCTGCGGGAAGGAAAACAGTCAGAGAGAGCCAGGAAGGGAACAGAGCAAAGTCAGTTGTTGACAGGAATAGCCAGAGTAAAGAAACCAGATGTGGGCCAGTGTCCGAAGCAGGGACAGCCTGCTGCATAATTCATCCACTGTGCTTCTGTGTATGTGTGTCTGTTTTGAAGGTTAATGATTTGTTTGCTGGCTCGAGGTCCCCTCCCCTGATCGTTTCTGTTAACACAAGAACAGTAGGCTTGGTACAAGCACAAACATCCTCATCTGGCAGACACGGAGTTTGCAAAATTATCCTTCCAGCTGCAGAGAAGTTGTGACATTTGTAATAAGTTGCCAGTCATGAAAGGCACAGCCCCACCTCAGAGGAATGCATGGCTGAATTCCTCAGCAGCTTTGGTTCTTAACTGTCTCTAAAGGAAGGGAACTTTCCAGCCCATGGCCCAACGCATTTGAAAAGGAAGTGGGGCCATTTTTCTCCTAGGAGGCTAGTCTAGTCCACAGGACCCATTGGCTTGACTTCGGTTCCCCCAGAATGTGTGCAGTGTGTACCAGTTCCCTGCACAATGCTCTGACACGTTAACTGCCAGAAACAACTTCAGCTCATGGAGACAGACATCGCAACAGGAAAGGCACGGTAGAGTTCATAGCTGTGGGAACATGGGTTGGAGGCTTCTCATACATAGCATGAAAGACCAGAAAACGGAGCACGGTAGGAACCAAGGACTTGATATTGCCTTCCAAGGCTTGCCTTCAGTATCTACTCTGCCTGTCTCAAAATAGTGCCATAGCTGGGGAACAAGAGTTAAAATACCGGCCTTGGGGTGGGTTCGGAATCAAACCATAACACAATGGGTATGCCCAGGCAAGCTCCTACGTGACAGGAGTGCTTCCTGCCTGGCTCACACACAGTGAGCCACGTTCCTTTTTGTTGTTGTTGTTTTAGAGAGGAAGGAAATAGGCTGAGCCTTCAAAACCACAGGATCCCAGCTTGGGATGGGCAGTGAATGCACTCAACCTATGGGTCGAGACTTCTTTGGGGGGTCACATATCAGTAGCCTACATATCAGATATTTACATCATGATTCATAACAGTAGTAAAATTACAGTTATGAAGTAGCAACAAAGTAATTTTCTGGGGTCACCACAACATGAGAAACTATATTAAAGGGTCGCAGCATTAGGGAGGTTGAGAACCACTGCTAAGGGGTAAGAAAGGCTGCATTTCAAATGTCAGTTTAGGCCTCTCTATATTCTACTTACTCCAGTAACCTTGGGTATATATTTCATCTGAGCCTTGTTTTCCAACTTGGCTGCTAAGAAGCCTAGAGATGTATGTGAGAGCCAAAGCTCACTGTCATAGCTTGATACACAATATCTGTTGCTGTCACCCATCATTACCACAGTGCAATCAGACACCCATTTCCCCCACGATTCCTAGCCAGAGATGCTATATATCCATCAGCCTATTGTTCCACAGGCATCTTGGCAGTCTGTTTCAGCATGGTCCTGTCCTGTATCAGAGTGCTAAGGTTCATAAAAAAAATAAAAAATAAAAAAAGAAAGCTACCCCAAGAATCTAAGTTCATCTGTGAGTGATCTGGGCAGTTAGAAGAATTTTGTCATTTGAGTTCAAACCAATGCAAAACGGTGGGATTCCTATGGATGCCAGGAAGCTGCTCACCGTCCTCTGTGGTGGCGCCTGCTTTATTTCTAGGCACCATCTCTCTTCCTCTTTCTGCTGATGTGCATGTAGCAGACATACAGAAAAGTACACCTGACATAAGCTTAGGGATCTAAGCTGGCTTACGACTGCCAGGAGATCAGGCCCATCTCTGGGACTTCAGGACACTGTCCTTCCTCCTATCAGTGCCACCCAGGATAACATGACCGTGAACTCTCACCACAGAGGTCCATGAAGCCTGTTTTACCATTTTGACCTTATGTTTAAAAGCATCATTTGCACTGACCTCCTCTCACTCTCAGCTCAAGTACATAAAAGCAAATAATGGAAGAAAGAATTTTCTTTTGTGTCATTAATGTCTGCCTTTTCATGATCTCCCTTTCCAATAAGCTCCTGGAATCTGAGTTAAATGTCTCCCAGAGCCTGTACATAGTAGGTTTTCAGGGTGTGCTGGGTAAAAGGATGACAACACCAGTTTCCTCAGCATCCTTACACAAAAGAGAGATTCGAGTTGATGAGGTAGGACACCGAGGAAGTACACAGGCTATATTGGCACTAGCCAGCCCGTGGTCCGATCCTGCTTTACTAAGTTCTAGTCACAATAACTTGTTTCTCCCTGTCTTCAAACATATTCACATTTTTTTTTCCACGAAGGAGAAGCTGATTACAAAACATTCAGGCTATAAAGCACTTCCAAGAGAGGATACTCTGCTGGACTTGAGGCCACTTGCTGAGTATGTGATGACTCAGAGCTGAGTAAAGTCATTTTGCCCATCACTAGCTTCTAGGCTAAAGGACGATATAGGTCCGTCAACTAATGACTGCAAGATTAAAAAGACACTATGTGCAAAGAGCACAGAGAGGAAGGAGGAAAGCCTGGGAAACGCTACACTGCAGAGGGCTTGGAGAATTAGTAAGGTTCATGCAGAGAAGGAGGAGACAGGTGGAGGGAAGACATAAGTAAATAGTGCTGGTGTTCAGTGGTAGTTGACAGAATCAGCCAACTAGTTGTTTTCAGTCAGTGTCTGCTGTGATGGGTCATGGGCTATCCTTGAGATGCTGAAAACTCAACCCCAGGTAAAGACTGGAAGACAGGAGATGAGCAGGCCACACTGAGGGAATGGGGTGAGCCACCTAGAACAGATACTTTCTCCCGAGGAGGGCACTGTGCATGATTGTACTGACTTGCTGACTGCTACTGCACCCAAGGCAGACATGAGCAATCAAACACATCACTCTTTGGAGATTCACACAGGAATAACCTGATCAACAAAGAACTCTGAACAATCACTACAAAGTAACAAGAGTTGGCATCATTCAGTTATACCTGGCAACTTCCCTCACCTCATAAATGCTACAACTCCTGGCTTTGGTCCACCATACCCTGACACCACAGTGAAACTGTCTTTCTGTAAGGTCCACACTCTTCTCCCTGGCTATATGCAAAGGTCCTCACCTGATGTAAGGCTGTCCCCACAATCCCTGGATACTCACTTCCTCCCCATGAATCCAGTTCACCAGTTCCATCTCCTTCATCCACATGTTTTTAAGCCCTGTCTACACTCCCTGCCCAATGGTTCAGATCTGGTCCACTAGTTCTTGGCCTAAGCTAGTTTCTCACTCCCAGAAGCCAGCCACTCTGACATCCCTGAGAGAGAGTAGCCACTCCCGAGGTGGCTTCTACATCAGTGCAGGTTGGGAAGAGTTTAAATCCCAGCTCAGCTTTCAAGGGACGAATTATGGATTATTGAGGCCTCCTCCTCATCTGGCAGCCATTTGCAGTGTCCACAACCATCTGGCTGCTTTGGTCCTTGGGAGAGACCCTTGATGAAAGACTCTGCCAAGCAACTGGATAGAAGCTAGCATCTGAAATTAAAGTCTAGGATTCATCTATTGATTTGGAATGAGCTGACTTCCCAGAGCCCCAGCACACAGCCCTTCTAGCAAGGAGAAGGAAAATATGTATGAACACACACACACACACACACACACACACACACACACACACATACACACACACTCTACAAACTCCACGTTGACTTGAATGAATCCTAGATCTAAGCTAGGCATGTATTTTATATAAGAAAAAGCTACCACAAAATATTTAATATTAGCCTCATATGTGTGGCTGGTTTTTGTTGATATTGTTCCTGTAATGATATGATTTCAATTCCCAGGACAGCCCGCCATGGGCGTCACACTCTTTTGTCACACTCTTTGTTCTAATTCCTGTTCAGAAGACTACTTTTAACAGCTACAAAACCAAACAAAAGCAGTAGCAACTAGTAGCTCAGATGTTTGGAGCAGAAGGGAAAGTTCCAAGGAGCTAACTAGGCAAAGAGTACTGTCTGCAGCTTCCTGGAGTGAGGCTAACCACTCGTCACCCGAGACTACTGATCCCCATCATTGCTGCTTGCTGGTAAAAGGTAGAATCTTTGACTTGGAGCCCTTTATCCATGGCTTGGGAGTAAACTGGGATGCTGGGAAAGTGAATGCAGGCCAAGACATTCTCAAGAGCATGAGTTTCCTAGATCCCAAGGAGACAATGCTCTCAGTTGCCAGACAGAAAAATATTTGGGAAAACATCTACTAGCAAGGCAGTCCCAGGTGTCCTGAGAGGCCACAGGCTGCAGAGAGCTGGTCACTTACAACAGCCCCTTGCGCTTTCTTAGCACTGTGCCCCTCCCCCAGGTCACATTTTGGCTTGCATACATCACTTCAGATGCCCCAGGCAAGGCCAAGTGCAGGTCAAAAACACCTCCAAGCAGCTTCATTGTGTCACAGGTTGTCCTCATACACAGGATTCCAAACACACGCGCAAACAACCACGGTAGAAGTGGTTGGTGACTAAGGTTGGCCTTGCATCATCATTCAAGGATAGTCATGTGGGCACCAGTGTTCAGTGTGGAATGGGCAGATTTTTCTAACTGTTGAGAATGTCGTTTTTTTCTTTTTAAATCTCTCATTAAAACGGGAGAAGAAATCGTTGAAATCAATATTGATTGAAGACTTACTTTATACCAGGACCATGCAATTATCTTAAAGCCCACAAGAAAAAGACATCATTTTCCTCATCTTTGACATAAGGAAGTGCACTGGCAAGATGGCTCTGTGTGTAAAGTGGTTGCTGCCAAGCCTGAAGGTTTGAGTTCAAGGCCCAGGACTTACATGGTGGGGAGAACTGACTCCCGAGTCGTCCTCTGACCTCCACACATGTGATGCCCCCGACACTAAAGGTAACTGAGAAGGAAATAAAGACACCAGTCTGAAACAATTCAGCCACGATGCACCTTCCTTTTTATTTCTCCTGTCTCCCTTCCACGTCTCCCCATTTCTCTACTTCAACTTCACCTGTCTTCCCCCTCTTCTTGCTCTTTTTCTCCTTTAGAACCCCTTAGTTCTTACATTATCCAACGTTTACAGGCACAAATACTTGTTTTTAGATATTCTTTCTAGAGCTGGGGGTGAGGCAGGATGCCTGTGATCCCAGCATAAGAGAGGGTGAGGCAGGAGGATCCCGAGTCCAAGGTCAGAGTAGGCTGTTTGGATCTCCTGGGCTGGTGGTCTAAATGCTTAATATTTTCTCTTCTACTTTTAAAATTTTGTGTATGGGTTGTGTTTGTCCACGTGTATGGCCAGTGAGAGTTTGTTTGTTTTGAGACAGGGTCTCTTGTAGCCCAACCTGCCTTTGAGCTTATTATGGAGCCCAAGTTGGCTTGGAGCTCATTATGGAGCCCAAGTAGGCCTTGAACTCTTGCTTCCCTTGTCTCTACCTCTCTCTGAGTCTTATTTAAAAGAATCTTCTTACATGCACACAATATCTACTCATGTTTTGAGTTTATTTAAGTAATTTTCAAGACGGCAACCCTCTAGATTATCTGTTCCCCGTGGGCTGCTTTTTCTAGCTGTTTGCTGCTCTTGTGCTGTGTCTGTTGTGCTGAATCTCTCATTCATTATGGGTATCTGTGATCCCTGACTTCCTCCTACTTCAGGGCGGGACACTACAGCTGGCTGGAAATCCTCCCTGGGCCTTGCTGACTGTGGTGGGAGTCACAGGACCATAGATGGGTCATTTTTATGACCATTATTCTTTTCTTTATATCATTTTGGAGGAATCTTCTCTTCTGACCAGAGTATGAAGACATCTATCCCTGCCCTAGAAGCCAAGTAGAAGACAATGGCTGAAGAGGTTGGCATATCCAACCATTGCTCCTAACCCTTTTGATTCCAATATGATGCCTCACTTCAAGCAAATGCCTCCAACTCCACTTCCTGTTTCCATCTCTCAGAATAAATCCCCAGTCTTCTGTCAATGTTGGTAACAAAGAAAGCATTTATATATCTGACTCCATTACATGAAAAAGGAAGTTGTGGAATCTATGTGCTGCGTGTGAGGCTGGAGGGGGTGTGTGTGTATAGAGTCTAGAGGTCAACCTCCAACCTTACTCCTTAGGAAGCCATCTACCTTGCTCTTTGGGACAAGGTTTTTCACTATCCTGGATCTTGCCAGTTTGTCCAGGTTAGTGGCCAGTGAGTCCCAGGGATCTACTTGTCTCGGCTTTCCCAGCACTGAATACCAGAATGCTAGCATGCTCAGCAATTTTATGTGGGTGCTGGGGATCAAACTCGGGTCCTCATACCTGCACAGCAAGTGCTTTAGCAAATGAGTTCTCTGCTCCTCCACTCCCTAACTACTTTTTAAGTGGGCTTTCCACCAGCCTCCTGATTCTAGTCCTAATACAGCCTCTCTACAGCAGATGTTGGTGCAGCAGATGCAGAGGAAGCATGGCACATCCAGAAGAGTGTTGCATTGGAAAGTGGAGACCATGAGGTCATGATGGCACTGATGGATAAAGGAACAGCAAAGGTGGGCTTGGGGAACCTGGACAAAAAAGGAGACCATCCCTGTTATGGGCCTTGGAAGAACTCTGGATGTTACAAGGTTGAGATTCAGGGGAACACCTGTAGAGCTTGGAATACAGTAGATGGATCCAGGATGAGCCTTCAAGTAAGAAGGTCAACAGGAAATATATCAACAAGCCCTGAATCTCAGGGCAGCCATGTCTTCTCCTGAGCCCTCAGATCACTGGCACACAGAAGACGCTGGAGATGGTAGATGATGGCCATAGCTTTTTAAAGGGAGAAAGGACATAAGATGCCACCTGGAACTCAGAACAAAGAGCTAACTAAGATTTTTTCCAAGCAGGTTCCCAACCTCAGGCCAACATCCCTCACAGCTTCCATGTTCTGTTCTCCTATCCCCCATTTATTACCTGCAAATATGAAGGAGATAACCATTTTAAGGTACAAATGTGGCCTCTTCCTGATCTTTAATGGGACAAGAAGCTCTTTCTATTTCTGATAGCTATGAACTGCATTCATGCCAATTTCCCTGGGCAGGTAGACACATTAAACACAAGCTTCACAGACACATGGGCAAGACTTAAACATTGGTTCTGTGCCTGCTTCTGTGTGACTGTGCCAACCTGGCTCCTGGAGCCTCAGTTTCTACATGTGTGAAGTTGTGAAGTATGAAGAATGGCTTTGTAGAATGTGTGTGTGTGTGTGTGTGTGTGTTGTGTGTGTGTGTTGTGTGTTGTGTATTGTAGTATTTAATATAGTATCTTATATGTGATAAATATTCAATAGTAATCAAAATAATGGTAGTTAATAGTAGTAATAATAATAATAGTAATGATGTTCACATAGAAAGATGCAAAATGTACTGATTCTAGAATTTCTCTAAGTAATGAAGTATTAACCACTATCTACCCAAGACATTGTGGGCAAAGGAACCCAGTGGCCTTTGCTGCAGTCACATTCATCCTGTGGTGCTAACCATGGATACAGAGACAATTAATTTAAAGATATCTTTTGGTTTTAAGTACACAGTTCAGTTGCACTTTAGTTCACAGAAGTGATATATGGAAATTATGGATATAACTATTGGATCTTGAAGTTTCAAAAGAATTTCAAAGTTGTTAGTCAATGATACCTACTGACAATGTGTGACATGGTAACCCAGGTCTCTGAGGCACTGTAAGAGTAGAGGACAGCCAGGACTATTGTCCTGAAAGATATAAGTAGGAAGTTGTGATGGTTTATCTTGATTGTCAACTAACAGACTCTCAATCTCCTAGGAAAAAATGCCACTAGGCATACTCGTGGGAGATTATCTCCATTGAATTAACTGAGGTAGGATGACCTGCCCACTGTGGGTGGTGCCATTCCCTGAGCAGGATCCTGGACTCTACATCGAGGAGAAAGGAGCTAAGTAGCAAAATGCATCCTTTACTCTCTGCTTCCTGGCTGTAAATGTGATGTGACCAGCTCCCTCAAGCTCTGGCCACTGTACCTTCCCTGCCATGATGCATTGTAACCTGGACCTGTGATCAAACAACCTCTTTCTCCCTTAAGTTATTTCCATGAGGGTGTTTTTATCACAGCAACAGGAAAAAGAAAGACAGTGGGGGTAGGGATTAGAGACCTCGAAGCACAGTAGAATATATTATTTTAGCAAAAATAAAGAGAAAGGGCTGAGGAGATGGCTTAGTCAGGAAAATGTCTGCCAAGCATGGAGACCTGAGTTTAATCGCCAGAACAGCTGTCAGAAATAAACAAAAACAGGTCTGGTAGCGTACATTTGTAATCTAATCTCAGCACTAAGGAAGCAGAGATAGGAGGCGTATAAAGACTCACTGGTCAGCCAGCCTAGCCTATTTGGACAGACCCAGGGCAACCAGAGACTTTCTATTAAAAAGAAAAAAAAAACATGATGGGTGCTTCTGGAGGAATTATATCAGAAACTTCTGAGCTACACACACACACACACACACACAGAGAGAGAGAGAGAGAGAGAGAGAGAGAGAGAGAGAGAGAGAGAGAGAGAGAGAGAGAGAGAGAACAAATCATGGAATCAAGAAACTTTCTACAGATCCCTGAAACTTCCACAAACACCCCTCAAAATTCCAAAGAATTCTTGGACGTGGGAAACCTTGGCAAGCAGGTTCACCTCAGTCTGGAGATGATGTTCTGTTTTTGCAGTAGAGACCAATGAGACAAAAGCATCAGCTACCCGAAGCCACGCTGTAACCAAAGCATAGCGCACGTCTCTTCTATTCAGCAAGGGGTGTGTATGTTTGGTCCAGGGCAGCTTAACAACATGTGGAGTCAACCTCATGTCAATATGAGGTCACTGCTCTCAGTGCACATGTTGACCTCTATGGGTACATGAGAAGAAGCTGCTATTCCTTTGTTGTAATAATAGCACAGAGAACATTGCAATAACCTTCTAGATTATTCCATTTTTTTAAGCTCTCTCTGCAACTCTAAATATATCATCAGTATCAGGGTTCTTGCATATTATTATAATACCATTATCATGCCTAAGAAATTTAACACTGATAAAGGCATTTTCTAATATGTATTCTGTTTAAAATTTCTCAAAGATCTTGATAATGGTCTTAACAGTTCATCCTTGGTTTTTCCCATTCTTAATCCCAGATCAAACATTGCATTGGGTTGTCATATCTTTTTGGTATCCTCCAGTCTAGAGTGTTCCTTCTGTGCAAACATACTCTTTCTATCTTTTAGAGTGCTGACATTTCTAGTGTATGCCAACTGCTGTAGGGTGTCCCAGAATATAAGTGTCTGATGACTTCTTCTTTATATCTTCAGGTTGGCGATTTTTGGCAAGAAGACTCCATGAGTGACAGTATGCCCTTCCCACTGCATTCCATCAGAAAGCCAAGCAGTGCCAGTCTGGCTCATCACTGGTACTAAGTGTGATCTCTTGATTAAGATTGGCATTCCTCCTTGTCAAGTTACTCTGTCCCTATGTAATTAGTAAGAGTATATTGGGGTGTTGTATGGGGAGGCCATGTAAATATCTGCCTCCCCAAATTATTGGTTTGTGGTTTTTTTTTTTTTAATCATTGTAGTTACTTCAATTCCCTTTCTAACAGAGCTGAGCAGTGGTGGGAGGACAGCGCCCAGTCTTCACTGGCTGTGCTCTCTCTATAAATCCCATTTGGAAACACGAAGCCTCTGGCCGTTTTCCTCCCTTATGGAAGCACTTACTGGAGAGCACTCCATTTTAAAAATGCATTACATCAAAGCACAGGGAAAACAATTACCAATACTCAATTAGCCTGGCATCGCCTCAGCACTGTAGATGTTCTTAAATGCAGTGCAAGGGGGTTGAACATCCTGAAGGTGAAGATTTATCTCCTACAGCAGCAGGAGGCTCAGGAGCCAAGGTGCGCCTGCACCCCCACCTGGCCTGGCCTAGCAGGTTCTGGCTCTGATACATCCTTGCAGGCTGACTCCTCTCTGTCCAGCCTAAGCCTCCTGCATCTTCATGGGCAGCCTGTGCCCTTCCTTCATGCATTCAAATTCCTTGGTCATGAGTCTCATCTCCAAATAACAAGCCTTACTGATCTTTGAAGGCCAAGGACAAATGTTTGATTCTCTACACGGGTGCTTCCTGATGCTGGAACCCTTTAATCCAGCTCTTCATGTTGTGGTGACCACAACCATAAAGTTATTTTCGCTGCTACTTCATACATAACTGTCAATTTGCTACTGTTATGAATTGTAATATAAATATCTGTGTTTCCTGATGGTCTTAGGTGACCCCTGTGAAAGGATTGTTCAACCCCAAAGAGGTCACAACCCACAGGTTGAGAACTACTGCTCTACACCATTTGTTAAAAATGTGATCTCCCTTTATCTCAGTTCTCTGTGCCTGTGAAATTAGGATACTTGGTGAAAGTGGTGTGTGTGTGTGTGTGTGTGTGTGTGTGTGTGTGTGTTCCCTTGTATGGCTGAAATAATAACTATGATATCCAATGGTACATCAATGAGGTTCAACTACCAAAATCTTTTGAAAGACTTTCATTGCTTTTTGAACACTTCAGTGGTTATCATGGGGAAAGTTAGAGCTGCTGATATTCTTATAAATGTGTAGATTTCAAGAGGTTTTGTTTTGGATTAATTTGGGAACGGGAGGGAGGGAACAGTGTGATTCTTAGGAATGAAATATCTGAACTTAGTCCTCACTGAGGTTCCGAGGATAGGGTTCAGGAGATGTCTACCTGAGCCTCCAGCTGCCCTAGACAATGCACCGTGCATGCTTGCTGCTTAGTAAGTTCTTACTGGTTACAGAAAACTTGAGAGTCACACTGCTTGTGTTTGGTGCTTTGGAAACAATGGCTTTCCCTTTCTCACAACTTCCACAGTCTGCCCTCAGCACATCTCCTTAGAAACAGCATCTCCAGGTCTTCTGTGTTTCCTTCATCACTGTCAGAGAGCAAAGGACCGAGCTCTGGCCCCCAGTACTGTGTATTCAGTCTTCACTGCCCTGTGATCAGGGTCTGGGCCAAGCTATCCTTCAACAAACGGGAGCGGCCTGTTCACAGCATCGGGGGTGGGTGTGACGGTTACTGTTGGCTTTCTACTCGAATGAATTTAGAATCACCTAGGAAACAAGTCTCCTGGCTTATCCCAGGGCTTTTCTAGATTAAGTTAACTGAAATAGGAAGATTCATCTAAAAGGTGAGTGGCGTCATCCCATAGGCTGGACTCCTAGACTGAATAAAAGGGAAAAGTGACCTGAACATACCAACATCTGTCACTCTCTGCTTTCTGGTTGTGCATGCAACGGGACCAGCTGCTTTTAGTCCTGCAACCAAGACGTCTCTGCCATGATGAGCTGTACCCTTGCAACTGTGAGCCAGAAGACTTCCTTCTTCCTCCCTTCCTTCCTTTTTCCTTCCTTCCTTCCTCCTTCCTTCTTCCCTTCCTTCCTCCCTTCCTTCCTCCTTCCTTCCTTCCTTCTTCTTCCTTCCTCCCTCCCTCCCTCCCTTCCTCCTTCCTTCCTTCCTTTGTGTATTTCATTACAACAATAAGAAAAGTAACTGATATGGGGATCATCTCATCCCCAGCACCATTCAGAAGCCACGTAAGATAGGACAAAGCACAGGATTTCATGTCCTCCACTGGCTTTCTGAGGGCCAAGTCTCCTTCCCCTCTCCCCTAGGGTCTTGGCTTTAGCATCTAAACACTGCACATACCTCACTATGGCCCAGAAAATCCTAATTGAGTGTCTAGACACAAGGACACACTTAGCTCCTGTCCCCCGAAACTATGACAAGCAAGGTACAGAGGCAACACTGAAATATCTAAGCTGTCAAAGACCCAAACAAGACAACACACGATGATGGACTTCCGAAGCTTTCACAACAGGGGAATCTCCTCCAGCGGCAGCCAGGCTTCTGCCAACCCCCAAGTGCACCCGGCACATCAGCAGCTGCTGTCTCAGCACCCTCCCCAGATGCCCTTCTGGGCAGGTGGAAGGCATTAGACATGAACGGGGTAATTAAAGCTCCCTGTCCCGGATTTCTTCTTTCAGAAAGCCTATCCTTATCACAGTTTCTATTCAGGTCATTTCCTCAAACCTGAGTATAGAAAATCCCCAGACTCCGTAGCAGGCACTGGGGATGCAGCCCCTTTGAGCGCTAATTAGGTGCAGAACATTTGTCTATCTACCTTTTTGTCTTTGTCTCAGCTCAGTGCGAGAAACAGGTGGAAGCGCCTGCCTATAGTGAGCTCTTCTGCTGTGGAACCACTTTTCATACTTATCTGTGTGACCTGTTGGCCCACCTCTCACTTCTGAGCTGTGATCTCTTTTCAGAAAAGGGGGCATTGCTGTGGCCCTGGGGTCAATCCCAGGCCCTGGCACCCTGCAATGTCATTTCAAATACAGGCTTTGGTGACAGTGGCTAGTCCTGGAGTTCAGCCTTATACAAGTGCCAGCTGAGTTCTGGCCTCAGGGGAGGGTGGGTAGGCCCTTCAGGCTGCAGCTCTCCTGCCCCCAACGACTTGTCTGCAGCCCCCTCCGACCACTCTGGAGCTCTGTGTGAGGACACAGTCACAGCCCAGCACCATCCATACCACCTTCTACTTGACCTATGACAAGGACATGTTTCCCAGGTAACATAGGGAGAGGGCAGGCCCCAGCTGAGGGGTCTCCTGAGAATTTTTCAAATGAGCTTGTCCCTCCTCTTGGACTGAATAAAATCTCCTCTGGGAATAAGTGTACTGGAGTGGGATTCCAAGGGTGGTGGCATTTATGAACTGAACTGCAGCCAAGGAGTCTGCTAAAAGCTAGGTGAACCCACTTCACACAGGGAGCAACACATGAAACGCATCACTCCAGCCACACAGACAGGGTCTCTGATCAACTTCCATGCTGATCTGCCCAGAGACGTGGTTGGCAGCTGATGAGTCCCACAGCCATGTTGAAGCACCCCTGAGCCACTTCCCATCCCCAGAGCAGACTTGCCAGCTCTGGGGATAGTGTGCTAATACAGTGGTTCTTGTAATGGGTGGCCATTCCAGCTTTATCTGGAAGTTCCAACCCCCATTGAGGCTTTCGTAACTGTCATGCCTACAAGGCAGGGCCAAGAGAGGACCTGGAAGAGCTGAGATCCTGATGGGCCAGCTTGCTTGGTTCCTGGACCCTGCATGCTGGAGGTAGACCGAGCAGAGTTCTCCAGAGAATACTGCCGGACTGCCTTTCGCAGTCTCTGTAAACTATCCATTTACTTGTAAATTACCCCACAAAGTAAACCTCCCTTTTAACTACATGGAGTGGCCTTAATAATTTCACCAATAGGTTCTTCCCTTCTGTCGGGGCACATACTTCTCAGAACATCCAAGAAAGAGGTTAGGTTATCTCCCCCAGAAAATGCACATGCACATACCCACTGTTGTCTGGATTGAATTTGAGGGTGTCTCACCCCAAATGCACATGCCGACATCTAATCCTAGTGTTTTGGTATCTGAGGGCAGACCTTTCAGGGGTAATTAGGTCACAGGGGTGGAACCCTCACAAAGTGGATTAGAGCTCTCGTGAGAAAGGACTGAGAGTTCTCGTGAACTTTTTCCTCTATGTGAAGATACAACCAGATGTGGACAGTCGAGAGCCTCATAAGACCCCAGCCATGCCAGCAGGTTGACCCTGAACTTCCAGCCTTTGGAACTACAGGAAACAAACCTCTACAGTTTGGAAGTCATGTGGTTTGTGGGATTCTGTGAGAACACCGTGTGCACACACACTGTACGCACCATCTGCTTTTCTAGCTGCAGTCACAGATACCTGACAATAAGCGACTTAAGGAAGGAAGAGTTTCTTTGGGCTCACATGTGACAAGATGAAGTCCATCATGATGGACAAA
Source organism: Peromyscus leucopus (assembly GCF_004664715.2). NCBI lineage: Eukaryota > Metazoa > Chordata > Mammalia > Rodentia > Cricetidae > Peromyscus > Peromyscus leucopus. Next base: position 93,418,710 of record NC_051063.1, on the reverse strand, counting down.
GTCTGATGGCAATGGATGAGGCAGCTGGTCACATCGCCTCTATAACCAGGATGCAGAGGACAAACAGAAAGTGGGACCTGACATTAAACCTCAAGGACTACCCCCAGGCACTTCCCTTCATCCAAAGGGGCCCAGCCCCACGAGGTTCTGCAACTGTCCCCAAACAATAGCTGAGGACCAAGTGTTCAAAAACATGGGACTATGAGGGACATTTCACATTCAAAACACAACAGTGTGCATACACATATATGTACACACATATGTCCTCATGTGTGTGCATACATATATGTAAACATTGATATATCTTTATATTCATTCCCATGAGTTTCCTGGGTTTTGTGGGGAGAAGTTCCCTAAAGCCCACCCAGAAATCCAGGGAAGACTATTCTGCTGCTCTTAAATATTCCCTAGAACCAGTGGCCCTGGGCTCCCAACAGCCTTCCTGCTCCATGATAGGTTCAGGCCTGAATTCCCGCCATCAGTCTGAGAGGCATGTGGCCCTCTGCAGTGAGGAGCCATCTCTTGTCACTAGCTACTCTTGACCATATCTCACAGCTGTCAGACATTATCTGACTCAAATCTGCCAGGAGGACAGACTGACTTTCCTCGTAGGAGGAGCTCCTGGTGCTTTATCATCCACAGACACTCTTTCTGGGTGGCGCCTAGAAGTGGAGGCCATGTTCCAGGGAAGGGAAACACACAAACACACACACACACACACACAGAGAGAGAGAGAGAGAGAGAGAGAGAGAGAGAGAGAGAGAGAGAGAGAGAGAGAGAGAGGCATCCACACCACACACTAGCACATGTACACAAACGTGCATAGAGGTATACATAGACACACAGGCTCACACACAAGCACAAACACACACACACACACACACACACACACACACACACACACACACACACACACAGAGAGAGGCAAGCACAGTTCTTTTTCAAGTCCAGCAGTAACAGTAAATTAGCTACAGCCTCATGACGGTACATCCCAGCTCAAACCTTACCCAACGTAATTTAAGTGACAGAGTCTCCATCCAAATCTGCACTTTCTTCAGGAATTGTGTCTACAAGGCACCATCACTAGCTTGGTGGCATCTGAGTCCTGGGCTCTCTGTGTGCCTTAACCCAGCAGTACCGCCTCCACTCTGTCTTCCCTCTCACAGATCAAAGGGACACCAGGATACACATTCCAGCAAGGAGAAGGAAGCATCTCAGCAGAGTCCCACAATGACATCAACTCCTCTGTCACCAAAGTGCTCTGTGTATGTGTGTCAATGCAGAGGGCCCGCACATACACACGCCTGTGTTTCCATGCCCTAGGCATGAAAACAGAGAAAGGAATGAGTGTCAGATGTCCATGGGGCTCCACATAGATTTTCTAGGAGATACAGCCTAGGGCAAAGGCTCCCCTCACTCTATACCCCAGAAATACATCAGAAGAAAGGACTTCTTTGTGGGCAAAATAATGTACTCCGTGGAGTCACAGGTATGTGGACCTGGGTTCAAACAGAGTCTCCAGTGTTTACTCCCTGTGTGGCTCTATGAAGACACTTCACATCCCTGAGGCTCAGCTTGCCCTTTTAACGTGGGAGTCACAACACCCCCTCACAGGACAGAGAGGAGTAAATACAAGAGCTGAAGAAAGGAATGAGCACCATGTTTGGCACGCTACAGAGGGCCAGTGCCCCTCTACTGATTTTCTCTTCCTTGCTCCATTCTGAGAAATTCCAGACAGAAGCATGCACGTGAGATCAGAATCTAATTCTAGCTTTTTCAAGCTTCTACGGGCTGTGGAGTCTGCCTCTTCCACAGACGTGGGTCACCTGACTGGGTCCTGTAAAACGCTGTGACAGACACACTCAGGACTTGAGCAATGCCATTAACACACAGGCATGTTCCACACCTCTGCACCAAGTGAACCCTGTCTTCCCTGCCAAGCTTCAGGTATTGGCTTCCCAAGTAATTCAATCCATTTTCCTCAAGACAAGGGACAAGAGGCTTTACATAGTGAACCGGAAGTTGGTTTATTTCCTGAGATGTTTACATAGGTTCATGGTAAAGTAGCTTTATGCCTCCGATGACATTTCTTCTGGGACTGCTCACAGGAAATAGAATTTATTTTTTTAAGCATTAAAGGTTGTTGTTTGCTTGTTGTAAATGTGTGAAGTCTGTGTCTAGGCAGTCACGGGGTCCCACCTGATGGGACATTTAGGGGAAAATGCACCAGGCTTGAATGAGTCACAGGCACCAGCGCCAATGGCTAGTGGAAGGCTCACATCCTCTGTACTTAACCTCTGTGGGCAAACAGAAGTCACCAAAGAGGAGGGAGCTTCTCTCTGTGAGCTGCCTTCTGATTCCAGAGGAAGGGGCCAGAACAGAAAAGCAAATTTCCTAAAATATCCACCCTTAATGAGAACCTCGGACCCAAACCTACCCAGTGATTATCACATTACAGATCAGGAAACCGAGGCTCAGAGATGCAAAGTCACCTACATAAAGTCACACAGTGAGTGTTAGCAGGTATGTTTGATCCAGGCCTATGTTCAGAACTCCAAAGCCAATGCCTACCATAACATACCCAGGTTGAACTTTAGCGAAGTTGCCTCTGACATGGTGACAGAAGCCTCCACCTAGAATGATAGGGACATCTTTCTCTCCTTCCTTCCTTCCTTCCTTCCTTCCTTCCTTCCTTCCTTCCTTCCTTTTTTCCTTCCTTCCTCTCTTCCTTCCTTCCCTTTCCTTCTGTTCCCTTCCCTTCCCTCCTCTCCTTCTCCTCTCCCTTCCTTACTCCCCTCCTTCTTTCTTCCCTTCCTTCCTTCTTTCATTCATTTTTCTGTATGTGGAATATGCACATGTGTGTGTGTGTGTGTGTGTGTGTGTGCATGTGTGTGTGTCCATGAGCCCATGCATACATATGTCAAGCTAGAGGTTGACACTGGCATTGGCTATCCTCCTCTATCACTCTCCATCTCATTTTCTGAGGCAGTGTCCTTCACAGAACCGGAAGTGCGTCAACTGGCTAGACTAGCTGGCCAGCAGGCCCCCAGGATCTCCCTGTCTCTGCCTCCCCAGCACTGCAGATGTGTGCCTTTGCACCCAGCCTTTGATGTGGGTGCTGAGATCCTAACTCAGGCCCTCACACTTGCCCAGCAATCACTTTACCACTGAGCTACCTCCCTGGCCCAGCGAGACATTTCATTACCCAGCAACATTCCTGGCACTGCCCCCCAGGAAGCAGCTTCCCTGAGCATTGCTTTGCAGTGGCGATAGCTGGATGACCTCACTGTGGCCAAGGGTCACAGGTCCTGGCATTTCTGAGTGTGGAGAAGAAAAACAATCACATGGACAAATTGGTTTCCTAACTGAGACCCTTCACATTCCCCAGAACTTGTCACTAATGTGATTGTGGCCACCAGTCACCGGCCTTGGATTCCTAGTCTTTCCCTACAAATGGCAAACTCACAGAAGCCATCCATAGTTCTAATAGACTCTCACTCCAGCCTAATTTCTGACCTTTTCTTCCCATCTGGCGACTGGGAGGAGGCTGGAGGACACTTGAGAGATGATAGAAAGAGCAGGACACTGGAAAGGTGTGTATGGTGGTGGAGGCGGACTCACCAGGGGAAGGCAGGCTGGAGCCCAAACCTAGAAGACCAGAGGAGTGCGAAGTGAGGGTCTGATGAGGCAAAGCCCGACCAGTTGATCATGAAGGGCCAGGAGCCCAAAGGAAAGCCCAAGCAGAGGGAACTCTGCCATGGGAAGACACAGGTCCTTGTTGAAGGAGAAAAGTCGACTGAGGAACATAGTGTGCATCAAACAGGTGATCTCCACAGGGAAGTCATTAGTCAGCAGTCTGTCACTAGTCATGTGACCTTGAGAAAGTCATTTCTCCTTTCAGTGGCTCAGCCATCTTCTCCACAAACTAAGAACAGGGGCTGGAGAGATGGCTCAAGGGTGAAGGGCACTTGCATAGGACCAGAGTTCATTTCCCAGAGCCCCCTTGGGCAGCTCACAAAGCACCTGTAACTCCAGCTCCATATATGATACCCTCTTCTGGCCTCCAAGGCACAAGGTCATTTGTTGAGAACTCTAAAATATTTCAGGTCATGAACCCACGACATTTAAGAATCTTACAAACGGGGCTAGAAAGATGTCTCAGCAGTTAAAAGCACTTGCTCCTCTTGCAGAAGACCCAGGATCATTCCCGGCACCCACATGGTGGCTTACAGCTGTCTGTACCTCCAGTTCTAAGGGACCCAGTGCCCTCTTCTGGTCTCTGCAGAACTGCAAGCATGGGTGTGGTATACATATACATGCAAGCAAAACTCTCACACACATTAAAAAATAATAATCTTTTAAAAATAATCTTCCAAGCATTCTGCAGTAACCAAACCATCTCCCTAAGAAGAGGGGCTCTCTCTAAGCAACCTGCTGCTCTTTCATCTCAAGGGGTGCTATATAACTAGATTCACTTTTCACAAAAAAATTACAAAGTGGTTTACCAATTTGAGTTTTCCAGAACTCAAAAATTAAATAATAATAATAGTAATAATAATAATAACAACAACCTTTGGGTGCCAAAATGTATAAAGGTCCTAAGTCAGCAAAGAAAACTGCTCACTTACAGATTCCAGAGTTACTTATAGACAAGAAACTATAACCTGCAGAGAGAATTCCAGAACTCAGGGAGCAAAATCAAGAGCACATGTGCGCATGCATGTGTTCATGCACATCTGTATACACACACACACACACATGTGCACATAAGCACATACATACACACAAACATACATGTATACATATACATACACATACATGCACACACATACATACCCATGCACACATACATACATAAGCACATGCACACACATGTACATAAATACACACAAGTAAATTTAAAAGCACATTTATAAACCAAGAACAGTAGCAGAGCACCTCCTAGGCTATCCCAAGGAGAAGATGAGGTTGTCTTTGCAAAGGGCTTGGGGCAGGGCCTGGCACATGAGCCACAGAGCCACAGTGAGTAACTGTCCATTATGACTGTGAATCTGTATGATTGCCCAAGGGGCAAGAAATAATAGTCTTGCTTAATCGAGAAAAATCAATAAGATTCAAGGTGGCTGCGTTACATCTGAATCCACAGACCCATCATGCCTATAAGTGGCAGAGGCAGGTCCATAACCTCAGTCTCTCAGCTCCCAAGTCTGTTCCTTCCAAATCACACCTCTACGTGACACTCGGAATAAAGCTGAAAGTGTTTGCTCGTAAGGGGCTTACCTCCTATGGGCAGAGAGGTGAGCAAGCACCCAAGTGATTCTAAACATGTTGTGATATCATGAAAAATAATACCCGTGGATCCCCATCCCTCTCCAGCCGTGAGCCCCACCCTTCAGGGATACTGACAGGCTTGCCATGCTGGAGTACAGGGACGTGGAAAGTCCTCTTCCCATGGATGCTGTCCCCACTATAATAACAGAGTATGGATGTGTTCAAATGAAGAGAGAACCCATGCTAGCAAACTGAGCTGAAATATGGGTTAGTGCAATGGACCAAATGTTTGTACCTTCTCCACCCAGTCATGTGTTGAGATCCTAGCCTCGATGCGATGGCACCAAGAAAGGGAGGTGGCTATAGGTGAGAGCTGAGGACTCATAAGGACACTAATCCCACTGACAGCAACTCCCTCACCCTTTCTGCCCTGTGAGGTTGCACTGGGAGGGCATCTGTCTGTGCAGCAGGAGGTATGACCTCACCAGACACCGAATCTCTCAATGCCATGATGGTGACCTTCCTAGCCTCTGGACTAACTCAGTGCCTATTATTCACAAGCCTCCTGGACTGTGGTGGTCTATTAAAGCATCCTGGGTGGACTGAGACACCCAGCCAAGGCCAGCTCTGTAAAACTGGACATTAGAAGCTCACTCTGCCCCAGGCAGCAGACAGCTCAAGTGAGATCTGAAATCTGACCTCTTAAACCTAGCAGGATTCTCAGCCCTGTTAGGACTAAAGTCCCTTTCCATTGCTAAATGTACAAGTATCTTCTTCACTTAGGAAGAAATGGGCACAGGAAAAACATATACAGGAATATCTGCATCCCCGTGTGCACACTTATGGACTTAATAATTAAAATGAATACTTATGCTGTTTCTGCTATCCCCAAACAGCAAAAGACCAAGGATCCTTCGTAAACAGTCTTGGTGTCCTGTGGTCTAGGGCTGCACAGATGTGGCTCATCATAAGCACTATTTAACCAAGCAGTCATTCCTTTCCCTGTCCCCTGTGAGGGACTTGCTGCCTGGGTGGGGCTTCCGTGGCTCAGGGTCCCCTCCCCCACCCTCTGTGACCCCTGGGCTTTAATCCCTCCTTGCTGGAAGACTTGACAAGTGCTCTAACCAGCGTGAGAACACCAACAAGCCTCCACAATATGCTCACCAAGAAAGGAATCCATGTTTTTCCTTTATTAAGGGATGAGGCATGAACAGCAGGGTATAGAGCATGCTGGAAGAAACAGGATTCCTCCCTTTCTCCGTGGCCTGGTTAAAAACCCTGCTCCAAAGAATGGGCTGTGCCTTTACAGCCACCTCCAGGATGACAAAGTCTTAAAGACACCAGAAGAAGCATGTCATCCTCAGACACAAAACCAGGCTTCGGTGTGTTTGCCGACAGGCAGACTTTGAGCATGGCTGCTGGAGACCTGCTGATCCTCAAGCCAGGACCCTTCTCACTAAGCAGCCAAAAGACCTATGCTCTGAAGGTGATCCAATACAACACCAACTGTATTTCATGGCTGAAAAAGCCACTGATGGCCTAAGTAGTGTTTGTTATCTAACTAAATTGTAGAGGAAATGATGTGTGAATGAGAAAATTCTAACACAACCGTGGATCACATCTGACAACTTCCATTACGGTTTTGTTTAGTTAAGCATTTATGCATTCTAATGAACTGTTTTATGGAATTATTAATTGGATCGGGGGTTTCCAGCAGCTGCTCTGAAGCCTCCCTAGTAGAGGTGATGTCTAGGGACCTTCCCTATGAGGCTGGTTTCCACACACAAGTCTGGGGCTAAAGCCCAGAGCAGGCAGATTCTCTAGCTAAGTGGAAAAGACTAGCTTATATTCTTCCTCATTAACTTGAAGACACAAAAGAAATTTCCAGAAAACACGGGGACATAGACAAGGATTATGGTGACTAATCTTCAACTCAGGTGGATTTAGCATCCCCAGGAGACTGGCAATATGCACTTCTGGAGTGGCTATGAGGGTGTTTTCTGAGAGATTGACTGAGGTGGAAAGACACACCCTGAATATGAGCGGCACCATCCAATGAACTAGGGCTCCAGTTGGGATAAAGGGAGAGAAACACACACACACACACACACACGTATATATATATAGACACTGCTATTTCCTTTTCTGTTTTTAGTCAGTCTAGAAATGAACAACAACCCCTATCAGAAGCTCCAGCCACCATGGTTTTCCACCCACATGCATGAGGCCAAATGACCCCCAGCTAACTCCACTATAACCAAAAGCCTGCATATTTGGTCTCATCAATACAAAGTTAGCTAATACAGTAACCAATTAGGCATGCTTACAATATGTAGCTTATTAGGGATGGGTTCCTATGCAACCATCAGTCAGAGCCAGTGTTCAGGTTGCTCAGGAGATTAGTGTCAGCTGTCTTGAGGCAGTAGAGAGGCCTGTACTCACCAGCTTCTTTCTCTACACACTGACCCAGAAAACCAAGAAAAGGCCCTGGCCTGCACTCCTCAGCATCTCCAGGTGCCTGCTCTTCCAGCATTGTCTAGACCAGCACTGTGGTCTCCTTCCCACACTAAGGACAGCTGTGTGGCAGCTGAGAGGTCTGCCCAGCTCCGTCAGTGAAGCCAAGCCTAGATCTTCTCTACTAACGGAAACCATCCCATAGGGAACAAAAGGGGACTGAGCCCACCCAGCACCTCCACATACAACTGTACAGACTGTCTTATACAGGAACCCCTGGGATGGCAGGGGCCAGTCCAGCCCACACCTTGTTCACAAAACCAAGGCTCATGGACTGTGTTTGCCAGAGGGTGTAGACAGTCCTTGGGTTCCCAGTGGAAAACTGGCTAAGGGTTTAACGAAAGAGCTCTTGAGGCAGGCACAGGTGACAGAAGTCAGGGAGGGATAGAGGCATCTGGGTTTCAAGAGAGAAAAGAAGACCAATGCTGTCTGAAGGATTTGGGGGAGGAAAGGCCAAACCCACAGGATCCCAGCTGGAGGCCTGATGCAGCCTTTGTTCATGGAAGCACAAAGCCACTGCCAATACACCAAGCTTGTCCCTCCTCCACAAGAGCCAGGGCCAAAAGCCTGACTGGTGTGGCCCACAGAGACTGGCTTCTTGGACCCAGGAAGCATCAAGTTGTTTGGAGCATAGTGAACTCTGACAGGGCAGGAACTCAGTGTGCAATCCCCATAAAGGTCCACACAGGGCCAGCCAGGGCCATGTCTACTTTGTATCATCCCTTCACACCCTATCCAATCCTCCACCTTCCCGTGGGTGTCTCACCTGGTTCCCTTGTTAACAGGATGTCCCACACACTTCCCCACCCAGAGTCTGTCCCACCTCTCCTGACTGCAGAAGACCCATTCCAGGAAGATGGGTGTGACCATCAGCTATCAGGAAGGTCTGGAGTCCAGTTCTCTGTAGGCCCTCCCCTCTTGGCAGGTATACAGATGTGGGAAAAGCTGGCTCAAGCTTGCAGTGCATCCAGCTGGAGACTGTCCTCAGGTCTGCCCAGGATGGCCTCCTGTAGCTAAGGAGAGAACCTGAAACAGGGATTGGTGGTCCAGTGGGTGCAGGAGCCTCCAAAGGAGGGTCTGAGCAAATAGCAGCGAAGACCTCGAGAAGCAGCTATCCTGAGGGGTCACGGCTTGTCAATCTTCTTGTCTGTGGGGCTCGATCTATAAAGAGCCCAACGAAGTTCTTAGGTGAAGTCTTTAGCAAGCATACCTAAGGAGCTTATTACATGCACCCCAGGCATTGTTCTAGAAGGCCATGGAAGATTTTCCCTACTTAATCCTTGCACACTGGGGCAGGCACAGTTCTCTTCTTCAGCTTACAGATGACAGGTCTGAAGCACAGATGGGTTCAATCTCCGGCCTCAGATCACCCAGGGAGCAAATGGAAGAGCATTTGCATGTCCCCGTAGCACAACCCTGGCTTACACTTTCACGTGATGTGAGCCCTGATCTCACAGCTCTGCCAGCCCCAGGCACTGGGCACAGGTCTGCTCCCTCCTCCCTTTACCCAGACACATGAGGCTTCTCTGGCAAGACATTCTGTGCCCCTCATTAACAGAGATGGCGGGTCTTTTCCTGGGGGGCAGCCTTTCAGGAGTAAAGGTGGCAGGCAGAAGGTTCCTGAGAGAAGGCTGTGGGAACTGTGTCGGTATAAAAGCAGGAAGCAGGGCTGGGCAGCTGGAGAGCTATCTTCCATGCAGGGGAAAGAGGGAGAGCTTCCCAAGTTGGGTGGGTCCTCAGAGCTGTCATGGGCTGGGATGAAGGGTGGGCTGAAGTCTCCATCACGGGCCAATGTATCTGGGACTGATTGCCTGGCTACATCCATTCAGGAAGTGCCGTTGGACCATTAGTCTCCCCACCCACAAGCTCTCTATAATGGATCACGCATGAGCTGATTCACAAACACACTCATACTTACACATGTACATACCACACACACACATACATATGAACACAAATGCACACACACACACACACACACACACACACATACACACACACACACACACACACCAGCTCTAAGTTCTCTCAGAGAGCCTTTCAAGTTCCCAGTTTAGATAGATATTAACAGAAGTCAAAACTAGCAAACACTAGAAAATTATAAGGCAGGTAAAAACCTAGAAAGACAGTCTGCCCTCAGCTCTGCTGACCTATGGTTCTGACCAACACAGAAGGCAGGGACTAGAGGACATCAGGAAGCCCAGAGATTTTCAGAAGAGGCAGAGAACCAGGTTCTGTAAGGACATCACCAAGTCTTCCTCGAGCAGCAGATGATTCTTAAACATAGCTAATGCTGCAGGCACTGGGCACTGTGACCCCATTGCAGCCACCAAGGCCCCAAGAACTCAAAGCACCTGGCTCTGAGCCACCATCTGATTGATGTAGCCCAAGTTCAGACTTAATCCAAGATCACGTCTCTAATTGGAACCTGTTCGATTGACCTCTGTTCCCGCTGAGACTCAAGTTCCGAGTCCTCACACTGAGATGCAGTCTCAGATGGTGGGTGGTCTGAAATGGCAAGTGTCCAGCAAATGAAGAAAGACACCGAGTTCTTTAAGGTCCCTTTCAGCAGCATGTGTCCATTTCATTTGACAAGCACACACGGCAGTGTGGTGTGTTATTTATTTGTGTGCCCCTCCTCCATAAAGACACAGTACATGACTGCCCATGATCATCACCTGGCAGTGCTCCCATCCTTGGGGAGAAGGCTTCCTTGCTGACACTGGCTTTGGACAGACAACTTGCTTTGACCATTGGGACATGATGCAACCTGCCCAAGGGAAGGCCTTAGGGGTCACTACATGGGAGATGAGGCTATATTTTTCTTCCAGTAAAACAGTATATTCTAAATAAAGGTTGATCTTCCGGTCTTCACCTCACAAGGGGAAGGCATGGAGAAGAACCTCATAAGGCTGTGGCAGTCAGAGGTCTCTCTACTCTCGAGTGTTGCTGTGAACAATGACAAATGTCCCCCAGTCATGGGGGAGGGTTATGACAACAAAATGGGTGAATATCTATAACAACTCCACAACACTGCCTCTCAAAGACAGGGAAGACATGAGTATGAGACCCAGTCTCTGTGCTCAGGGATACTTGTCTAGGTGTCTGTGACACTCTCAAGTCAGAGCTGACACGGAGAATGAACATGTTTGAAAGGAGATCTTATATGCAAGTCTCAAGGAGTCCTAGGAAAACAGACAGGAACCCTGCCTGGGGTCCAGGATGCTTCCCAGAGGAAGAGACTTGGGCAAGATGGCAGCAGCCAAGGCAGGCTGTACAGGAGAAGCTGCAGAGGAACCAGTGCGCAAATTCAGAGAGGGGCAAGTATGCAGACCAGCTCCTCTATAGTTACACATAAATACATTCATGTATTTAAATACATGCATCTTCATATCTGAACATATTCGTATGTGTGTGTGTGTGTGTGTGTGTGTGTGTGTGTGAGAGAGAGAGAGAGAGAGAGAGAGAGAGAGAGAGAGAGAGAGAGAGAGCGCATCCATTCTGGAGGTGCTATGGTACAGGAAGAGTGATGGCGGGAAATTTCAAAGATGAGATTACAACAGGAGAGACTTTCAAACACCACAACACCATGCCAATTGTTTACAACCTGATTCTCGAGCCACAGGGTCTGGCGTGGGGGTAAGACTGGGAGTTTCCCACAGCTCTCTGTGTCTTAGAAATGTCACACTAGCCGGGCGGTGGTGGCGCACGCCTTTAATCCCAGCACTCGGGAGGCAGAGCCAGGCGGATCTCTGTGAGTTCGAGGCCAGCCTGGGCTACCAAGTGAGTTCCAGGAAAGGCGCAAAACTACACAGAGAAACCCTGTCTCGAAAAACCAAAAAAAAAAAAAAAAAAAAAAAAAAAAAAAAAAATGTCACACTATTGGAGGTGGAGTGGAGGGTGACTGGGGAGTGCAGAACTCAATGACCAAGATGGATTAAACCAGCACCAGGTAATTAGGTCCTGAGCTCAAGCCCTGGCACCAAGAATAAGTATGCTCACGAACTACCTCAGGGGTGACATTTAGTGAGATGTGGCCAGGCAGGTGATGGAGGATGTTCATTACAGATCCTGTCACTGAATGACTGGTAAAGTCATTTGCACATAAGGGGGGGTTTAAAGGAGAAAGAGTGAAGGAAGCCAGTGATCTGGTGTTGAACACACATTTGAGGGGTCCCTGGAACATCCATATGGAGGTATTTGGTTGGCAACTGGAAGATAAGGAGGAGTTCCCATCAGCTTGAGTGGGGAAAGGCTTGGAAGGGGATAGGAAGGGCTATGGAAGCAGTGTGCCTCTGTCCTGAGAGCTAAGAGACAGCTACAGGGAAGAGAAGCCAACCCCAGCCCAGGCAAGCGCTCAGGACAAGCAGCCCCCAGGACAGTGGTAATGAGAGAAGCTGAATTACTGGATGAGGAACTGGCCATGGTGTGATCCTTTACGGGTGAGGTGGTATGTCTGTATGGCCATGGAGCACTGTGGCTTTATGGGTAAACAAAGGGACTCATGGGGTCCTTGTTTTGCCTGACAAGCTCAGCTGTTGGTCCATTTCTAGCATTTATGAGGAATTGTCCTATGATTAAAAATCAGAAGATGCCTTATTATTCATGGAAATAAGAAATATCCACATCATTCTTCCTTTTAAAAATAGAGTGTGTTTTTAGGAGACTGTGCTATACCACAGTAAAAATCGACTACATGCCGGGTGGTGGTGGCACACGCCTTTAATCCTAGCACTCGGGAGGCAGAGCCAGGTGGATCTCTGTGAGTTCGAGGCCAGCCTGGTCTACAGAGCGAGATCCAGGAAAGGCGCAAAGCTACACAGAGAAACTTGGTCTCGAAAAATCAAAAAAAAAAAAAAAAAAAAAATCGACTACATACCAGAGGCAAACACAACTAAGATCTGTCTCTCATCCAGACTTCCTACACATACACTGAGAGTCACCAGGAGCCCAGTTCCTATGCCAGCATTGGCATCCTCAGCGTGCAATGCAGGCAGCTGAAATGGGTTTTCATCAGTGTTCTTGATAGAGTTCCATCTAGTGCAGTGGTTCTCAACTGTCCTAATGCTGTGACCCATTAGTGCAGTTCCTCCACCATGTTGTGGTGACCCCCAACCATAAAATTATTTTTGTTGCTATTTCATAACTATAATTTCACTGCTATTATGAATTGTAATATAAATATCTGTGTTCTCCAACAGTCTTAGGTGACCCCTGTGAAAGAGTTGGTCAACTCCCAAGGGGGTCATAGCCCACAGGTTGAGAACTGCTGATCTAGAGTGTGGCAGGGCTCATTTAGGATACACATCTCCTCCAGGGTCAAGCTCAACACACGTTGTGTTTTTCTTTTATGAATGTACTTCTTCAGGCCTTGACATTAGGTTGCCAGTGACCTTAGATTCCTCAGTAAAGAATGGCTGGGGTCCAGCCATGCACATCCTGTATGGGGATCATCCTAAAAGTCTTAATTACCTTGGAGGTGTCCCTTCCCCTGACAGAGCAAAGAAATGCCTGCCTCGGCTGCCATCGTGCTTTTCCTGTGTGTGAAGGAAAAGAAACTCTAGCCCAGAGCTGGGACTATCACCCACAGTCACCCACGAGTCTGCTGCTGGGTTGGGGGAGCCCCTTTCCCCCATAGGTACTTGCTTATCTTTCATGTTTCTGGCCTAAAGTGGCCAACTCCTTCCAGCACCAGAAACAGAGCAGAAATTATTACTCATAACTAGTTCTGCAATTGACAGACTTCTCCTAAGGAACTGTCCAGGAGAGCTTCATTCACCAGACCTGGTGGCCCATGCCACTGACAGTCTGTCTCCACACAGATGCCCGGCTGAAGCACTAGCCCATGAAAACTTCTCCATAAGCAAATACATATTCATATTTCAGATCCTGACTCTAAATGGATTCATATGGTCAGGTTTTAGTTTCTCAAACAGAACTTTTTAGACCTAACAGAGTTCTTTTTTCAGTTTTCACCACCTCATGAAGCCAAATACCAATGAGCTGTTTGCTTGATAGATGCCAATCATTCTCCATTTTCTCTCATAGTGACATAAGACCGTCACACTCAAATGCCCTGATAGGAAAGAGACAGAAGAGTCTCTGTCACTGGTCAAGTCACCATCATCTCTAGAGTTCAGGCTGGTAGGCTGCTGGGTATTTATTGAGAACTTGTAATAGATGAGCTGCACTGGGTCACATCTTAGTCAGTCTTCACAATGCCACTGAATTGGTCCTGTGGTTCTACCCATTCCACAACTGAATTTTGGAGAATGTTGCTGATAGACCATTATTCAGGGATCAAAAGAGGCAGGCTACCCAAGCAAAGAGACAGCATGAATAAGCTATGGAAATACAGTGTGTCTGGGGAGGGTGGCGACTACGAAGGGTAGAGCACAAAGAACTTCAGCAGAACTGACTAAAAGCAGATCTAGGAAATCCTCCACAGACAGATGACAGAGGATTTAGGCCAAGCTGGTGAGACTGGGGCTCTGGCTCTAGAGCCTGGACAAGCAACAGAAGAGAGAAGTGGGCATGCATGAGACAGTAGAGTGACATGGTTGCCATATGATGGACGGCAAGACCCCTTCAGGTAAAGAGATGGCTACATGTCTCACAAGCTCTATAAGGCAGTGGGGAGCTGACCAGAGGATAACACCTAGAAAAGACAAGGTCAGATGTCTTATTCGAGAGAGCCCCTCTGACTGGTGGGAGTATGATGCTGGGCTTCAAAGGGCAAGATACAGGATGAGGAAGATGTAGAAGAGCAGCAAGGGGTGATGGGAGATGAGACCTGAGTGACAAGAACAGGGAAAGAAAAAAGTGATAGATTAGAGGAAACTTGAAGGCAAGTAGAACCGCAGATGCTGAGAACTGAAGGGGAAGAGGACATGTGGTTTTATGGACAATCCCATGTGTCATAAACCATCGATAAGACCAGGAGGTGGAGAAGTGGGTGACCCGGTGTGCTCAAACAGCTTGTGCTCCATCAGCTTGTAAAACTGAACTGAAGCTAGCAGCAAACCCAGCGGCAGGCCTGAGTCTAAGAATGCTTGCAGGTCAAACTGGTGAATGCCCACACTCAGATCATCCCAAAGAACATTATAGAATGTGTCTGCAGCTCAAGCCCCATGGAAGGCAAAGAGGGCTTCCTTGAACTTCTCCAAGGTTTGACTCCAGTCAAAGCCACAGGAATCACTAAGTTCCATGACAAGGACTTCCCATGGGTCTGACACACAGTGGAGAATTGGAGTATCGGTCTGACTTGCTGACCTTTCATGCAGACTCCCTTCATGGCAAGAACAGAGAAAGAGTTCAATAACAGGTAATGTGCAGGCAGTCCGTGCTGATGAGGAAACCAAAATACCAACTAATTAACTGGACAACAATAAGGGGACCAAGGAACCACAATAATGACTAAGCTCATCCTTTGGAATGTCAGTATATTACCCAGTCCCCTCTCTCCCTGTGACTCTCGTCCCTCAGTAGTCTTCAGATCTCTACAAACACTGAAGCTATGGAACCTCAGGAACACCTGCTTGTCTCACCAGAGTGGATGATGAGCTCTCATTGAGTTGCCTCAAGGACCGAAGAGGTTTCTTCAGCCTGTGCCATCCTCTCAGCAGCCTGTCCACAAAGTCTCATGCATACATGCTACAGAGAACCATGGGAGCCTAGCCTTCCAGCCAGCTAAAACCAGAACCCAAATAAGTCTGTCTGTCTCCAAGTACTATTACTCTCATCAAACCCAATGATATTGATGTCACTGAAGTCTGTTCAGAGGCCACAGTGTGGTTCCTCTGAAGCTGAGATGCATAGGTTTCCTGAAGAGTCACCAGAGCGAGAAACTTAGAAATATCACCGGGTAACACAGGAGCCACGCCCCACAGCAGTGAGTCAAGGCTCACCGTGGGCATCCAGGTCCTTCCACGCTGCATCCCACACTATCCCTCTCCAAACAGCTATTTATAAACCCTATCAGTGCAGACTGAGCAGATGATTCTGGCTTTCTTCCTGCACTTTAAATAACTAAGTTATGGGTGAAGGCAATAGAATGGAAATGTTATCCAATAGGCTTGGCCTGGTGCATTGTGGACGCCTCTCCTCTCTGCCTCATTATCCTGCCTCTCCTTTGTGTTCCTAAACAAAGGAACGTGGGCAGACAGCCACAGCCTGCTTAAGCTTGGCTGACAGATGGAAGGGGGCCAGGCCTCTCCCGGGCCCTTTGGGGAATGACAGCTCAAGTCCTATGATGGAGCCAGTGCTGTGTGGCACCTCATTTGCCCCTATTTCGGGTAAGGAAGCCAAAGCCTAGAGAGGTCAAGTGACTTGCCCAAGAGCACTCGCATAGGAAGTGAAACCAAAGACTTGGATCTTGGACACCTAGTGAGCACGATGGCTCTTTGTCACAGTAAATTAGGACTAACAAACTGTAGCAGGGGTCTGTCACCAAGGTGAGGGCTCCCAAGGGAGGCAGATGTTCAAAGGCACAGATGGTGACCATGAGAACTGCCAGGACCTCCAGAGAGAGGCAACACCCGAGAAAGGAGAACTAGACAAACTATTCTGTCTCACCCTTGACTTGAGTGATGGTTTTCAATCATCTCGCCATTCAGTTACTCAGCAAACACTTGCTGAGTGCCGACACCATGCTAGAGTTTGTGGTGGTGCTGTGGATGCAACCATGGATATGGCACAGTCCCCAGATGCCCAGCCAACTAGGAGACAGATAAGGGGTCCAGGGAAAGCCAGGGGCAGCCTCCACACTTGTGTTTCCCTCATCCTAACTATCAGACAGCTGGAATCTGTGCCATCCTTGCTGGTGTCTTGGTGGAATCTTCATGCTATGTTAAAATATCCAATCACAATACAGCCTGCCCCTGCCACTTGTCCTTCAAGATACTCAAGTGCCCTCTAAATGTCTTGATTCTGCTGATGTTCCCTAGGACATGCTGTATCTTCCCAGGAATTTTGCTGGTTCAGGTCTTACTGAGTGACTTCAAACCAGCCTATCAACATTTTTGAACTGTCATTTCCCATCATCAAGTTAAGGCTGAGTAGAGAACTCCATAGAATCCCTTTTAATGTCCTATGGATATCTACGCAACCCTTGGTCCACACTCTAGGCTCTAGTGTGAACAGGTACTAGACCAGGGCACTGTGGTTTCATGGGGAAAAGCAGGTGAGCCTGAGCAGACAGGCTGGCTGGTATCTAGTGCCCCTGAGCATGCTGGGCACACTGGTAAGCTCTCTAGCTCAGAGAACCCTCAGTTTATTCATCAGGAACACCCTGACTTGGGAACAGGGCAAAACACAGGTGTACCCCCTACCCCTTTCTTCCACTGCTGCCTCTGTGGTCCAGTGAGGCCGAGCTCCAGTGTCCTAGGCCCGCCTCTCCATTCCCATGGACTACTTTCCAAGTGAGAGCTCCCAAGCTCAGGCCCACTCCTCAGGAGGCAGAGCCCTGCACTGTCTAACCTGATGTCCGGCTCACCTGCCTGAGTTGGGCCTTCTGAAGATGGCTGTTTGTCCATCCGAGCCCCACAGTTGCCCTACTGGAACATTCTGCCAACTTGATCCTTCTGTCTCCCTTTAAAGACCCGTGCTGCCTGCTGGCAATGTGGCACTGCCCTGCCTCCTGGCTTGCCCTAAGGTGCATTTTCTCCCAAGCCTGCTTCCCCTGTGTGTAGTTGGAGACCATTGCATACAAAGTTCTGTCTTGCTGCCTGAGACCTTGCAGCAATCAGATGCACTTCTCAGCTTATCCCTGCCTCCTCCATCTCAGCCCCTGAAGCATTCAGGGGTGGTGTGTGAAATCCCCACATATTTGCTGTCCCTACACAGTGTCAAGCCCTGCCCTCTTCTCTCTCTAGAAACACACACAGTGATTCTAGGGAATACTAAGCAAGCCTATCTGTCAGCCTGTGTTCTCCCTCCACCTACTCACACATACCAAACTTGTATGGAGGCCAGACAGGGAACAACCTGATACTAGGCTACTTTGGACACATGAAAAGGGTCACTGGATGTGTTCAAGGCACCGTATATGCCGTGCTGGCTGAACTCAACCCAGCAGCTCCATGACCCAGGTTCTATGGTTATCTGTATTTTACAGGCAAAGAATGGCCTTGTGTTAACCTCCATTCACATATACTGGATTTAGAATTGTGTTTTAGTTTCCTTTCGGTTGTGATAAAATACCCTGTCAAAAAGCAACCTAGGGAAGAAAGAGTTTAACTCACAATTCCAGGTTATAGTCCATCACTGTGGTGAAGTCAAGGTGGCAGGGACTTCCAGCAGCTAGTCATATCACACCACAGGCTGAGCAGAAAGGAATGAGCGAGGGCCTGCCTTCCAATGCTCAGCACCTTCTCCACACTTACACTGTCCAGGACCCCCTACCTAGGGAAATGGTCTTCCCATATCAATTAACACAATTAAGGCAATCCCCATCCATATACATGCCCACAGGCAAATCTGGTCCTGAGACTCTGTTCTCAAGCAGTTCTAAACTGTATTCCATTTACAATTAAAACTAACCTTCACAAATCACATGGAGACTTGTGCAGCACTCTTCTGGGGGTGTCTATGAGGGTGTTTCCAAAGGGGATTTCCTGAGGAAGGACCGTGCCCTGGGCTAAGTGGCTGGATGAAATCAAACAGGGAAAAAGCAAGAAGCCAGCTATCTCTGTTAGTTCCATTGCTGTGATTAAAAAAAAGCATGACCAAAAGCAATTTGGGGAGGAAAGGGTTTATTTCAGCTTACAGCTCTGGAGTCAGACTCCATGACTGACCAAACTCAGGGCAGGAACTACCAGCAGGAACCTTGAGGCAGGAACTGAAGCAGAGGTCATAGAGGCACACTGGTTACTGGCTTGTTCCTCGTGTCTTTCTCAGTCTGCTTTCTTATAGCATCCAGGACCACCTGCCCAGAGATGGCACCCCACAGTGGGTAGCCCTCCCACATCAATCATTAATTAAGTAACTGCCCTACAGACTTGCCTATGGGCCAATCTTACTGATTCATTTCCTCGGTTAGGACTCCTTCTTTCCATATATGTCTAGGTTTGTGTCGAGTTGACAAAACCCATGCAGTACTCAGCTTAGCATCACCATTGCTCCCCTCTCTGTCCCTGTCTTCCAGGATTTGAGCTGCTGCCAGCCCTCCCCCACCGGGAAGGATGGAATCCTCTGGAATCCTAAGCATCAGCTTAATTTTGTCTATAAAAACAATACAAATCATCCAGAACCACTCAGCAAAGTTCCCATGATCGTACAGCTAATAGGTGTTGGACAAGGTTGTCATCCAGATCTGTCTACTCCAAGTCTAAGCCATGCTGCCATCTGCCTCTCAAAGCAACAGGTGAGCCCAGGGAAAGGGAAGTGACAGGTGAGCAGGGCTTCCTGTTTCTTGTCACCACAGAAGATCTGGTCCATGCTTCTTCGGTCTGGTATCTGAGCTTTCCTCCACTTAGAATACTAAGTGCTTCCATGAGGAAACCAGAGAGGACCTTCCACAGGTCCTTGTCTTCAGACAGGAAATGATACTGAAAAACCCTTCTCCCCAATCCTAGCATGCCACTTAGACCCCAGCTAGAACAATTCTCCAAAGACAAGAGGATTTGCTGGGTCTGGGATGTAGCTCAATTGGCAGAGTGCTAGCATACCCAAGCCCCTAAATTTAGTCCCAGCACCCTATAAACTGGGTGTGGTGGTGCATGTCCATAATCCCTGCACTTGGGAGCCAGATGAAGGAGGATCAAGATCATCATTGGTTTAGTTAATTTGAGGGCAGCCTGAGCCTGAGCTTCAGGAGAACCTGTCTCAAAAACAGGAGGTGGGGGAGTTTGCCTGGCTCATTCACTTTCACACCAGGGAGTCACTGCTTTGGAAAAACAATGACAGAATTGCCATCAAGCAGTGACTCCCTCACAGCAATTGTTTTTTTTTTTTTACTTATTTTACTTATGTTTTTAAGACATCATGTCATGTCACCTAGATTGGCCTTAAACTCCCTCTTGATCTCTGTCTCCACCTCCCTAGGGCTGGGATGACAGGTACGCATGACCATGTCCAGCTATTCAAGGCAGAAACTTAAGGAAAGGAAAGACAATCAACAGGATGAGCTACCATTCCCAGCAGGCTCCTGAGATGAGCAGCAGCGCCCTAGCACCCCCAAGGTCGGCTCAGGCCACTTCCAAAGTGACAGTGAGGAGAATCCACACTCTTGTTCACATAAAAAGCACACTGCTCACCATGGGTCAGACATTGTGGCAAACACATCATGGATATCACTGTGGTGACCCCAACAAGAACTCTATGTCCTGGTCACCCTAGTAGCCTTTAGCCTAGTAGACCTTCAAGATAGATTCACAAGTAAGTCAGAAAAACAAATCCTTTATTTTCCCCACACTTTAGAAGGCTTTAAAAAAAAATGTGGTCACCAGGAGACAGGCAATGGCATTTTATAAACAGCATAGTTTACAGTTCTGCCTGGTATCTAGATGGGGAGCTGAAGAGAAAGGATCCTTCTGTGTGTCTCCAGGGCTAAGGGAGTGGGGGTGGCAGACTCAAGGCATTGGTGATTAAACAGAAATAGCTGGGCTGGCCAGGCCAGGGGGCAGTTTATGACACTGTGCCTCTGAAACCTTCCACTTCCTGAAATAGAATCGCTGCAGGATTTTATTTAAAATGCTGATCCAGGACCACACCCCAGACCTGTGATTGGCCTCTGTGGGAGTGTGAGGGTATGGGTGGCTATAACCCATAAATAGGGCTTTACAAGGTGCTCCTCATGTGTTCTGATGATCTCAGTATCCGGAAGTCTATGTAAGAATTTGACAGATCTATTTGCTGTGGATCTGTGTACCATGTACCTTGAGAAATAGGACTCAGCCACCAGAATGCAGCATGTGTTACAGCCCAGTTCTATGGCCAAGTTAAATCTGATACTAACATCATATAATAATCTAACAATGGCACCCATCAGTTATAGTATGCATGCCAGACATGGGGGCAAAGGCCTTGCCAAGCTGTTCATTCTCAATCCCTCCATCCTGGGCTAGAGTTATCACGACCTTCTTTTGAAGATGGGGAAATTAAGGCTTGTAGAGTTGGAGTAACTGGTTCAGGCTACTGAAGGAGAGAACAGAGAGGTGTGATTCAAACTCAGCATGTCACCTTGATCTCTGTGACCCTCAAGCAAGGTCACTGCTGTACATAGCCATCCCAATGTCACTATCCCCAGAGCCATGGCTGGGGAATGGGGAGCTCATCACAAGGCAGGGATGAGTAGCCAGGGTGGGGCTACTCTATGAGCTATAAGTTCACTCTAACTGCTCCCCAGGGGCTCTGCCCCATAGACTGGGCTGTTATCAGCTGGACCAGGGCTGGGCCTGCAGGGTAGAAGACACCAGCACATCTCAGATGCCTCCCACTCTCAGCAGCTGAGACAAATACTTCAGAAACCACCAGCTCAGGGCTGTCACCTCTGCTCCCCTCCACAGATGGCGCAGCATCAGGGCTGGCCTGGGAGTTACATCCTCACCTCCAAGATGTGTGCCTGGGCCAAAGCTACAGGCCTCTCCCAAGGCAGATGGCCAGGCTGAGGCATGGGAGCCAACCACACCACCATGATCCTCACAAGCTTCTGCAGAGAATACCACAGGCAAGGAAGTGTAGACACAGGTCTGAACCCAGAAGCCTCACACTCTCTTTCGGAAGGCTCCAGAGGGCCCAGGATTAGTTAAAAAAGCACCAGAGCCGGGCGGTGGTGGCGCACGCCTTTAATCCCAGCACTCGGGAGGCAGAGGCAGGCGGATCTCTGTGAGTTCAAGGCCAGCCTGGACTACAAAGTGAGTCCCGGGAAAGGCGCAAAGCTACACAGAGAAACCCTGTCTTGAAAAACCAAAAAAAAAAAAAAAAAGCACCAATTAGACACAGTGCTATGAGAGAGAAACTGTCTCCAGGAAGGCTATGACAAGGTCCAGACTCCCAGGCTCCCAAGCTCCCTTCTAAGAGTCCATCTCAGCTGCTCCTATTTATTTACTGGACATCGATATCAATGCCTGAAGAGGGGAAGAAAGGTTACGGTCAGGTATGAGGAAATAAAAGCAAAGCAAACCAACCAAACCCCAGCCCCAAGGTGTGGGAAGCTACTGTCAAATGTGGAGCCAGCATGAAGGCAGAGCATCCCTTAGGCCACAAAGAAGCCAATGGCAAACACCAGAAGTTTCTCTCTACAAGAGTGAGACGGACCCTGCAGGGTGGAAGGCACCTGTGTTCCTAGAACCGATCATGAGGAAGGGGAGAGAGACAGAGAGTAGAGAGCAGGAGAGGGAAAGGGGACCAGACAGCGCTGCAGCGGCAGCCCCTGGCAGACTAGACCATCTTAGAATGGTGCTCAGCCTCCCTGGGTCTCAGTGTCTCTTCTGCTAACTGAAGGGTTCGGACCACATTATTCTAGACCAATTCTGGGGTTCTGAAAACTCTTTCTCGCCTCCACATCAATATTTCCAAGACAGAGATAGTCCGTTTTGTCTCCTTAGCAAGTCGCCTTTTCAAAGGCTGAGACTGTGTCCTTGTCACCTTGGCAAAGAGCCCTGGAAGGTGTGGGGATAATTGTTTCACTCCCTGGTTGCTATGGGAACTTGCAACTCCTACCTTTTTGGTACCAGGACAATAGCTTGCCCAGGCCCCCTGGGTGGTTTATTTTGTTTTGTCTATACCTGCATTGTGAGTTTGAAAGTGTGTAGAGCTGAAGGGAAGCCTGGGCTGCTCTGCTCTTCTCCTAATCATTTAAATGATAATTTAAACTGATTAGTCCTGTGTATCACGCCTGATGTGTGGAGGTCAGAAGCTATGTAGCGTGCTTCTCTCCCATCTTTACATGGATTCCAGGGATGAATCGAAGGTTTCTGGGCTTTCAGAGCTGCCATTGCCAGCTGAACCATCTCACCTGGTCACTTTCAGTTTCTCCTGGTGGGACTCATTACCACCAGTCTGTCTCTCTCAGCTGTCTTCCACCTGCTGCTGGGGTAGTCTTTCCAAACCACAGACCTCCCCTTCCGACTTACAATCCTCCCAGGGTCCTCCAGGGGCTGAAGGCCGAGTCTCAAGCCATGAGTTGGACATCCAAAGTCCTTCCTGAGTTCGCCCTCAAACCATGACCCACCACCGTGGGAACAGCTCTTGTTCTCAGAACATCCCCATAGGCGTGTGTCTTTGACACTTCCTCACCGAGCATCTGCTGGCTTCCCCGTG
This sequence comes from Peromyscus leucopus, assembly GCF_004664715.2. Taxonomy (NCBI): domain Eukaryota; kingdom Metazoa; phylum Chordata; class Mammalia; order Rodentia; family Cricetidae; genus Peromyscus; species Peromyscus leucopus. The sequence goes on along the minus strand of NC_051063.1, from coordinate 93,395,664 downwards.
GTGCCAGGGAGGGACAGTGAGGCCTGTGCCTTTATTGAACTGCTCTGAACACCAAAAGCATCAGTGAGAGGCTGGCATCCGGGCAGGTCTGAAGGGGTGTGGGCTCTGGCAATGCTAGTAACTGCTAACCAGATTTCCTGCCCCTCTGCCCCTGCTGTTTACAGAGCTCTGCCCAAATGGTCATCATGCCTTGCATGCTCCAAAGCCTCAGCCTCGGGAAACTTAAGTCCAGACAGTATGGTCTGTGATGACCGTGGGTTGGTGGGTGCACATCTTCTGCAGGGACTGTTTGTGGTAGGTGGAATTGGTGGTATAACTGCTTGCTCCATTATCTTCCTTCACACCAAAACATTCTGCTCAGATACCTCAGCCCACAGTCCTGCACCCATCTCCCTGGTCAGCTGGAGATAGAGAAGTGTGGTGAACATGATGGGGGGCTATCTGGAACAGGTGACAGATCGGGGATGCTCCCCTCTGCTACCCTGTCCTTGTCACCCTTGCCTCTGGAAAGGAGCCTTCCTTGCAAGGGGCACCCCTCCCAATTGCTACTGAAGCCTCCTCTCTCAGGACCATGGGACTGGAGCACAGCAGGCCTAGGGTATGGAGGCAGAAGGCAAGGGCATGCAGCAGGGGACAGGTGTGTGGGGCAGAAGGCAGGGTGAGGCCGGTGTGGCAGGGGTGTGGGATGTGGGGCAGGGTGGAGGCCGGTGGGGCAGGGGTGTGGGATGTGGGGCAGGGTGGAGGCCGGTAGAGCAGGGGTGTGGGATGTGGGGCAGGGTGGAGGCCGGTGGGGCAGGACTATGAGGCAGGCAGAGTAATGTGGGATAGGAGGTCGAGAGTGGGATAGGAGATGAGGTGTGTGGACAGAGGCAGAGTGTAGGTGACAGGTGACAAAGGGGCCTGGCATCAACCCAACCAGCCTTTGTCCTCCCTGGGCACAAATCCAATCCACCTCTAGGTTCCAGGTTTTTTCAACTGCCAAATGATGTTCTACATGAGATCACACACACACCTTCCCCTGTGGCTCCAGAACAGGACAGGTGTTGCTCCAATAGCAACCCATAGTGGTGACCAGGTATTGCTGCTTCCTCATTTGCTTCTTCTTCTAATTCTTCTTCTTCTTCTCCTTCTCCTTCTTCCTCTTCCTCTTCCTCTTCCTCTTCCTCTTCTTCTTCTTATTTGATTTTTCAAGACAGGGTTTCTCTGTGTAGTTTTGGAGCCTGTTGTGGATCTTGCTCTGTAGACCAGGCTGGCTACTCACAGAGATATACCTGGCTCTGCCTCCCAAGTGCTGGCATTAAAGGCATGTGCCACCACCACCTAGCCTCATTTGCTACTTCTACCTCTGGAAGCTTCTAGTAAGACCTGCCCTCCCTCCAACAGGAAAGGCAATTTAAAACCAATTTCTAACCTCTTCCTCCATATAGACCCAAGCCAAGACACTTGGTTCAGTAAGGATCCACCCTAGGCCTCTGTCCTGACTATTAATTTAATCACAGTTGACGCATAGGCCCTGGAACAGGAGTACACAGCTTCATCACCAGCCTTGAAGATCCCTGGCTGGCAAGAAACAGAAGATGGCAGATGAGGCAACCAAGATTCCAGGGCCCCATGGACAGGAGCCAGGTCCCCTATGGAGTGCCTGTGGTGGTGGTATGGAGGCTTCTTGACTTAGAATTGGCTCTAGCTTGTCAGCCTCAGAGACAACCAGGCACCTTGTGATGGGCTGAAGGTGACCTTTAGCCCACCGAAGAGTGGCCAGGTGTGACCTGTGAGCCAGGTGTGCCAGGACAAGCCTGGGGCTATGGGGGAGACTGTCAGCGTGCCCTTGGTGCAGATGAGGAAGCAGGGGTTCCAAGAGTCAGAGCAACTTGCAGTTGGGTCACACAGCTCAGCAGAACCAAGCTGTGGCCAGGGCTCTTAATGTGCTATCCAGTCTTTAAAAATTTAGCCACAGAGTTATTAATGTAATTTACTGAGCATCAGTCCTACCATGGGATTGTCTTTAAAACTCACTCTCCGCACAAAGCAAGAGGTATGGCTGGTATCCCATTTCACAGATGATAACGATGGGACTTGGAGAATTCAAGCAACTTGCTCAAGTTCCCATGACAGCCAAGACATGAGGTCAGGTTTATCCCTGTGAAAGACAACATGCCCACAGTGCTTCCCCTGATATTCCCTCAGAAAGGTATGGAGCACTGAAATGGGGAAGCCGCAGTGTGGTGGTTTGAAAGAAAATGACCCCCAGCTGATTTTCGGTCTTGTTTTGGTCCAGTATTTCTTTGCTATGCTCCCTTCCCTGTATTTTGAACTGGTGATGTATACTGGTGATGTACCATTATATCTTAGAAGTATGTGATCAGCTTTTTTATTTTGATTTTCACAGGGGGATTACAATTAAGAGATTGCCATGTGTCTCAGAAGAGACTTTGGACTCTTTGGACTCAAGTTTGAGACTGTTATAGACTATGAAGACTTTTGAAGTTGGACTAAATGCATTTTTTGCATTATGATATGGCTATAAGCCTTTGGGGGTCATGGAGTGGAACATGGTAGTTTGAAAAAAAAATGGCACTATTAGGAGGTGTGACCTTGTTGGAGGAAGTGTGTCACTGTTGGGGCAGACTTTGAGGTCTCTTTTGCTCAAGCTTCCTTCAGTGTGACTGCCAGTCAACTTCCTGTTGCCTGCAAGATGTAGGACTCTCAGCTGTAGCACCATGTCTCCCTGCACGCCACTATGTTCCCTGCCATGATGATAATGGACTGAACCTCTGGAACTGTGTGTCACCACAGTTAAATGTTTTCTTTATAAGCGTTGCCATGGTCATGGTGTCTCTTCACAGCAATAAAAAAACTAACTAAGCCAGTGTGCTAAAATCAGTCTTGACCTAGGAGAAAGACAAAAGTAGAGATCAGGCTATGGGGGAGAATGACTCCCTCCCCATGGTCTCCAATGACAGCCTGATACACTAGCAGAGATTCTAACACACATGTGTACATGCAACCATGCTTAACTCAATGTGTCAGCATAAGCCCAGCTCATCAGAGGCAGTTCTTAGAGAAAGCCACCTTGTTGGGAGCAGTCAGTGCTCCAAGGCTGGGACACACAGTCCCCACAAGATCAAAAGGCCCCCATGAGGAAATATTTTCCAATCAAAAGAGATTTCTACAGAGAGCATGCATATTGCCCCTCTTGGGACAGCCACTTGTTGGGAGGCTTGATAGGCAGGGGTTTGCCTGAGAGATGGCATTTGAAACAATGACCAGTCCTGAGCTACCTGCAGAAATGTAGGGAAGGCCTGTGTCCTGGAGGTCACAGAGCACAGTACCTCAGAAAGCACAGGCCCTGCATGTCTGGCTGGGGCCCTGGCTGCAGACATTAGCAAGCCAGCAGGGCTGGGTCTCCTCCCTGGCTCCCCAGCCATCTGTCACGGCAGATGCCTTCCTAAGCATCGGTCTCACACATGAGTCCAGACACCCCTGGGAAGGCTGCAGGTCCAAAGTGCTTAGACCTCTCTGTTTTCCACGTGGGTCACACAGAAGTGGCTGTCAACCCCTTCTGCTCTAGCAAACATCAACTCCACTTCCATACCTGAGTCCCCTCTTCCACTTCCTTTCCCTCAGATGCCAGGTCCCAATGCTTCTGCGTCAGTATCTCCATGCCTCGCTTCCATGTCCTGTTCCAGACTCAGTTCCAGCCCTCCAAGACCACCCTGTGCCTGTTCTCTGAGGATCTCTGGTGCTCCTTCTCTCTGAACATATAATCCATGTCTAGAGCTGACTAGTGCAAGTCGAAGCCTTCCATTCCCATGCTTTAGAAGGTTAGATGGCCCACTGTCCAGTGAATGAACCTACAACCTTGTCTTGGCCTTCAAGGCCTTTCAGAGTTGAGGAGCAGCCAAGCTATCTGGCATTATCCATCACCCAGAGCCCCAAATCCTGAGATTTAGCATGCAAGCTCATTTGTTCTCCAAATAGACCATGGAATATACTACAGTGAAACTCTGAATGTTTGCCAGTGACTTATTCTGGGGTTCTCTCTGACTTATAATTTCCTGGGAGAGCCTGGCATGGGGCAGAAACTATAAAGAACTTCAGGACAGATGGACATATGAGTATGGATTGAGTGGTAGGGGAGGGGAAAGGAAGTAGAGGTGGGTGAAATTGGGAATGTGTGTGTGTATTTGGTTAGGTTGGTGGGTAGATGGATAGACAGATGGTAGATGAATGGACAGATGGATGTGGATGGATAGATAGACAGACAGACAGAGAGGTGTTTTACTTTTGTCTTTGTCCTTTAGTGCCTCTCAAAGAGCAGACAGCCTGACTACATATTTTGAACACAAAGATAGTTTGGCCTTCATTGTCTCAAACCAACATACTACATGAAGATCCTGAGACCTACGTGAAGGAACTCATGAGGACTAGATGAGACATGTACAGAGAACACTGAGTTAGCCCTAGACCTGTGTGCAGCTGGGACACAAGGCATACTGCTACTAGGACAGGGCTCGAAGATGTAAGTGCCATCTCATCATTCATAGGGCAGACCCGGGTCCTCCTTCCTCTGGCTCTGCTGCAGGGGATAGGGACAGCATGAAGTTATTCCTGTCTGCCTTGTACAATTACAGGCTTGGTCAATGCCTCTAGACAGTAAGTGATGCAGAGATGCTTCAAAGCCAGTAGCAGCAAATGAGGCCCAGGGGACCATGCTTCAGGTGGCTCTTCTCAGCAGGGGCTACCCCGTGTGAAGGCACAGAGCTCAAAGTGATCAGATTTGCCTCTTCCCCACAAACCAAGGACAGCAAGTCCTGTCCTCCCAGCTAAGAAAAACTCCTACTTCATACAATGTGGGAATAGTTAAGAAGCATGTGCACAAGGTGACATGAACACTGACCTGTCCAAAGCTCTGCTCATACCCCTGACACTATAACATGACTCGGGGTCCCCAATTCTTCACCTCCTCTAGTCCTGTCCTTCATACCTCCTAGATCGCCTGCACTACACAGCAGAGATGATCAAGCCAGTACTCTGGGCCCAGTCCCCTGCCTCTCCCCTACACATCAGTAGTGGAGAGGGCCTGGAACTTCAACAACAGCAGGGCATCATGGTGCAAAGAAGTCAGGACTGACCTTGTCCATTTCTCCCCTCAGACTCTACAACTGCCTGAATCTTCCTGTCTAGTCACTGTGTAACTGAGTGGTTGGTAAACACACAAATAAAGCTGGCACAAGCTGGCATTCTGTAACCCCTCCAGGGTCTGAAGGCTCAGCTGTGAAAGGGAGCACAGGCTGATGATCTCTGTCAACCTTGTTCCTACTCAGTCCTATTTGTCATGTGCTGGGGGAACTATAGACAACCAAACCCTCAAGTGAAGGCAGGCCCTGTCACTCCAGGTCACAGAGAGCACCTCCCTAATGCTGTGGGAAGGTACCAAGGACAAGGACAAAGCTTTTCCATTTAGTATATATTGCTACTTCTCTCAGTGAGCCTCTGAGCCCTGGATCTTGTGGGACCTGCTAAGGTCCAGACCCTATCTACAGCCTCCTGTGGTACCCAGACATGCTGGGGTCTTGACCTTCCAGAGCCTCTCCATTTGCAGCTTCCACTTCTTCAACACACAGACCTTCCACATTGACCTGGAGGAGGCCCTGTAGAGATGTCCCACCAAGTACATAAGGCCATCCTGCCCTCCATCCATGATGACTTTGCACTCTGAATGTAATTGAGCCTCAGGCACAAAGGAGTGAGCACATGAGCCATGGATTACTTGTCCACCTTGACCAACTCCATTTCTGTATGCTAAAAGTCTGTGGTCCTTGGTGGTCTCTGTAAACTCAACTCACAGATCTCGATGCTGATGGCAGGAGAGTCTGCACAAATGCACATCTTCCTTGCTGATCATGCCCATGTCCTGATGAACAATGGATGCTTTATGCATGCTGCTGATCATAGTCATGTACAGATGTCTCTAGCTCATGATTTTATGACTTTCCAACTTTATCACAGTGCAAGGCTCATAGGCATTCTGGAGAAACCATATTTCAAGTGTATGTGTTCACATGCATATGTGTGTATGGGTGAGTGTGCCATCCATGTGCACCCACAGAAGCCAACGGAGGACATGAAGTGTCCTGCTCCATTGTTCCTGCCTTGGTGCTTTGAGGTAGGGTCTCTCATGGAACCTGGAGCGAGGCTAGTGGTGAGCAAGCCCTGGTGATCCTCCTGTCTTTATGCAGCCATACTTGGCTTGTTTTGTGGGCACCTTGGGTTGGAGCTCATGCTTATGCAGCACTCTGACCTGCTGTGTCATCTCCGCAGCCCCATAACTCAAATTTTGATCATTTTCAAATCTGTGATACAGAAAGCTCACTGTGCTTTACAATGTTAGTCAGTTGATCACATCATACATTCAACATGTTTCCTATAAGAGGTTTTATGTTAGATGACAAAAGATGTTCAGCTGTGGCTGGTGTGAGCATCAGAGCATTCACAGTAGGCTGGGTTATGCTAAGATGCTCTACAGGTTCCACCTGTTAAATGCATCTTTTCAGATTGTTTTCAATTTATGATCATTTTAATGGGGACACAGCCCCACCTTAAGTTAGGGAATCTCCACTTGGTATTAATTGCCCAATTAGCTGAGACTATATATCAGAGCATCCAAATTATAGTTGGGTACTTGGCTACCTAGAAAGGAAACAAAACAAAAGTTCCTGCCTCCTTTAAAGCTATGTATGTGTAGCCATGTGACTATGATCAGGACCACAGGGAATAGGAAGAAGTGGTACACATAACAAACTAGACTTGTCTGTAGAGAAAAAAGACATGTGCTTCTCCTCCAACCTTTGTCCTAAATGCTGGAAAGCACATACAACGGCTGGATCTAAAACAGCAGCGTTGGTCCACAGTACTGAGGGCTAGTGTTGTGATGAACAACAGCAACACTCAAAAGAGCCCAGACCCATAACACGGAAATAGACAAACCAGCCTCAAGCTGCTAAACCCCAGGATTCTTAAGTAGGAGCAACAAGTGCATGTCCCTGTTGCCTACATCAGCACTCTACGGTGTCTTCTGCCACTTGCTGCTAAACCTGATTCTAACCCTAAGAAGGCTCTTTCTCTCTACTGGTGCCCCATGCTAGATAAAGAGCTGTTCTGACCCATATGTTCTGGCCTCTCCAAGACTCTGATCCCATCTAAACGGAATGTCAGATCTGCTGCTTGGCCAGGACTGGTGGGAACAGAGGCCGCCTTGGTCCTTGGGTAGCCTCTGATCACGGTTCCTCCAGTCAGCTTTTCTGTCCCTGGCCACTCTTACAGGTAGCACATAGTACAGGTCACAGATATTCGAGTGCTGGTTCCTGGTAGCCACATTCCTTGAATTGTTCCAGCTACAATCCTGGTGCCTTAACTGAACCCCAACTCTCATGTCCCCTCATTTCCCCTTTGGGAGGATCTAGGCTTGGATGAGGGAGGAAGGCACCTTGGGAAAGCCAAGACCAGCTTCCCACCATTCTGCTCTGTAATAGAATCCTCCAGCAAAGAGGGACGCTTCCACGACACAGCAGGGAAGGCCCCTGGGAGGGCACACTTTCATTCTTTTTACTTAAAGGCAGTCTCTGGTGGTAGCCCAGAGAGTCCAGTATCCAGAAGATAAAGCAGGGACAGCTCAGCCTCGAGTCCAGGCTGGACACACCCAAGCAG